>NC_056731.1:745064625-745379625 GCF_019279795.1 Protopterus annectens
CATGTGCTGGTCCGGGTTTAGGCTTGTCCGATTGGTGACTAGAACTGCCCTGTTGCTGTTCAAATATCATATGTAGCACATGGACAGAGTTACTCCAGTCTTTAACATTCTACCTGTGTTTACAGACGCAGGTGTTTGGGCACCTCTGGCCACGTTATTAGGTCGGCGCTACATAATATAGGGTGGGCAGTGGTTCCACTACATAATACAGGGTGGGGGGGGGGGTTCCACGTGTTTCCCTTCACATTTGACTATTTCATTCATTTATAGATACAATGGATATTATTCTGGACATTGGTCATAAATTTACTACAGGTATGCAATAGTCCTGTCAACAAATGTGACAGTTGGCTGGTGTACATATGTGTACGGACCTCTGTGATACTCGGACTAGTTTCTACAGTGACAGGGACAAGTTTATGACAAATCAGGGACAATCACGGACACTTCTACCATATTAGTACTGTTAACTTGGAACGTGTTGACAGATTCGTATTACTACTAATTTTCTGCAGTTAAATGCGTCTATTACTCTTAATTGTTGTAATTAGTCATTCTCATTCAGCACCTTTCCTCCAAAGGTCACTGGCTTTGTGAGTGATTAAGAGGCAGGCCAGTTACTGTGTGAATGCTCTGACCATTGGTAGGGTTGACACATTGTCATATGTACAGGTTGGGATATATTCTGGGGACACCAGATTGTTTAGGCCAACACATACCCATGGTCAGTGCAGGTTTAGAACATTCATTATTTTCCTAGCTGTGAGCCTATACCTTTGGTACTTTAGTTGTTAGTCTGTTTCTTGTACAAATTACGTATTGTCTATCCTGACATGACCGCTTTAGGCAACTGTTACATGCAGTATGGTACATAGTTATTTCCTACAATCACAGGACATTTGGCATTGTATCATTGTTGGTCAGGACACACCTACCCACACAGTGACTGTCCCTCACACAGTGGATCAGGGGGTATCCTGTTTACGTCAGTACCTTCATCACCCTTTTTCCAAGTGTCACTATGCAAATGTGTACAATATATTCTCTCGATTATTCATGTCGGGACACGTGCATTACAGGCAGGTGTTTGATCCTGGGTAATAGGTTCTGCATGACCATCAGGGGCTGGACAGTCTCGTGCACCACTACTGCACATTCCAACTTGTGTCCAGATGTCTACAGGACTGGACATCATGTCTTGATACTGATTCTGATGTTTACAGAAGTTACTTATCCCATGAGAAATATTCAAAAATTTAACAAGACCAATACTGACCATTGTTTTGGCTTTACGAAAATGTGCTGGGGGGTTTTCATGCAAGGAATACATAGTTTGCAATCCTAAAACTGCCTAGGGTGACACTGCCTACTACATATGAGTAGTGGTCACTATGTGTAGATAGGGCTGCGCCAAGCTAGTAGGCCAAGTATGGCTGGATTTGGTGGACATTCAGGTATGGGTTGTGTGCTGTGGAGGGGATGATGGGTATTCCATTATGCATCCAGGTGTGTTGCATTTGAATTGGCCAGTTCCATCAGGACCAATCTGTGGGTATGTGCCCATGACATTTCTGTACATTTGTATCGCACATTTTAATATTCATATGTTTGTGGGATTGTGTTCTACAGTATGGCCTGTCAGGTTGTATTGCAGATGTGTATACATGTTCTTTGTGTTTCTTTCTGATTCACCCGCTACTCCCTCATACACCTCCAGTTCACCTATTATGCGTATGACACAGTCTTGCCTTTGAGGATTATACCATTACCCATCCCCCCCACACATATTCCTGACACTCCATCCATCACTGCTTTGGTTGATGGCCCATGACACGGTCAAGGTAACACATTGCATACACTACATATGTCAGGTACCTGTATGGTTGTGTGGACTACCCTGGCATGTTTCACCTTCCACATGCTATACATCATGCAGATAGGTACACGCCCATACTTAACATTCATGGCATGGTTGGTACACCTGGGTAATACCCGTTCAACTGTGACACATCCTGACAAGTATGGCTTGGACCGCATATGTGCGGATTTTGGCCATCTGCTCTGATCATTGGTATGATGCCACCTTTTCCTATATCCAGGATAGGATATATTCTGGACACATATCCAATTTTACTGGACAACACATACCCACAGTCAATGCTACGGATACTACTGTTCCTTTGCCTATATGTTGCCTTATTGTTGTAGCAGTTTATATGCTCCTTCTGTTTCGTTTTCATGCTTATTCTATTTCTTGTCACATATGGTATGTTAATTACGGACATACCTATTGTATGTGAGGATTACATGAGTTGTGGGATATAATTCTGTCATACGGCCGCTAGATATTTACATTTATCGTGGTTTATTTATTTATTTATTTATTTTACATTTGTTGACCGGGCTAGTCCAACTGGATCATTGTCCATTTTCAGTGGAGGTCCGGGGAGAAAAGCTCCACAGATTAAAGCATGGTTCTAGAAATACATGTAAAATAATCACTTATGATAAAGGCAAAGAGCAATAATACAAGGATATTAGTTCAGGTCAGGTGATGCAAATCTAACAACACACAAATAATACTAACTATGTAATATTAATTATGTAATTAAAACAAGAAAAATTTTTTTTTTTTTTTTTTTTTTTTCAACAGTAGTAACAATAGAATCATAAAGTTATTTGTGATTAGAGAGAAAGATTAGAGTGTTAAATAAATACAAATATAGTTGAAAGATGAAAGTAGGTTAGTCTGGATTGGTACAAGAGCAGAGCCAGGTTTTGTTATGGACACATCTGCCCAGCGGTGTACTCTCCCTCACAATGTGGGACAGCTGATGACCCTGACCATTGGGCTGGATGTAGCTATTGGCGGCGCGCTAACATGATGCGTTTCACTTCCACTTGGTATAACTATCTACACTGCATTGGACTACGGGCACACGGTTTTCAATGTCATTTGTTCGAGGGATGGGGACCCGTTATTCCCTACCGTGCATTTGTGTTTGCTTCATTTTGCGTTTGCAGGAACTGTCTTGCATGCTTTGCATATGTTTCAGTATCCATGGACACTGACAGATGTGATTACTATTGCATGAAAATTGTTATATGCAAGCATTTTAGGTTGCACGTCGACAGCTGACATTTCCATGCCTCCGTGCGGCACTTCAACACGCCCTATGCACTCACACTCATTTCCTATGCACGTGGCCATGGTGGCAGCGCGCCTTCATTAATATGCATTTGGCGCTACTGCACCATCTTCACGCCACATGGTCGGTGCAAGCCTAATGCTGGTCTTGCGCCGAGCTTCATGAATCCTGGGGATTATGTTTTCTAAGATACCCTCTCAGATTAGATTAAATCTGCTAGGAAAAGTGAACATTAGCAAAAAGTGCATGCAATGTGTATATATCTAACAGAGTTTATATAGTTGTTATATAAGCAGAATTAAGATCTGGCATCTGTATTTAGAAATGGTATTTAATGTTATTTAATAGTACAACGGGTTTTCAAGTTGATTTGTGTCTTTCATGTTACTAATAAATCATAATGCAGTCCTTTCATTTTGAGGCACTGTTTTCTGTTACTGTGTCTTGCTACATGTTAATCCAGTTTCAATACAAAAAATAATAAAAATAATAATAATGACATTTATTTAGGTAAGACAAGTCAGTATAGACTCAAATGTTCAATTCACAGTGGTAAAGAAAGGAACACTGCAGTTTGTATGACTCAAGTCTTTTTGCTTTCTTTCAGGCATGTTTTTAATTTTGGGAAAACAACTATATACCACAATCATTGGAAGAAGAAATTGAAATGTATGACTCATGACATCATACTGTGACACAATATTTTCTGTTTTAGCAGCTTCCAACATCAGTTAGAAAAGTAGTAACATCCATATACTTATGCATAATTTACAAGGAGAAATTACTACTGATTTTTCGTGACAAAATCAATAGAATGACAGAAAATTACTTTGGAAGCTCAAAATGATATTACCTACACACCAAAACAATAATGTACAAGCTTAGGAAATTAAGTTATTAAACAAAAAGAACTCTAAAAGAAATATAACATTATTACTGGGCTGCAAACCAATGTCATATTGTCATCATCTAACTAAAATATAAAACTCATAATGAAAACTACTTATCCCATAAGTGTGCAAATTAAAGTGCTAATGCTCTCTGTTGCATTATTAAATAATACAATAATTTACACTGCCACTTCCTTGACAATGTACTGAAACTGTAATTCTGCAGCGGAAGTAAAAAATTAACGAGCCTCATAACTTACATCCAAAGGGTATACTACAATGCTGTTAACTTTGGTCTCTGTGGTTTTGGGTACTCAATCCACAGTCAATTTAAATCACTTGCTCACTCTTATCAGAGTGAAAATGTGATATATATATATATATATATATATATATATATATATATATATATATATATGTATCTACTTCAGTAGATCGAACATATTACAAGTTCGAACCACATATGGCCGAGACCATATGTTCGAACTTGTAATAGTTCGAACACTGAAGTAAAAAAAGAAAAAAAACAACAAAAAACAAAATTAAACATCTGTAGCAGTAGGCAGCTACCCCCTGCACCCCCACACCCCCTTACTTAAATATACAAACTCCGAGATCACACTACATTGCAGAAAAGGGAAATCTTCCCGTTCAGCACTGTACGGAGATCTCCATTCAGTCCGATCGAACATTTACAAGTTCGAACTTATGATCTCAGCCATATAAGGTTTGCACTTGTTATATGTTCGATCTACTGAAGGGGACCCATATATATATATATATATATATATATATATATATATATATATATATATATATAAGGTCAGGGAGTGTGTTGGCTTATCATCTTGGAAAACAAAATATATATATATATATATATATATATATATATATATATATATATATATATATATATATATGCATAAATGTGTGTGTGTGTGTGTGTGTGTGTGTGTGTGTGTGTGTGTGTGTGTGTGTGTGTGTGTGTGTGTCTGTGTGTGTGTGTGTGTGTGTGTGTATATATTTGTCCTGTGTCATTGTAACAAATGGTGCAGATGTATTTCAATCCATTGCAATAGATCTTGGAACTGATTTCACAGCCATTGCATTCTGATCTTCCATATCTGAAACAATCGAACAGAATCAGAAGATGAAAATACCAGAATAGTCATTAAAGGGACTCTTACTCCATGTAAAGCACATCTCATATGTCAGATAGGCTTCAAATTGCATAGGACTGAATCTAGTAATTTAGTGAACTGCATCTTTCACTTTCTTACAGTTACATGCTATTTGTAGTTGCTTATCCTTCTAAATATTAATAAATCTCAGTCGTAAGAGCAAGACTTTTTATATTGTAGAAGACTAACTATCACCCTCTTAACCTCAGGCAATGATAACAAAAATTTGTGAATCAGAAATGACAAGGCCCTCTGTCCGTTAGCAGAATCCCTACTAGTTTGAGAAAATAACAAAGGGGAAAAAAAGAAAAATAAATGATAAATAAGCAATTCCTTTTTTAAGAATAACACGTTATCTCCTTGTGATAATTCTGGTTTTTAGATATAAAATGTAACTTATAAATTTTGCACTGCTTTGCATTGTGATCTTAGAGAAAGATGAATATGCATCTTGCTGTTGTTAGGTTTGGTACGATATGGCTCTGCTCTCATATTGGGTTTATTCTTGGGTGAGACCCAGTCTCGGTCTCCAGAATTAGTTGTGTGGATGTGTCACTACTAAATGAAAAACATCTTTGCTGAGCAATGTTCACTGCCTACATCACTGCACTTGCTTCATTTTTATTTACTAAGCCATTATTTTTTGCCCCACTTGTATATCTTTGACTTCTTCACACACCTCCATGGTCAGCTCCCAATATACTCCTGTCCTCAGATGTTCCCATACTATGTTGGCAACATATTTTAACAAACACTGGAGAGTGGTCTCTTGAGAGCCCTGGGAAAAAAGGACATCTTCAGTTCCCCATGGATAGCTTTAAAGGGTTCTTTCTGCTGCAGATCTCAAACAAGATGAGGCCATTTGAGGAGCCAATATATTGTGAGACAATTTTTTTCTTATAAGCCTTATGTGACTGTGCTGGGCACATGTCACTCATGGGGTGGGTGCACTGGCACTGTGAATGGAATGCATACATGAACATATACCCTTGTTTGCCCTTCTCCATGTTGATGAAATGTCTCCCATGGCCTGATAATACTACCATGGCTATTGAAGCAGCTATGTATCCAATATACCCTTATGCCCTCCGACCAGGAAAAAGCAAGCCAGAAATGAGTCATCACTGATCATATCTCTCCACTATGTACAGTAGCTTAACAACTTCTGTCGGTGCCTGAACTAGTTACCAGATGGATCTTTTCGCAATCCTTCCTGCAACCTTCTTGAGTTATTGAAATGGAAAAATACATAGAATCTAAATGAGGGCAGTAACTTGTCTATAGTCAAACAACTGGAAAAATGGGAGATGCTATCACTGTTGTTTAAATGGGAGATGCTACTGTTGTTGTTTAAAATATTGACAAGATGTTTAAGTGTACAGGAAAAAAATAAGAAATAGTTATTCTATCGCTGAATAATAACCTTATTCCTAAACCTCCCAAACAAAAGCAAGATGCAGAATCCAAATATATATATATATATATATATATATATATATATATATATATATATATATATATATATATATATATATATATATATATATATATATATATAAAATAAAATACATAATGGGTATTAATCTGTGAAAAAGGGCAGTTAATATGCTGATAGATTCATAGGTGAGTATCAGTCTACAGACCATTATAAGCCAAGCCAATTAACCATATTCATAACATCCCCCTAATCCCAAATATTATATCACAAGACAGGAAAAATATGGGGATGCCAATTTAATTATTTTTGGATTACTTTAGGATAGATACTAGGCAAGGCATCATGGGGACCATAAAATGCCTATCTATATGCTTCTTATAAAAGACACACTTACAACTTCTTGCCACAATTTTCAATTACCATGTTCATTTCCCAGATCAAGCAGGGTAAACCTGTTCTTTGACAGTTTTGAATTGTTGGTTTATAGTTTGCACATTTACATTGTTTCTTGTATTTTGCTCTTGTTTTATTGCATTTTGTTTTACTTTATTTTTTTATTTAGAGCTTTAGCACACATTAATGTTTGTACTTGCTCCTTTTGAGAGACAGAGCAGGAACCATTTATTCCTGGTCACCAGATAAGATGGGTGGATTAATAGCATCATAACTGATTGGTCAGTTTCCATGTTAAGCTGTGACTTCTGTCTCCTGCACTTATATATTTTAGATGCTGCACAGTTTGGCATGCTGTGCTGAGGTGCAGACTGTGATAACTAGCACAACTTGAAACAGGAGGAGAGGACAATGGAAAAGGACTGTTGTACCTTTGCTCAGATTCCTAAAACATCTGGGTTTGTCTACACTTGTCTGCCAGCTGAAGAATTCTAATGAAGACTGGATTTCCTTGATGTGACTGGCAGGAATTATTGCTTGCACTTAGTTTGTTGAGAGGAAGAGCACAAGCTGTTGATTCCTGTTTGCCTTTTGACTGGAGTAGATTCTTGCCACTGATTGGTCCTTGTCTTTCATTTGGATGAGGTTATGACCAGTTGTTTTGTCTGGCTGCAGTCTCAAGATGCAACTGAATGAGTCATGGTGGCAGCATACTGCAGTGTGCAATCAGAATTTAACATTTATTTATTTTTATTTATTTTTATTTTACATTTGTTAACCGGGAAAATCCAGCTGGACCAGGTCCATTTTCAGTGGAGGCCCGGGGAGAAAAGCTCCACAATTAAGAAGACATTTATACAATTACAGATATACATACATTTATACAATTTGAGATATTCATACAAAACAGGCAGTAGTGAAGAATGTATTTACAAGTAGAGTTATTCTTACTTTGTTAACTATAGTTAAACTTGCAGTGCAAGACTAAGATCCAGTTTTGAGAAATAGTACAAGGGTTCAGTGAATGGGTTTAGACAGATATTTTTCAGAGTTTGGCTTCCAGTAGTTACCAGGAATTTGCAGGACAAAAGATACAGTTTGAGATAGTTTTACAAAGGTAGTAAGAACTGCTTACAGATGTAGTAAGTATGTATAGAAGGGAGCAAAAGAACACTATGATCTGTGATGAGTCAGTGTTTCAATGTGCATAGATATAGTGTGATATTTAGACTGGAGTAGATTGATAGAAGATCAATGTGCATGGATATAGTGTGATATTTAGACTGGAGTAGATTGACAGAAGATAGAAGAAAGGTATAGGGATTGTCATGTGATACATGGGCAAATCCATATTGTCCTGAGATGAGATTTGAGTGATTGTTTGAAGTTTACATTTGTTGTTGTGGAGGTTATATTTGTGGGGAGATTGTTACATTGTTTGGCTATGATGTGGGAATATAGGGCTTTTCCTGCAGTGTTGTTAGCAGTAGTAACACTGAGTCGGGGTTTATTGGAAGAGCGTAGAGGGCAACTGGAAGAGTGGGAGGTTATTAGGTTACTGAGGGCTGGAGTTTTGTCTGGGTGGTTTCTGATGTTAAAGGCATAGGTGAGTTGTTGGTAAGATAGTAGGTTAGGAAATTCCAGCCATTTAATTTCTTTTAGTACTTGGCAGTGATGTGCTCTAAAGGGGGAATTATTGGCATATTTAGTTATTTTGTTGTAGCATGCTTCTAACTTATCCAGATCTGATTTTTTTAGTGTGGGTTAGGATAGGTGCGGCATAAGTAACTGTCAATAGGAGGTGTGTTTGAGATAGAGTGATTTGTGCCTTTTCTGTGAGATAGTTTTTGTGCCTGTATAGGGTTCCCATTTTCTTATGAACCTTTTGAATAGTTTGTGCTATGTGAAGATCAAATGCTAGGTTGTCGTCTATTTCAACTCCTAGGAGTTTTGTGTGAGTGGATGGAGAGATGATAGTGCCATTCCTAGCTGAGATAGAGAAAGTGGAGGGGGAAAATTTCGTTTTATTAGGTGTGAACAGCAGAAGTTTGGTTTTGTTAGGGTTAAGTATAAGTTGGATGTTGGTGATCCAATTTTCAATAGCAGAGAAAGATTCCTGGGCTAGTTGTTGGAGGGTATTGACAGATGGGGCTGCACAGATGAGAGTGGAATCATCTGCATACTGAATTAGTGAGGATTACTTAGAGAAGGTATAAAGATGGTTTGTAAAAATTGTAAAAAGTAGTGGGCCAAGTATAGAGCCTTGAGATACCCCTATTGAGTTGGGAAAAGGAGGGGATAGCTCATTATTCCATTGTACAGTTTGTTGTCTGTTTGATAGGTAGCTGTTGAACCAGGAGATGGTAGAAGAAGTAAAGGATACAGAATGAAGGCTGTCCAGTAATCTAGGGTGTGAGACCATGTTGAATACTTTTGAGAGGTCTAAGAAGGTAGCAGATACATAGTTGTTGTTGTTTCTATGTTGGTTAACCAGGTTGATGAATGAGAGAAGAGCAGAAGTTGTACTATGGTGAGGGTGGAAACCATGTTGGGTGGATGAGAGAAGTTTGTTAGTGTCTAGGAATTGCATAACTTGAGAGTGTATGCATTTCTCTAGGAGCTTAGATAATGGGGAAAGAATAGCTATTAGCCTGTAGTTGGAAAAATCGTAAGATTTGCCTCCTTTGTGTAGAGGTATAATGTAAGATATTTTCCATATTTGTGGTACATAGGCTTCCTGAATGGACCTGTTTATTAGGACTGATACTGGATAAGCATTCTTAGGAAGTTAGTGAGTATACTGCCGGCAACTAGCATGGTAGGTTTTAGTTTGTGGAGCAGGTTTCTAATTTGTGATGTAGGGACTGGAGAGTGGGAGAAGGATGGTTGGTTGGTAGTATTGTCAGGAATGTTTCTAGTGCTTGTGTGAGATGAAGTGTTGGTATTTGTTAGCTGGTTGGATAGAGTTTGGATTGAGTTTATGAAGTGAGAGTTAAGCTGGGAGGCAATATCTTTGCTGTTAGTATATGGGGAGGTGGGGGTAGCAATTTTTCCAGGTTTTAGCAGTGAGTTGGTAGAATGCCAAAACCTTTGGGGGTTGTTTGTGTATTTGTTTTGAAGGCCTAGGAAGTAGTTTTGTTTGTCCTGTTTGGTTTGTATTTTGGCTAGGTTTCTAAGTTGTTTGTACTTTTCTTTGGTTTGTTCAGAGTTGTATTGCTTCTATTGCTTCCAGGTCTTGTTTCTGGTTTTAAGGAGGACTCTTGTGTCCCGAGTTAGCCATGGTGCATAATTTACTTTGATTGTTCTCTTTCTTAAAGGTGCTATGGAATTTAGAACTGAGATAAATGTATTATTAAAGTTTTCTACTGCATGATCTAGGTGTAGGGTTTTTAGGGGGAACCAGTTACATTGGTGGAGGATGTTGTTTAGTATATCTGGGGTTAAGTTACAATCATCCCTGATGTTTTTATAGGTTATGGGTTTGAAGATTTTGGTTTGTTTCCTGAGGAGGAAAGTAGGGAGATGGTCACTGAGTATGTCAGGTAGGGATCCTACCTGATAGTGATGTTTGGGGGTATTTACTAATGTCCAGTCAATAGTGGTTTGTTTGTGTTTTTTTTTTATCTATTCTGGTGGGGTGTTGAATTAGTTGTGTGAAGTTGTAGAGGTTAATACTTTTGCTAGGGCTTTTGTAGCTGAAACTTTGCCAGACGGTATTGAGGTCGCCTAGTAAAATTGTTTCCTGAGGGCAATTTTGATTCAACCAATAAAGGATTTATTCTATGGTTGGGGAGTTATTTACAGGAGGAATGTAGCAACAAAGGATGTTAATTTTCTTCTCATTGTTTATTGATAGAACAGAGCCTATGGTTTCAGCATTTTGAAATGATGGTAGAGGGGTATGAAATGGTTGGAGGTTTATTTCATTTTAAATAGAATTACGACTCCACCACCCTTCCTATTTGTTCTATCTTTTCTTAGGATGTTGTAACCTGGTGGTAGAATCTCATCACTAGTGATACGTGGTTTAAGCCATGTTTCGGTAATGGTTACGATGTCAGGGGAGTAGTGAGAAATAAAAGCGTGTAGGTCTACTTGTTTATTTGAAATACTTCTCTGTTGATGTTCATTATTAGGAGATCAGATTGAGCTCTGTTTGGAAGGTTAGTAAAGGAGGGCCCTGGGTTTGGGTGTATGTCACCAGCTATAAGGAGTCTTTTACTAAGATTAAGTATGTGTTTGATAACATAGGTTAGGTTTGAGAGTGATATGTATACTGCTTTCCTATTGATAGTAGTAGGTGGATGGGTGTTGGATGTGTGTGGCATAATATTTGTGGAAAATAATGTTGGACAGACTGTAAAGCATATGTGGGAGGTGATGTGTTTTATGGTATGTGTAGTATGGAATGAGGTGGTATCTAAGGGTAGGTTAATTTGTATGGCTGCAGTATAGGAAAGGGATGTCAGGGCTAGTAGGAGTAAGGGTAGTAGGACTTGCATTATGTTTGACTGGAAGCTTTTAGTAGTGTTATTTGATAAAGGGGTTGAAAAACATTTTTTTTGTTACACAGTAGGCACACTGGTTACAAGGAAGAACCAAAGAAATACTCAAAGATCTCCAAACATAAATTTAATAATCCAAGGACGCATGCAGATTTAGCACTTTCTTTCCACAAAGAAACTTCATCCGACTAAAACAGTTCTGTTAACACAGCCCTTAAATAGTCCAATCAATATTCAAACTACCATTTCATTGGTTGAAAACCAAGGAGTAAAAAAAAATCATGGATGAGAAAAATGTAGCATAAGACAAAATACTGTGTGCATTTTAAAACATATAAATGTTTAAACATATACAACTCAACCTGTGTATAATCTATACATATAAATAAATAAATAAATATATATATATATATATATATATATATATATATATATATATATATATATATAAACACACTGAAAATGTTTAAAAAACTGTTTTAAAAAAATGTGGTCTAAATTAACATTAGTAAGGCTCTCCAGATTATCTGAGAGCCCTTCTTTTTTAATGCTGGTAAAATGGAATAATGCTCCTTGTGCCCAGGGAAGGAGCAGGCATTAAACCTAAGCTGCCACATTAATTTGCAGTAGTCAAGACTGGTTTCCCAGTCTCCGCCTCTTTCAAAATGTTTAACCTGTTCAAGAATCCAGAATTTAAATCTATAATTGTCACACTTGAGTGTATGTTTAAATAATGCATTGTTCTTTTGCCTAGAAATATCATATGTGTGTTCATCGATCCTCTGTTTCAGCATCCTTTCAGTTTTACCAACATAGAATGCAAAACAAGAGGAACAGTATGCCAAATACATAAGCCCCTTACTGTGACAAATGAAATATCCCCTAGCTGTAGCAGGAAGCAGTAATGGCGGTGTGTTCACGGTCACAGAACACTCTAATGCCATTTCAAGTGAAGCCACGGGACTTGGAGCCAGTAGAGGGGTTGGAAATGGATTAGGAGTACAGAATCATACCAACAGCATTGACAAGAGGTTATTAGACTTTGATTTTAACTCCTGGTTGACATGAGGGTTTTTTACTGTCGAGCCAACTCCACAACAAGAACAGCTTTCCTACAATGGTATTATTTATGCACTAAAAGACAAATTAGTCAAGTAGAAATCATTGACTTTAGACAATTGGTTTTTTGAACAGTGTTTGGACAAAAAACACGTCCCTAAGGGACTGAGACTTACTCAATTTCCTAATAATGTCCTTGAAGGGACTGTCTTTTTCATGACCTGGTACAAGTTTTTAATGAATATGGTCTTAATGTTCTGTGAATTATTATCAAAAACAATTTACTGGTGATGGATAAATTACATAAGGAAAGAATAGAACTCAGTGCTAAAGTTGAAGCTGATTTGTTGCATTCGCTAATGATTTTAAGTCAAAGTATGTTAATATGTTTAAAGACGTTGATAAAATGGTTGAGAAAAATAAAAAGAGAAAAATCTACAAGTTACAGATGGATAATAAGGATTATCAGAGTGGGCGAGCCGATTCCTCTTTTTTACCTAAATCTACTAGCATGAATTCTAGGTCCCAGGATGGATCCCTGGGAGAGGTTGATTATTTGGATACTGCTGATGATAATTTTTCTGGGGACAATTCTCGACAAGGAGGCCAGGATGAGGCCCATTTAGGTCAACATACAGTGATGAGGTCCCTGAGGTTGCAAAATCAAACTCCCCAATCCACTTAGCCCAAATCACCAGACATTACTCAAACTGGAATTGAGTTCAGGGGGTAGCAGAGAGGCAGGGGCAGGAGGAATTAGACTTGCACCTGGAACATAGAATTTTGGTTGAAGGAGCAGTGCATCCTTATAAGGATTTCTATATATTTAATTACAGTGAAACTGAGTTTACAGTTACCCATTTCAAGTTATTTCAAAAAGGGTTTACCTTTTGTACCTAGCAGGTCAGGGTCTGTGGCTAAAATGGTTTTGGACACAAAACTATTTGTTCAGAATTTAAATTTGGAAGTTCTTCTTGGTGAATCCCCGGCCTTAGAGGTTAGTAACAAGCTTACAAAAGAGTACTTTTAATCCCCCATCCCACCGTGTTTTAGCTAACATTGAAGCCCTGGTTAAGAGGGACATCCATTCCAAATTTGGGGGAACTAGAACAGGTCCTATGTTCCCAGTAACCTCAGTAGGGGGGAAAAAGTATTGTTAACTGATATCAGTAGAAACCACAATATCCGGGTTATGAAACCGGATAAGAGGGGAGGGGTGGTTCTTATGCAAGATTGGATTTATACATCCAAGATGTTGGACATTCTTCATGGAGAGGTATCCAGAAATGAAATTCATTTAGCCTACAGGAATTTGGATTTGGTCCTGCATGATAATTTGCTTCAAGGTGTTATTAACCAGCAGTTATATGAATTTCTTATTGTTCTGAAACCAGTGATCCCAGCTATATTTGGGATCCCTAAGACCCATAAAGATGCACAGGATCCCCTGTTAAGACCATTGATTCTTCTGCTGGGTCCAAGACTCAGTCTTTGGCCATGTATGTGGACCATAAATTAAAACCATTTTAAGGGTTGTATCACCATATTCTTACTGATTCTTTGGGACTTTTTGTCCAGGTTCAAGGATGTTGAATTTGATCCTAATTATATTTTTCTTATGGTAGACATCAAAGACTTAGTCAGTGTCATACCCCACAACATAGGATTGGGTTGGTTTGAAGAAATTACTGCAGAATTTGTTTTTTTATCCCCTGTTGATTTTTGGCTAGTTTTGGAGAATATGGAACTGTTTTTGAAGAACAAATGTTTGTTTTTCCAGGGCGGATATTATAAACAGATTGGGAGAGTAGCTTTGGGGGCCATATGTGCCCCCATATTCACTAATATTGTCCTTTTATTTTGGGAAAAAACATTTATTTTTACTTCCCATTTTTATGACCATATCAGATGTTATTTCCATTTCCTGGACAACATTTTTATTGTTTGGAAGGAACCAGAGGAAATAATTGGTTTCTTTTTGTATTATATTAATCATACTACCAGTTTCTTGGAGTTTACCTCCAGTGCTACAGGGGATGCCACACATTTTTTGGATGTACACATCCAGAAGGATTTTCACCATAATAAACATATGTCTATCTTATGCAGTAAAAAACATTTTTCCAACTCATATCTTCACTATTTAAGTAAGCACCCCAGGTTTCAAAAAAGGAACATTGTCAAGGGACAAATAGTCAGAGCAGTTCGTATGACTTCACTCAAGGAGGACCTTATATTAGAACAAAAATATATACGGGAGCTCTTTGTGAGGCATGGATATCCTGAAGATCTGATAGCCTCTGTTACCAAAGGTATTTAACAGGAATGGGGTGGTCAATACACCCCAATCCTTTCCCTTGACAATGTGGGTGGGTTAGTGGATAATATGGTAGTTGAGACATCAATTAGATGTGAGGTATGTGGAAATCCTTCACTTGTTAAAGAAATATACTTCATGTTGAATTTTCACTGGGACACTTATCTTGTACAAGACATCATCCAAAATTATTGGTATATATTTGGTAGTATGCCGAACAGCCTGGAAGTCTTTACGAAGAAGTTGAAGTATAGTCTCAGATGAGGTTGGAATTTAAAGAATGTGTTTGAGGGTTTAATGCCCATGGTAGTCCTTAAAGATAGGGTTGGTAGATGCCACCAGTGCCAATTTCTTGCCAATACGGAAGTATTAAGCTTGGGGTACCCTGTAGGGACCTTGAAAGCTAGAGGATATTTCAATTGTCACAGTAAGGGGGGTGTATATTTGGCATACTGTTCCTCTTGTTTAGCATTCTGCATTGGTAAAACTGAAAGGATGCTGAAACAATGGATCTATGAACATTCCTATGATATTTCTAGGCAAAAGGAGAACAATGCATCATTTAAACATACATTCAAGTGTGACAATTATAGATTTAAATTCTGGGTTCTTGAACAGGTTAAATATTTTGAAAGAGGCAGAGACTGGGAAACCAGTCTTGAGTACTGCAAATTAATGTGGCAGCTTAGGTTTAATGCCTGCTCCTTCCCTGGGCTCAATGAGCATTATTCCACTTTACCAGCATTAAAAAAGGAGGGCTGTCAGATAATCTGGCAAGCCTTACTAATATTAATTTAGACCACATTTTTTAAAAACATTTATTTTAAATATTTTCAATATATATATATATATATATATATATATATATATATATATATATATATAATTGCTAAATTGCTATAGGTTATATACAGGTTGAGTTGTATATGTTTAAACATTTATATGTTTTAAAATTTACACAGTATTTTGTCTAATGCTACATTTTTCTCATGCATGTTTTTTATTACTCCTTGGCTTTCCACCAATGAAATGGTAGTTTGAATATTGATTGAACTATTTAAGGGCTGTGTTAACAGAACTGTTTTGCTCTGATGAAGTTTCCTTGTGGAAAGTAAGTGCTAAATCTGCATGTGCCCTTGGATTATTAAATTTTTGTTTGGAGACCTTTGAGTATTTCTTTGGTTTTTCCTCGTAACCAGTGTGCCTACTGTGTGATTTTTTGGTTATTGGTGGTGACTTACACACAGTTTACCACCTTTTGTGTTTGCATTTTTTTTTGTTACCTAACATCCATGAATCGTAGTGAGATAGTCACAATTAAGCATTAATTCAGGCACAGGGGATTAAAGCACTAATTTACTTAAAAGGTATGTTGCTGTGCATAGCTTTAATTTTCAAGTTATCTTAACAGGGAATGGATTTTACATATACATATTTAATGTAGCAAAACATGGCAGCTTTGACCAAATAGAAGAGTTCAAGTGATGCAAGTCTGTGTAAATAGTGACACAAGCTGTATCTGTATGTGTACATTGTGGTGCAAATACTACTTATAACAGTGAAGTAAAGAACAACTGTGAACAGAGCAACATTTCTGTAACTGCAGCAATTGTTATAAGTTGGCCATGTTGCTTTAATACCAGATAGTTACCTAGTTGTACCAACAAGAAAAGTTTTATAGAATGATTTCTCAGATGTAATATAAAAAGAGGCTCAAAAGAGTCTAGGCAGAGAGTACTTGCACTCTGAGTAAATGGAGTTAGTGTCTAGAGCAGAGGGTCTGGGAGAGAGAAAGAGACAACTACATTGAAGAAAGGCCTAGGAGAAAAGTTAGACATTTTTCCTCTCAGAGGAATCCAGAGACCATAACAACTGCAGCCTGAAGAGATGTTAAGGCAAAATAGTATACAACTCCTCCAAGGAGAGTACCATCCTTAAAACAGCATACCTGGGAGGATGACTTTAAGGTGTATCTTTATTTATTTTGCTTTTTAATTTCTTAACTGAGTTCATAGGCTGGTCAAATGTCTCATTTCAGCCATGCCCTAAGCCTATTAAAGCAAATATATTAATTACAATAGTGGTATATTTCAGTACTAATGCAATTATAGAATTTAAAGGAATGTGAATACAAAATCATATGCATGGTACAAAGGGTAAAGTATACAACCAAAGTACATAAAGTATAGACATGACATGTAGAACATTTTACTAGCATGGAGCAGTTTGTGCCAACTGGAATAGATGGGATTGAGCTGCTTGGGTCAGGATATTATCAGTCCAGGTTATTCAGGATTTTCTGACAGCCTTTGTGGACATGTAGGAAACTGATTTCCAGAACTATTATAAGGCTTTACTTGTCAGGCCGGGTGTTACTCTCAGAGACAAAAGTTCTAATGCTTGCAGTGATCAGCATGATATTTGTAGCAGTCAGAATAATGTTTAACTTCTTTGTTCATAGATCAGGATAAAGCCAAAAATAACGAGGTGGGGGGGAATAAAGGTCTAAAATCACAGAAAATGTTTAAATATTACTCCATTCCTTTCACTAAAATTTTAATGGAACAACAGATTTCATATCAAGATTCATTTTCTGGTTAAGACATAGGATAATCTAATGTCTGGCATTATTTACTGCCTGTAATCCTCAGTGATTTGCCAGTAAATCAAAAATGTTATGAAGAACATTGCAAAAATATGAGACAAAATCAAGGACAGTTGAGAGGAATGGTGGATTTTCTGAATAAAAGCCTAGGATAATCTAATGTCTTGCTAACTGACTGAGTGTAATCCTTAGAGATTTACTAGTAAATCAAAAATTTTCTAAAGAACACTGCAAAAAATTAGACAAAATTAAAGACAGTTGAGAGAAATGGTAGGCAGTAATACAGGAGAGAAAACAGAGAATTAATTATTTTTTTAAATATAAGAACTAGTCATCTGAGAAACTGCGGTGATGGTGCTGCGGTAGCGTTGTCACCTCACAGCAAGACGTTGTCCTGTTCGATTCTCAGCTAAAGCGTCTTCTGTGTGGAGACATGCGTGAATGGGCATACCTTCGTTGAAGGTTGTACATCAGGGCTGGCAACTCGGTACGTAAAAATCTGCTGCCAATCATGAGCGGACCGGAGTTTCACTGTGGCGACCCCTAACTGGTAAAAGCCGAAAGATACAACAACATCTGAGATATGCACAACGTTGCTACAATTATTGATGCTATCTGTGGAGGAAAATGACAGATATCTGCTGTTATTTGTTTATTATTCTAGCTTTGTGATGTTTGTGAAATAACTTTGAATACTTTTAATGTCTGTCAACGGTTTCATTGAACAATGGTAAAATATAATACAAAGCCATCCTCTTTTATCACAGATATTTGAATTGTGCACTGAAGTGGCTATAGTTGCTGGATGATGATTGTCTGGTTGAAAGTAACTGGTCATCTG
This sequence comes from Protopterus annectens, assembly GCF_019279795.1. Lineage (NCBI taxonomy): Eukaryota > Metazoa > Chordata > Ceratodontiformes > Protopteridae > Protopterus > Protopterus annectens. Next base: position 745,083,004 of record NC_056731.1, read on the forward strand.
TAATTTTTTTCAAAACCAAACAGCACTCCAAAGGATAAATGCCTTGTTGAATGAAATGAAGCTCAAATGAAATAATCTAATAGTGTATACAACCAAGCAAACACATAGAAGGACCATAAAAGTAAACTTCAAGCACGTTTATTAAAATGAACCAAGTGCACAAGAACAGGTAAGTGCTTTTACAGTTAGCTTCATCAGATCAAAATATTGCACACCCCATAACCAAGTTTAAATACAGCAATCTGGCCAATCAAACTGCATGATGAAAGTCACATGATAAAAAATGACATGATAAAAATCACATGGTAAAAAAAATCACATGATAAAAAACATTGGATTGTACCTTAAACACATATTGAGTAAAATATAAAACATGATTTTATAACTAACTTTCACCATCAAAACAAATATGCAAATAACAAAAAACAACATTCTATGACAAAAATTTAAAAAATATATATATGCATAGATATATGTATATATGATCATAAAACCATCAATTAAAAAGTTGTTACACTTTTAAACACCTAGGTTTAAATACAGGTTTTAAGGAGGGTTTTTCATTTAAGCCTTTCCCCTATCTGTCCTAAGTCTAATAATCCATCTCCCTTCTTTACTCTCAGAACAGTTCCTGATATCACCTTCTCTTATACTAGGAAAGGTATGGTTAATGACCAAAAAACGAAAGGTATGACTAACCCTTTTTGCATAACATGCTTATATAGGGTATTGTTGCTAGAACTTATCTTTATGTTATAGAGATGTTCCCTAATCCTGTCTTTGAACATCCTATCAGTTTTGCCTACATAGTAGGATGCACACTACACAAAAAGCGAGGTAAACCACATGCTGGGTAAGGCAGTTAGCAGACACATTAAAGACATACTTACAACCTGTTACCGGGTGAGTAAAGAAACCACTATTATCAATGTTATTGGAATAATTATACATACTACATGGTCTAGTGCAAAAATCCATATTAACCATTGGCATGAGAGCATCCTTTGGTCTACACAGGATTTTTTTCAAATTCATTTTATTTTTAAACAAAAATGTAGGCGTATCTCCTAAAATCCCTCTAATAACTGAATGTGTAGTGAGGATGTCCCAGTGCTTCCTGACTATGTCCATGATGGAATTAATAGCAGTTGTATACAAGAGTACCCTTACCTTAGTAGCAAGCTCATTGACCTTACTATCATCTGCAATCCCACCTCCATTAGAAAAATATAGATGGGCCCTTCTATTTCACTAATTAGGTATCTCATTCAAAATGGTGTCAACTTCCCCAAGGTGGTATCACCTGGCTAAAAGCCTTGCTTTTAAATTAACTAACTTAGCGTGAAAGCCATCATCAGAGGCATTCAATCTAGACACCCTCATACCTTGTCCTTCTACCACATTCTTAAAGACAAACTGAGGATGCATGCTACATCTATGAAGCAAAGTATTTCTGTAGCATAGTTTCCTATGGACACCAGTACTGACCATCCCATTATCCAACCTTTGTACAGCTACATCAAGAAAGGCTATCGAAATAGGAGAAAAGGACATGGTAAATTTCAAATAGTTTGTGGCCCCATTAATCTGTTCATAGAAGGTTACCAATTGGTCCTTACTCCCTGTCCAAATAAAAAACAAATTGTCCACAAAGCGATGTTAGAAATGGGCAAACATAAAGAACAACTCATTAGTAATTAAGTGGACCTCCTCCCACATGGCCATAAACACATTGGCATAGCTATTGGCACATGAAGTGTCCACAGCTATGCCATCCTTTTGTAGAAATATGACACCATCAAAAATCAAAATATTATTTTCAAGGACAGTTTCCAAAAATAAACATAAGAGAATGATGAAAGACTCACTGTATTCACTGTGTGTGCTAAGATATCTCAGTACAAAGTCAATGCCAACTTTGTTAGGAATAACAGTGAATAACGATTTTAGATCCAAGATGACAAAGTAAAATTCCATATCCTTTGCTAATGTACTAGTAAAATTATATAAATCCAAAAGGAACTACTTAGAATCTTTTAAAACAAACCTGTTACTATCAAGAGTAGGGCACAAATGCTTCTCTAGAAACAAGGAGAATGGTTTAGTATACCAACCTCTGCCAGCCACAATGGGCCACAGAGGAGGTTTCAAGCTATTCTTATGAATTTTAGGTAGTCCTTGAATGATCAGAATAAGTGGGTGTTCATCTCTCAAAAAATGTAGTATGTAGTATAATTTTACTAATTATAATTATACTGGGGTTGCCCATGGAGGAAAATTACTAACTGCCTGTTGTTTTTTATCATTATTCCGGCTTTGCATGTCTGACATGATTTGTGTGAAACAACTTGAAATGCTTTAAAGTGTAGCAATTGTTTTGTGTGGAGCAAATGTGAAATACTTTACATGGCCATCTTTTTTATCACAACTACACATCTAAATTGTACAAAGGAGTGGTTATAACTGCTTTGTGGGTATAGGAGTTGTCTAGATGAAAGTAAATTGACCTGTTGTCATTTCATTAGTTTAAATAGTGATCTCTCAAGAAATAAGGCATAAAGTGCATCACAGAACATCCAACCCTTTAGGGCTTCTGGGACGCCTCATGGCAGCCAAATCCCAAGCTTGTATATATGGACGTGGCCTCTGCCCTGAAACTCATTTGGACTAATACTGGTCCAGCTCAGAGGAAAGCACAGAAGTTTACTGTAGCTTGTGCCAGGGGACAGGGGGCTGAGGCTGATGTCAGGATTAGGCTCCTACATGGTGAGATGCTTCACTGCTGTACATTTGGCTGGAGACACATGGCTGAAGTGACATTCAGCTGCAGAGACACATGGAAGTTGCAGATTTAATATGTCTCATATATAATGTTTACATGGGGCTTTTCTCCTCGGGCCTCCACTGAAAATGGGTTCCTGACTCAGTTGGACTCTCCCGGTCAATAAAATAAATAAATAAATAATTTCCTTTGGGTAAAGAGAAGCATGCAGTGCCATGCCCACATCTTTATAAAACAAGTACAAATGGACAGAAGAAGTAATTTTGTGTTATGCTTTGTGTATAGTATATAGTTTCGTAAATATAGCATGTAGAAGTGTGCTACAGCCTGAAGAAAATCCCGCATACCACTCAGTCACACTTATGCTCCAGTATATGTTTCAGATATAGTCTCTTAGGCACAGTGAAGGGGTAATAGATTATGTACACCAATAATAAAGGCACTGCCATGTTCACTGCATCTTTATTGCCACTGGCATGCTCAATGGGCAGCCTGCTGCTGATGTCTGCCATACTGCCTACTGTTTCTTAGTGCCTTATTCATATGTTCATAGGTGCTTACTAGGCTAATGACCACAAGGCCCTTTTTAAGCCTAGCCATGCATCCCAAATCTCTGACAAGTTCTGATACCCTTGATAAGTGTAACCATGAACCTGGGAGATGAACCATTTACAGGTTACCTGTTTACATCAGAGACATAGGTGCCAAACCAGGGATGAATTTCCGGTCTCCCATCCAATTGTCCAAGTTGCACTTGAATTGGATTAGGGAGGAACTCTGATTCACACAGATGGGATGCCTGTTCCAGAGAAGGAGTAGTGTCTGGGATATATACCTGTCTCCACAGCAGGCCCTATTTATATCACAGGCAAGGTTTAAGTCTTTAGAACTGGTAATTCTGGTACTGTTTGCTTGATATGCAGGAGGTCCATCAGACTGGGGTCTGACAATGCCCTGTATGCCAGGCATAGATTTTATTTATTTATTTATTTTACATTTATTGACCGGGATAGCCAGACTGGATACATGTCCATTTTCAGTGGGGGCCCGGGGAGAAAAGCTCCAACATAGATACATTAGAGAAATGTTACATATAGTAAAATATTTATGAGAAACATTTTACAGACTTGTTCAAACATGCTAGATATAGCTCTAACAAATACAGAAATTCTATTAGAGACTTGTTCAAACATGCTAGCTTAAGATACGACAAATACAGATTATGAGTTTAGTTTCTATCCATAGATCCTGTTGGGATTACAGGCCGCATAGCTCAGGTAAACATTTACAAAATGATGTTCAGAATAATAAAGGCATCTATTTATAGTCAGATTCAGTCAAATAAGTATAGAGTTAGATCATTTCCATAAATAAAAGGTTTACTTTCTCGACTAGAGTGAGCCAGAGGATGTTTGTGCCCTAGTTTAAAGGAAGGAGCTAATCAGGGCTGCAGCATGACAAAGCCAATGTGACTTGAAATGAAGTTTTAGACTCTTTTTGAATTGGACTAAGGAGGTAGTAAGAGTAAGGCTGGGAGGGAGGGAGTTCCATATTTTGCCTATGGCATTAGAGAACAGAGAATTACCACCTGAATTATAGAATTTGATTGTTTGGACAAGCAGTCTATTTGATGAACAGAGTCAGCCTAGATAGCTGTATGGGATGATTATATTTTTCAGTGCAGGGGTGTTGTCTGGTTGTTTGAGAATTTTAAATGCTTCTATAAGTTGGTTTAGCTGGAGGAGGCTTGGCAGTTCTATCCAGCCAAGATTTTTTAAGTTAAGGCAGTGGTGTGTCCTATAAGGCATGCCAGTTCCAAATCTGGTGATATGATTATAGCAACTGGAGAGTTTGTTAAGGTCAGATTTGCTAAGGTTAGTAAGCACAGGAGAGGCATAAAGAAGGGTAGAGAGAAGATGCAAGCGGGCAATGGTTACTCTAGCCATTGGAGTTAGGAAGGATTTTATCCTATACAGTGACCCAAGTTTCTTGTTTATGGATTTAATGGTTTGGTTAACATGCATGCCAAATCTAAGATTGTTATCAATAGTTACTCCTAGTAGTTTTGTGTATGGGTCTGGGGAGATAATAATGCCATTGTTAGATTTTATGGTAAAGGATGCTGTAGAGGATTTATGAGTGGGAGAGAAAAGTAGTAGTTTGGTTTTGTTTGGGTTTAAGATCAGGCGACGATCAGAGAGCCAGTTTTCAACTGTGGTGAATATAAACTTGGTTTTACAAACATTATCTTATTACACAGATACAGACATCTGGGATGGCTGTATGGAGATCATTAATAAGGACTGAAATAGATATGAACAGGCTGCCACAATGTTGGAAATAACATAAAAAAATAAAATTGTTAAAGCTACCCTAATCTGTGTGTGTGTGTGTGTGTGTGTGTGTGTGTGTGTGTGTGTGTGTGTGTGTGTGTGTGTGTGTGTGTGGATGTGTGTCAGAGATCAGAAGAGTGAGAGTGATGTGTGAGTGAATGCAGGATATTCTTTCAATGAGGAACCTCTGTGACTGTTCCAGTGTGAGATATGTCTGGAGGTACCCACCAAAGCGATGTGTACTGAATGATAGGTTTGATGAATGCAGAATACAGTGGACAATGACTGTGTGTGACTTAGATGCCATACCTGTGTGTGTAAGTGTGTGCAACATAGAATGATGTGTGTGTGGACATTATTCTCCGTGTGTGTGTGTGTGTGTGTGTGTGTGTGTGTGTGTGTGTGTGCCATGTGTTTTCAACCAAATGTGCTGCAGTGTGTGTGTGTGTGGTGATGTCATTGTTTCTATTAGTACAGTTGCAAGGTTTAGCTTGTTGAATTGAGAACACTGTGGCTGTTATTTCTTTAAATTTCTGTGTGTGTGTGTGTGTGTGTGTGTGTGTGTGTGTGTGTATATATATATATATATATATATATATATATATATATATATATATATATATATGTGTGTGTGTGTGTGTGTGTGTGTGTGTGTGTGTGTGTGTGTGTGTGTGTGAGACTGGAAGAGTGAAAGTGATGTGTGAGTGAATGCAGGTATGAATGAGGAAGAGACTGCATGTATCAGAGATTGGAAGAGTGAGACTGATGTGTGAGTGAATGCAGGTATTAATGAGAAGTGACTGTGTGTGTGAGAGTGAGGGAGCAATCCCCTGGCAGCAGTTAAGAGGTGGGTGATTGCATAAGGGGAAAGGGTTAGTTATGGAATAGGTAAAGTAGGGTTAAAAGTGTGTGCGTGTGTGTGTGTGTGTGTGTGTGTGTGTGTGTGTGTGTGTGTGTGTGTATGTGTATGAGATACCTCTAAAGCTCTTAGGGGAAGAAATTAGGGCAAAGCCATAAATAAAAGTGGGTAAAATGTCCCAAAATAGGGACAATTTTAATAAATATTGCTCTTAAAGTTAATAGAATAACAGGTTTTGCATTACCATGAATTTTCTAAGAGTATGAATTCTGAAACTCAAATGTCTGTCATTATTTTCTAACTTCGGTCTTTGTGTATGTGTGAAACAGTCCTCAAAAATACTGCATTTAATAATGAAATGTCTTAAACCAGCTTCATTTATAGGAAGTAAGGAACCATCGCTCACAGGAATTACAGAAGCATAGTTATAGTATAAAGTATTATATTTAAGATTTGTTTTGTTTGGAAGTGTTTCTAAAGTGATTTATATGCAAAGAAAAGTAAAATAAATACTAAACGGAGGAAAACATTTGACTAAGTGACATCCAATAACGTCTATATGTATGTGTTTCGACTTACATACACATTGGACTTAAGGACAGACGAAAAAACATATCTCGTCCTTAACCAGAAGATTGGCTGTAAAACAACCTAGTTGTGGAAGCTAGCCCATCCAGCTGCTGTCATTCCCAATTTAGCACAGGACATTATAATGGGGAAAGATGTCTCCCACTTTAAACAGTTGTTGTGGGAATGGGAAGAAGCTACTTCCTTTGACAAACCAACTTACCAGTAACCTTAGAAGAGCAAAAGGTAGAATAAACATGTAGAGCATCTATATCACATAATCAAATTCTTAAAACATCGACTGATATGGTCGAGACCATATCATCGATGTTTTAAAACTTCAAATATATAAAAAAAGCAAAAAATAAAAAACATAATTTACCTAAACATTTCAAGCAGGGGGGCAAGCCCCCCTGCACCCCCACACCTACCCACTACTTAAATATACCAACTCTGAGATTGCACGATAGTGCAGTAAAGGGAAATCTTCCCTTACGGAGATTTCCATTAAAATGTTCGATGTTTCAAAACTTCGATGATATGGTGCCAGCCATATCAGTTTTGAAGTTTTGAAACTTCGACAAATCAATATAGACCCCCATGTATATAGACCACATGTATATAGACCACATGTAGATAAGCAGCTCCTAATCTAAAAGAAAAGGAGTAACAACCATCAGATACAGTCGTTAGACAGTATTAATCCAATAAAGATCAAGACATACTTTTAGAAAGCTCACAAGGATAAAACACGGCTAGGAATGTAAAGAAAGGGAGGAAAAAACACTCCAGTTTTAGAGATGTGTCAGAATACACCTCTATCAGAATCACAAGAAGAAGAAAGGAATTTGGACGCTAACATTTGCAGTCTGAAATTGTCTAAAAATGTTACAAAATGGGTAACTGTAGTGTCTAGCAGTACCTAAGAAAAAAGCAACACTCACTGAAATGTGTTTTCAAATAAAGAAAGATAAGAGGCATTGAAAATACAAAATTTGAGCTGAATTTTAAACTTTCTAAGAAGATATAACATAATGCACCATAAATGGAGAATTCTAACCAGCAACTGAAAATTGAGAGAGGAAAAATGTAATAAAAATAATAGTTCCAACAGAAAAGTCTGAAGAGCAAGAACATTGCATGTTGAGAGTTCTAAATCAATTACTGTCAATACAAAGCAGAAAAATAAAACAAGGTAAGACTACAAGCAGCATATATTTATAAACATGGAAACAGTAAAGCTGAAGATAAAATCTGCTCTAAGGTTCCCTTTGCAAAGGGAATGTAATCTAGAAAAGAAATCTGAGATGGCCAGTTCTCAACCACACTGAACCAAAGTGCAAACAAAAAATAGAAAGACAAGAAAAAAGAGTCTACAAAGGATCAAAATAACCTTGAACAAATCATCAATAATATTCATGATGAACTGCATTAACGGAGTGCTAAGCAAAAGGAAGAGGGTTTGTGCATTAGTCTCATAAGGAAAGGAAGGAAGCAAAGTAAAACAAGGCAGATACATTCCCTTTACTGAATCTACTTCAACTACAGCCATGACAATGGTTAGGTAACTCCCCATCCCATATCATGATGAATAAGAGAATAAATGTAAGAAACTTTTTTCACTCTTTTTATGGGGCTTCTTATACACATGTATTTCACATGCATGTCTTATACACATGTATTTCACATGCATGTAGTAGTTTATGTATTATGCATGACTGCACTGTATTTTATGCATATCTTAGCTTGCATCTTATATATATGTTTTTTCTTTTTCTCTTAAAGCACTTTGACTGGATCTTTCAATCTTACCCTATTTGCATTGAATCTTAACATTATGTTCTGAATTTTGCTGTGTAATAATTCTGTTTATTGCATATTTAATTAGAAATAACTTGATGTATCTTCTACTCTTTGGTCATGGCAGAAAAGGGTCAATTGCCCAGTCCACTTAGCTAATAGATAGATACACATATACACAGATAGATAGATGATAAAATAAATTGCAAAGGGCATTAAATATTAACGTTATTGAATTAATCTAGAGAATAAAATTGACATTCAGATTCAATGGTATGATATTGGCATGTGAGGAGAAAGTGCCATTTACCACAAAACAGACAGGCTTTGAGGTAACCCCAGAGATATCTGACTTGCAGGTAAGGCCAGTTAAGTTTTAAAAAAGGACAGTGAGATGGTCACACCTTAAGCAGAGTAATAGAATAGGGCTGATACCTTTTCAAATGCCCAACGTGGGATATTTTTTATAGAAATGTGAGGTTTTACAGGGCAAAACACATCCAGGGCTAGAGCAAAGTACAGAACTTCCCTTTTTTGCCCAAATAATGTTTATTCTTGTAGAATTTGAGTTCCGTATGCTACTTCATATAACATTTAGGTTTTTCGGATACATAATAATTGTTGTATGCAACTATTAAATAAAACATAGGAAATATTTTTTTCCTAAAATCTCATGACATTTGACATTTTTTAAGTTTTTTTTTTTTGTTAGCAGGACACAACTGCTCAAAGAGGGACTGCCCCTTGCAAAAGGAAGCATAACTACAGCTGTAAGAGAAAAACCAGGACAGGATGTTCCCACTTTTTGCTTACACTTTTAGGTACAGAGTGATTTGCTATACTGAGTAATTAAGGATAAAGAAGAAACATTAAACCACCTACTGGTGCCTTTTAGAAACCAAATAATGAAATGACAAAATGCGCCTGAAATAGATAGACATCTAAGTTACATAACACTAAAGCATGGATCCAAGCAAAGCTTTGCTGGCCTGGAATGTTTTTTTCAGCCATGAAATAACCAGTATTGAATCTATGTGTTCTGGGATTAAAAGGGAATGCCTATTATTCAAATAGACACTTAGGTCCCAATTATATTATTTTTAGGAAGACAATTCACCCTAATATGGACCATGACCCTCCATATGGTTAAAACCATAACAAAATAATAAACAAAGCTCAATAAGCAATCATCATTGCAGCTATTTACATTTTATGAGTTTAATCATTACGCATAAAGATAAGCCTCAGATAATCTGATTGTTTCCCAATCATGAAAGTTCTAAAATGAGGCTATTCCATTTCTTACATTGCATTATGTTATATCTTCTTAGAAAGTTTAAAATTCAGCTGAAATGTTGTATTTCCTTAATGAAACAATGGGAAGCAGGGCATGAACACAAAATTACTTTATTTTCAGATCACATGTTGCTGTGTGTATAACAGCGATTACTTCAAAGCCACAGCCCGGGATTCATGAAGCTTGCGCCAGGTGAACGCATAGCGTAGGTGTTATAACACCAAATATGGCCGCCGAGCGATTCAGGTACGATCCGATTCCACGTGCACTACCGGCGTACGCCAGATCTGCGCAGCCCCCGGCGTAGGTATGCAAATCACCCCATGTGCAGTGTTGCACGATGCAAATGAAGGCATATAGCGATTCATGAAGTGCTGCAGGCGTAGCGTAAGCCCACGGAATGTAAACCAAACAACACGGTTTACATTTTCCCAAACATAACATCGGAGCTATGGAAGAGGGCCAGACCCAGGTATCACAATGTGAACATATGCCAATGGCGAAATACACAGCCAATGGCATAAGAAAAGATGCATAACACGTAAATAACACCATTTAATGTCATGTCCACAGTAACGCACAGCAGAACCGCAGGGCATGTGTGTAGAAGCTGTAACATAAAGAAATAATATAAAAATGTCATAAAATCGCAATGTAATAGAAAGCAGGTTTACAGCATAACACGCAATGGTAGGCATGGAACACCACAACCAAGGTGCAAGGGTTGCTAAGGGCTTGCGATAGTGTTCGGCACAGTAACTATGAATTAGTAGTCAATGCCATGCAAATGAGGCAGATAATACTGAATCGCAAATGTCCCGGCGGAGGAAGGTTGTACCATACGGCGCAGTGGTATAACACCGAGGAGTGGCTCAGAGGAGATACATGACATCAGCAAAGGGGTGTGCAACTGTAGCACTAAGCACACTGGTGCATTGCAAATCTGGCCTATCCGTTGCTAAACAAAGCTGCAGGATAGGGGTGGGGAGGAATCGTTTAGCTGAGAGCACACATGGTGGCCAAAAGCGCATGTGTACGAGGATGAAAAGGTGCCCAAAACCCAGTAATTGGACGCACGCGCCGCAAACAATAGCAGAAACAGGAAGGTCAGGGGAAGGAAAGGAAATGCGGAAGTAGGGTAATTGGAGTACTAATGAGCAATCAACACCAATCAACCCACGAAGGCCAATCGACGGCAGCTGACAAGTCTGCTTGCAGAAACCTGCAAAACAGGATAGGGGAGGCATGTGAATGCAAAGAAAGGAGGGGTGGTATTGGATTGCAAAGATAGGAGACCTGACACAGCAGAGCAAAGCAAACTGACAGCAGACTGGCAGTAGCACACATAACACAAGATACGCCAGGTCCAGGAAAGCACAAATGAAAGTAGGCTGCAGGATGCACGCCAGAAAATGGTAGGTGCAATGCGCAGAAATGTAAAGGGAAGGTCAAGAGGTAATCCACGGCAGGCAAATGTAATTCAACACCAAAGGCACCACAATAGTAGTTCCGGCAGTAAAACACATAACTTAACCTGTAGCTATGAATGTACATACACACCCTATGACATCATCGGTGTTCACAGCACAATAGTATAAAGTGTGTAAGCACCCAACACACACCTGTGTATTCCCAAACACTGCACCATAGGTGTAAACACACAGGGAACTTTTAAAATGTACATGTTGGGAGCTGCCATAGCTGTGATTCATCAGCATGTGTTAGAGACTGACGGTGTTGTGGAGGATGATGCCGACAACCACCGCAGGCCTCGGAGGAGAAGGAGAGTGTTCAGACCAAGGGTAACTTACCAGGGGCTACATGACCTGGAGATAGTAGAGCATTACAGGGTGGACAGGGACATCTTACAGCAAATAGTGGAACTGTGCTGGCCACGCCTGAGAACCAGAAACAACAGAGGGGAACCCATACCAGTGGACACGAAGGTATGTGTAAGCCTGCGAATACTGGCCACAGGTACCTTTCAAAGGCCAACTGGAGATATAATGGGAATCTCACAGGCATCAGCATCCAGGGTACTACACCAGTTCCTGGATGCCATGTTACTACATGCTAATGAGCAGATATACTTTCCCAGAACTTAGGAGGAGTTGGCCAGCAATATGCGTCACTTCCACCGTGTGGCACAATACCCAGAGGTACTGGGTGCGATAGACTGCACGCACATACAAATCAAGTAACCACCCGGTGAGCAGGGTATGCACTACATAAACTACAAGGGATTCCACTCCATCAACTGCCAGGTCGTTTGCAATGCTCAGGGCATTATCATGGATGTGTGTGCTGACAGCCCTAGAAGTTACCATGACTCCCATATCTGGCATGCCTCATAGCTGTATCAGGTATTTGTCAGGGGGGACATCCCACATGGCCATCTTGTGGGGGATGCTGGCTATGCACTGGAGCCGTGGATGATGACTCCCATCAGAAATGCAGACACACCCATGCAAGAACGCCATAATGAGGCACACGCACAAACCAGAATCATCATAGAGCGTGTGTTCGGGATGCTGAAATCACGGTTCCATTGCTTGGATACATCTGGTGGAGCCTTGCAGTACTCTCCAGGCACGTGTGCCCACATCGTCATAGTATGTGCCATGCTACATAATATGATCCTGTGGAAGCAGCTGCAGCAGGGACAAAATGGTGAAGGCCCTCATAACCCACCACAATTGCCAAGGCCAGTACAGGCACAGAGGGATTCAGACCATGAACAAACTGGGCCAGCCCCAGTAGGCAGACGGAGGTGTGCCCAATATGCCTATGCCTTGGCAAAGAGGGAACATATAGCACATGCTCTGACCGTGTAGGCCCCTATGGACTGAAACCTCTCCACCTGCACACACAGTAAAATGGATGGCACACAAACATGACCACCTGTAAATTGTAATGTATAGGTGGCCCAATGTGTGACTCCTACATAGGCAGCCCTCAAACATTGTAAACACAACAGCCAGTGCAACACGGAATGCCAACACCTGAACAGTACATGAGTCTTACAGCATATGGTGGTGCTGTGTGCCTGTCACGTTCCCCGCCAGTTATATATATATATATATATATATATATAGATATATATATATAGATATATATATATATATATATATATATATATATATATATATATATATATATATATATATATAGATATATATATAGATATAGATATATATATATATAGATATATATATATATATGAACACATATGCATATATATAATACAGATAGAAAGGGCAATAGAGGGATATATGGTGATATAGATGGATTCAGCGATATCTGCAAATATGATAGATAGTCCAACGACATTCATAACATCATGGAAGTACAAATAAATAGGATACCGCCAACCATGGAATGTGTAACATACCGACATGCATAACCACGAGGCTGAAAGACCGATAGAACACAGTACCAGAACAGTACATCCGCGAGTTATAGTATGATGATATGAAGGGACGGTTAGTCACCGTTGACGGTGTCGCAGTCCACATAAGTACTGTGTTCAACTATGTCTGTGAGTGCCGTAGTCTGTGTAAGTGTGCGTCGAGGGTGCAATGTGTGTTTCTGTGTGACTGTAATGTGTGTGTGTGTGTCCGCAACATGTGTATGTTGGTGCCAAGTCAGAGACAGACCAGTATGGTAGGTGTGGGTATAGCTAGCCGTAGGCATACGGTTACTACCTGTACCACAGTAGGAGGGACATCCCCACCCTGGACAGGTGTGTCCTGACATAAAACAGTACAAAGGGTAAATGTCCGAGATGGTAGGACATAAATATGTCCCATATATAATGCAACAGACGTATTTAATAGTTATGCCTGTATGTAAGAAACTTAAATGTCACATGCAATATGATAAGTATCCAAAGTCACACAACAATAGGTATGTAGTGAGGATAAAAGTATGTGCTACCTGTGTACTGACCGTGGCTACGTGTTTGCCTGTAAACACCGGTTTGTGTCCCGCAAGTGTCCAACAATGACCATATGATAAGGTGGCAACCCATGGCAAACAGGCTGTTTTAACAACACAACCACAATGACTGCAAATATCTGGGACAGAAATACAAGGGATAGCTGTCACCTACACATATCCCCTGATATATCGCTGCAATTATAGAGGTATACAAGTAGCAAGCTCACCTGCAGACGATATAGAAACCAATTAACAATGGCCCAATGTACAATCCCGTAACATAAGTCTACTAACTGTTAGCTCTCTAATCAGGGACGTAGCCCACACACATATATACGGATTATGTAGAAATGCAAGGCCCACAAACCGTATATGTTACGTACAACCACCGACATCCCCTACACTAAAAACTAAAGCAATACAAACTGTAATAGCAGCACAAACATCCAGTCAGTCAATTACATCTGCAGAACCCTCAACATACTGTGTGAGAGACACAATTAAAGGTGACATGCAAAATTGCAGTCGTTGTATAATGGAACAAACAGCCATGTTACAGGTATTGATTGCAATACTCCGTTATCAGATGTCAGGATGACAGGTACACCCACATGTTGAACCAAATACTCTACCTGTCACACACAATCCACGGGGGGCATGAATCCAAACTATATTTGTCTCCATGCATAGCAGTTGCAGTTACTCATAACAAAACACAATACAGACCGTCTACCCGAAGGTAGGGCAAATAGGCAACGCCCAAGTGGAGAATCCAATTATACCCCACTGTCGCCGCATAATTGGTGAATGGAGTAGCTGCACAGCTGATATGCAAGTAATTACTCACTCAGGAACACCAATTGGTGGGAAGAATCCACATGTTTCAGGTATCGACGTATATAAGGATGACTTGCCAGACATTCAAACCATATGCTCATACCGAAAAACAGTTGAAACACTGTGAAAGAGATAGAAATGAAATGCCATAATGACGACAAGGTATGTAGAACCCCCGATATGTAAGGTTATGTATAGCATGATCTGTATTAATTAGTTTTACTGTATGTATAGCCTGGTTTGCATTAATTAAACGTGTCTGCAATGCAAAAAGTAGGGAAAGGTATTTATGTAGTGATGTCTTGCTGAGCATACTAACGCTTGTAGAATCTGTGCGTCCAGCAGTGGGACACAAGGTACATAGCACAGACACCAGAAGGGATGCTACATGAGGCCATTACACAGAACAATGCCATACAACCCGCCATCAGTGGTAGGGTATGTCCAACAAGGACGTGCCATAGCAGGGGATAGTATATGTTGATATACTGTCACAGCAAGCATGTGTATGGGCAAATAACGTTAATGACATATGTAAGGTGGTCCTGCTGAGCAAGTATGCTTTGCATTATGGGATACTATGTGAAATATGTGTAATGTATAGTATTATAGGTAGATATGACAGATATTCAACACAGCATAACAGGCATATCATGCATACCACAGGTATCATCTATTGGTATGTACAGTAACAGGATACATATGGCCTGTAGGTATGGGACATAGTAATAGCATGATAGCTAATCTAAATGGAAGGGCTACCAAGTAACCATGCACAAAGGACAAGTAATAGCTGCACAGGTGTATAGTGGGGTACTATGCAGTCTGTCAAGTCCATGTGTAAGCACAACTACAATGTTCACACTAGTGGCACCTCTCCAGGGTAGTGCCCTGTGAAGAGCAGAGCCAGGTGTCACCTGCACCACTGCACAGTACAGCCACTGCAGTGATCCCAGGCCTACATGTGTCTCCCAACCACCAAGGGAGGTATCACATGAACAGTGCTACTGAGTGTCCCTGCATGATGTACAGAGGACTTATGTTCCACAGCATGGTGAGTGTCCAGTTTGGGAATGTAACCCAGAAGCACATCGCACTCATTGTGGCGTGTGTGCACATATCCATGAGCATGTTGCTCACAGTGGCTTCTGCTTATGTTGTTTATGAGGAGTATATCCATCAATAATGTTGTGGACATGGGCCCTGTCTGATCGGCAGAGGTCACCCCTGAGTATGTAGTATGCAAATGTGTACAGATGTGGTGTCCGTAGTGCAGCCACATATTGAAACTGTCGGAGCTCAGTAAACGTCATGGTGTGTTAATGTTGTAGCATGTAAAGCTGTTGTGTAAGGTTCACCCTAAATGGGGTGGTGTACCCTTGAATGTGTGTAGATGTCTTGAGTTCAGAGGTACAATGGGTGCCTATGTACCAGTTACACACCCAGTACAGATAGGTGTGGCCATGTAGGAGGATATCCATGCCACAGTGGCAATACGGTAACCACAGGAGTCGGTGTGACATATGTGTGTACTGAAAACATGTACAATGTGATATGTATGTAGGGGACCACCATCCATGTGATAGTCAGTGGGTGAATGGTGTAATGCAAAGGTGATGTGCATGCACCTTGTGTCATGCAGCTTGATGCCATGATAGTCATATTATGTATCTGTCACAGCGACATCCATATGGTTGGAGTCAGTATCAGCTGGTGGAGCAATCATGGCACTTGGTATGTAGGGGTTCTAAAGCTAGGCAGGGAAAGTGCCCTGTGCCAGCCTGTTCTGCAGAGAAGCATATACTTAACATGAGGGGCCCTATGACTGAGGACCGTGGTATGCCAAAGTACCTGACATGCAGTAGGTACTATGGTATGCTGGCCTCACTGTGTGTCCTGTCCATGAGCCACATAGCATAACATCCTGAGACACAGGGTATGATGTGCAGGTGGATGTGTATGTTGTCAATACCAGAATGGGGAATGGTGCTGAAAGGCAATGAGAGGACAATGTAGGATGTGTGGACTCCCGTACCATCAGCAACTGCCCTGGTAACTGTATGAAAGGAGTCCACCATGTGTAGGGGCCATGCTCTGGCCTTAACAAGCCCAACCCAGGTGGCAGCAGAGGACGGGAGACCAACAATGTCTCTGAGAATGACGTCCTTGATGATGTGCCCCATAGCCACGCAGAACAGTCCAGTCAGTTGTGTAAGACTATAGTCCCACTCATGCAATGGGGTGCCAACTGTGTGTAGTGTGATAAATGCTGCTGTGTGCCATTCAGGGTCTACAATGTCTGAAACAAGGCTATTACTGAATATGGTGGCCTAGTGGTGAGACATGTAATTTGGAGGTTGGTGGACATCACAGCCTGGGATGTTGGAAGGTGACATGGGGCCAGTGTCCCAGGACATATAGAGTGTAGGTCAGTACTGTGTAGGTGTGACCACAGGGACACCACAATGTTCATGTATGGATTGCGGCCCTGTAGTGAGTGAGAGGGTGTACTGTCAGCATTGAATCCATCCTCCAGCATGTTGCCAACAATACCTGGGTCTGCAATGTCCCTAAGTGACTGTTGTATGTGACAGCAGATGTGGGTGTTGCCATTGAATACTGACATACCACCATAATGCCTGGTGGTACACCCCGGAATGTGTGGCAGTCATGTTTACGTAGCTAGTCTTGGAGTATGTGATGAGGGACCCTGTGGCCCCACCACAGCTGACCAGTGAGCCACCCCACACATGGGAATGTACACCACTGTGCAACAGCCTACACCTGTTGTTGTACATCATATGTCCGTGGAACATGACCACCAGAGTGGCATCTGTTATCTGGTGTATACCATCATGGCTCTGTGTGGAATAGCATGATCCATGCAGTTGTGTACATGCTAATTAAGTGCACTGGGATATGTGTTAGCATTTGTATGTGCATTGTCCATCTGCACGGGTGTCATGATGTTAACAACCACTGTCAGCAGACGTCTGTAGTAGGTGTAGTAGTACACATGTACTGTTTATGCTGTGATGGGTGTGTTTCCGGGATGTAGCTAACACGGTAAATTAGCATATGTTCAGAATCCACCAATGAGGGGATAACCCCAGGTGTTTAACACCAGTCATGTGGTGGTAGTGTTCATGCCAAGGGTAATGTAGGTCTTGGAGGTGGTGTGTATGTGTTGATCCAGCAGAGTGGAGGGTATGACTCATGGATGTGTTGGTACATGAGTGGCTATCCCAGTGAAGTGTGGGGTAGTGTCAGTTACACATCAGTAGTAGCTGAGGCCCACTGTCCACTATACCACCATAGAAGGTATGTTACCCGTGGGGTATGATGTTGACTCTGTCGCTTGTTACAATGTGTATAGCGGTCCCGGACACAGTTAGTTGCACATGGAGCACCTCTGATGCATTGTGCTAAGCAACTTGCCAGGATGTGTGCAAAACATAGTGGGATATGGGAACCCCTCAGCTGTGGGTGTGCCGGTCCAGGTATGTGCCTGGAAGGTATGGTCCGTCTATAACCTGTCATTGCAGGTGTGCTCTGCAGAGCCTACAGGCAGGTCCCAGTCACTGCAGAGATGTTGGAGTGGTGCATTATAAGGTGTGCCTTGCCTGCGTGTGTCACAGGGGAAGATGCAAGCAATGTGTCACATGACCCCATGTCGCGCATGCCAGTTACTGCCCTGCCGGTGACAGTTATTGGAAACTGTGCAGGACAGGCAGTATAAAAGCAGCAAGAGCCTAGCATGTGAGCTGTACTCCCAGGGCCGACAGGTGCAAGTCATCTGTGCCACAGCATTGTGTTTGACCAGGACAGTCATAGCGTACAGATACCACATGCCTGTGGAATGACAATAGGAGCATAGGCAACTGTTGCAGTGACATAGCCGGTCACTGTACAGTGGTATCGTGTCCGGATGAATGCAAAATGCTCCCCAGGGCTAGGCCCACACCCTTAGGGCTATAAGACTGGTGAGCTATTGCATGTCCCTGCGCACATAGTCTGTGAAGTGGCATCACAGGGCAATCACACTAACATGGCGAATGACAGACATATCGTACCTGGTGAGGTGTGGCATGGGTGCATAGGTTATGTTGCAGAAGCAGTTACCTGACAGCAAGATGTAAGCGACTAACACCTTGTGTAGCCTGCTGTGTGGAACTGCAGTGTGACACCCTACAGAGTCAGCTATGACTGGTGTGTTGTGAATGTTATAACACACTATTGGCTGTATGTGGTGGGCACACATGAGTCTGTGGGCTATAAGCTGGTGATGTTGTCTTAAATGATGGGGGCTACCTCTGGTGCCTACAGTGAGTATGGAGACGTACTGCACAGGTTGTCCTCATAGGTGTGGCCAGTGGTGTAGATTATGTTAGACTATGTGATGGGTGGGGTGTGTTGCGAATGTTACACATCCCCAAATGACCGTCAGGTGCAGTCAGGGTTGGCGACAGCATTACCCCCAGCCATAGCTGTCAGCCTCCTGTCCCCAAAATGAGGAACATTAGCCCTCATACAGTGTGACAAATGGGCGAAACATGGAACACTTACAACTGGCTTACTAACAGCGTCAACTAGGAAGGGCATATGATGGCTAAAATAGGCTGGTCTTACGTATAAAACAGATATTCCAATGAATTAATATGATTCTCATCTATCTAGCCATGGCTAGCAGGTAAACTATGTACAACCCTTCCAATGTGGAACCTTGAGGAACATACACCTTTTAGAACCCCAAATGAGGTACGTTCCCCGTAATGAGGTACACCTGAGAGCTATGGGCCCAGCACGGCTGCAGACGTGCATCCCCCACAGGCTGTAGTGCCGTATGTTGGGAAGTGAGCATTGAATGTGTACATGAGACAATTGCTCTATTGCCACATGTATGACATATCCCTCATATAGACAGGCAGTAGCACTGGTATGTGACAGTTGGACATGCCTGCATATACAACCATGTCCCACAGGATATGTGCGTTACATGTGTACAACAGCTGTCGTACCTTAAGCAAGCTGGGAAGTGTAGGACAGCCAGTGTACCTGTGGGAAATGATGTGGAATGTGCGCTATAGTAATCAGTAGCTCATGACATGCTCACATGTTCTGAACAAGTGCCTAGCATGACCATACAATACAGATAGGGTGTTGGATAATATCAACCCACAAGAGGTAATGACAGTCATTTAGGGTGGCACCACACTATAACCCTGCTGAGTATGGTGTGCATGTCCATGAACCATTAGCACTGTAGATGCTAGCAGTACAGATGTACAAGATAGCACGGATATTTGATTACAAATACCTTTGCATGTCACAGGTGTGTTCCACCAGTGGCCTGTTGACAGACCCACAACTACAAAAGGTGCAAGAGTGACATGTGCACAGCACATCTGTGCCAGATACAGTAGAACAGGGTTAATGTGTTGTACCCCACCCTCATTGTAGCCCATACCACACAGACAAATGTTAGGCATATGTGTATGTAAGGCTGTGAATGGCCATGACCTATCAGTTTAGCTGTGTCAGTGTTGTGAACAACAAACATGATGGGCTGTGTGTGTAAGGTGTGTCACATATGTGCACAGTCTGATGGATGATACCAGCAGTGTCACCGCTAGGTAAACATCCCTGTACCCATAAACTGCTACCTAGGCTGTGGTCAACATTATGGACACTGTGTAAGGGATGGTGCTGTGCAGTGCACCCCCGACATGGTGATGTCTCCAGGCCCCTTAGGTAGTCATCTGAGGTACCCATATCATGTCAGGGTGCCATCCATGAGCACGGAGATCACTGGCCAGGCATATACAGCACTGTGGTAACCAATATTGGATCACATACCACCTGTAAGGGGTAATGGCTATGCATGGATGTGCGATAACAGCCTTCACAATCCACACCTCCACTATGCAGCATGCTGTCTACCTTGCAGAAGGACATTTGCTACACCATGATGATGGAAATGCTACATGTCCATATCCTGATCTATATTACATATGTCATGGACAGCCACCGTCCTAATACTAGGATTGCCACAGGCTGGACAGATCCCTGTGCCATATATGTGACATACTCCCGCCATACCATGCAACCCTGTCCATCAAAGCTGCACATGTCATCCCAGTCATACATGGTGTGATGGCCGCATGGTAGATGTACTATCAACTGACTGGATCAGTAATGTGGCACTGATGCTGCTTGCGGTGAGACAATGGCCATCTGTAATAGCGTGGAAACCATGCCTGCACATGCTATGGTTGATGACCATCCCTGCGAATGTCGTCTGACTATCCATTGTCCCATGTCTATCACATGTGTAATACAGGCGATCCGTGTCAGGATGTTGAACAGTTGTACAGTGCTGTGTAGATGTATATGGCAAAACAAATGCATGTACAGGTGTCCATGCGTATGTGTGCATTGTCACTGCTCAAGTCCATTCCGGCTGTGTCTGTGTTGATATGTGACATATACACAGCATCCAGGTCAACAGTAGTACCGTGGACACATCGAGGCATGTGCAGATAGGTAAGAACACAAGTGCAGGCAAACAGACATGCCCACAGCAAGACAGCATTTACATGGAGTATGAACACTGTAATGAGGTGACACACATATATGGTGATGATATCCAATGCATAATGGGTGTGACATGTGTGACACAAACACATCAGTCATGTCAGTGTCATGGTGCTTTGCAAAGATAACTGTGCAGATGCAGTAGATGTCATACAAATGTATGTGCAGCAGTATCTCTGTACATCTCTGAAACTGTGACCTGTCACCATCATTATGTTTTATAGATAATGCCCCGTACACACCTCCCAGCATACACCCACCAGGAGGATGATGTCCTCATCCCACAGCTCCATGACAACTATGACTTGTTCAGCCATGTGCCACAGCATGCCCAGCAGTGGAATGACCTGTGGCAGGATCTACGCAGGAGGGTGAACGATGTGGGTGGCCATAACCGCACCTACCAGCAGGTGCGCAGACACTGCATGGACCTGATACGACATGCAAAACAGCGTGCCACTGCAATCGCCAGGGAACAAGGTGGAACAGGTGGTGGGCCACCAACCCAGCCCCCACTCACACACACCGAGGAGCTACTGGCCAGTCTGGGGACACCTAGGGAACAGCATCCAGAAACACTAGCTGCCATCATGGAGGTGGGTGTCTCCCAACCAATGAGCCTGGAGTTGCCTGGTAAGTCAGTAATGCACATATGGCTATTATATCCCATGTAGTTGCATGTGTCACTGTACATAATGTAAAGTAACAACATATGCCAGGTATGTGGACACACATGCTGCATAGTACAGTATGCTACATTGTGCATGCACACATGTGCATACTATATGCTATTACACAGGTGAATGTGTGCACATGCAGAGTGCAACCTGTGGCTGTCATACAGTCATGGATAATGTTCATACTGGTGTGTCACCCCTATACAGGTACCTCTGGCGTGCCGCACAGACATGGGTCCATTGCAGGTGAGACTGTCATCAGTATCAGGCATGTTACAGTGTAGATCTATTTGCCATGTGGCCAGTTAACACTTGCATACCTGATGTTTGTTCCAGTCATGATATGCAGGTCGCACCACCATGCATTCACACACGCCACCCATGTGCAATATACGCAAATGTAATGATACACAGACTTGAAACCACGGTACTTGTCATTGCGACATGTGTGGTCAGCTGTGCATACAACGGTGGAGGTGTTCTACAATGGAGGCATATGTAGTATGCATTGGAACAACATGTGTGGTATGCACACAGTACCACACAGTGAGCTGTGATATGGGCAGCCCACAAGTGTACCATTGTGTCATATGCCCCTGCATCGGGTGCACACATTGTGATGTGCCACCTGACATGTCCCAGACATGTAGTCTTCTGTCTGCAATATTGTCACACTATCACATGACCTATACCCCACATACCAAACATACAACCCATTGTCTGCATAGACCTGTGGAATGTGACATATCTGACATGTATGGGTGTATGTCATATTGGACCACACAGACATGTGGAGAAGATGCCCATCACACACAATTGGCCACCACATGTGCACAAATGGCCATGGGGGATGGCCAGAGACATGTAGACACACAGTACATGGGATTTGTATACACCCTGTTGCACATTGTCCACACATGGTCCAATGACAGCCTTAGTTGACTGATTATACAGTTGATGTGGTACAGTGGACAACCTAAAAGCCTGTGCACAGCTACTGGAGGTGTCACTGAAGTCTACCATATACGATCTGTCGAACATCATGACTGTGTTGCAGTTATGGCTATGCAATGTGTACATATTATGCATTCTACAGCAACATACATGCCTCATGTTGCCATGCAATGGCACAGTGTCTGTACTTCACACTGTATAGCAATGTAGATGGCTCACACTACCCTCCCGTGCTCATGCACATTTGCTAAACATGCATTCTATCTGTAGGGCATACACACAACACTGCAATGTGAACCCCATTATGATGCTGTACATGTGTCAGGACACCATTGTGTCAAACATGTTAATGCACATGTCAGCAAATTACATGTCAAGGTCATGTTAGACATGTGTACTGTTATCCTGTTCTGGCCCACATGGTGTATCACGGAGATGCATGCATACTACCATGATTGTGTGAACTGCATGGCTACTGATATGACACCTGCTTGCTGTAGTGTGCACCCCAGGGAGGTATGCTTACTAACACTATTAATGTATGAGCTGCATGCCCTCTGCTCTATCGCAGACATGCTGCATGCCATCTGACAAATCACATGCATGGTGTGTCTGTGTGTGTGTGTGTGTGTGTGTGTGTGTGTGTGTGTGTGTGTGTGTGTGTGTGTGTGTGTGTGTGTGTCTGTGTGTGTCTGTGTGTGTGTGTGTGTGTGTGTGTGTGTGTGTGTGTGTGTGTGTGTGTGTGTGTGTGTGTGTGTGTGTGTCTGTGTCTGTGTGTGTCTGTGTCTATTGTACTTTACAGTATTTCTTTGCATTCACAGGTGATGTAGGTGCGTTACCCTCCTGTGGTCCATCTGATGTTAGTGTCCCCACAGATACTAGCGGTGATGAACATATGCATGAGGTACAGGCAGGATTGTCAGGGGCTGAATCTGTGCCAATGGTTACCATCCCAGCTATGTCCCCTCTTCCCTCCACACAGTTCTGCTGCCAACACATACCGCATCACCGGTGGCCATAGAGGAAGGACAGTCAGCATCTGTTGGCGTGGAACAGGAACTTGTGGTGGCTACAGAAGGTGTGTCTACACACCATGGTGTCAGTGTAATGACTGCAGATGTGCCACACAGGCATGTGGCCGGTGCTGCTCATAGGAGGACCTCTGGCAGACATGCACCTGCAGGACAGAGCGCAGCAGCTGGTATCATCAGACGCATGTTTCAGACTGTAATGGTGGCACAGGCACGTGCTGAATGGCAGAACAGAGAAGGGCAGAGGCTGCAGAGGGCTGCTATCCATACCCTAAATGACAACATTCAGGCATTGGCAAATGCTCAACAGCAGATTGCTAATGTTCTGGATAGGCGACTAGGTGAAATGGTCAGAATCCTTGACCGAGGCATGGCAATCCACGAGCAGGAGCTGTCTGTGCTGGAACACCTGGTAGGAGTGAGGTGTAGGCCACGTGGACATAGGCCAGCAACACCACCTAGTGTAGGTCGACGTGAGCATGCCACCTCACATGCCCGCTCCCATAGTGCTGGTAACAGTAGCAGTGCAGCTGCTGCTGCGCTGTCAACACCAGGACACAGCAGGCCACATGGACGTGGCCCTGGATGGTCTCAGCAGGGACACGTTTCCAGCAGACATGTGTTGTCAGACAGTAGCCACTCTGTACCTCCACCTGGTAGTGCCCATGCAACCCCAGGCAGACACAGGTCACGTGGCCATGGATGGACACAGTGAGCTGTACAACCTGCACTGTACAATCTGGGGCTGTCAATTATACCCCGTGTAGGCATCACAAATGGCAGAACTGTATACACACTTACACGCACACAGCAAACACAACTGTAGGGCTCCACAATATCCACATGCATTCTGCCCAGATATGTCCAGTCAACTCACCGGCCCTTACACATACACATGATGTTATCCATTGGTGCAGCCTATGCCCCTGGCAAACATATCACCCTGTGCATATGATGAAGCCTGTGCCGCATCCCTGTCATCCACACCATCGGTGCAGGGTTATGCACAAATATTCTGATGCACAGGGTGAACAGCATAGTGAGAGGTGTATGTAATACCTGTGTATGCATAGTGAGGGATGTGTATGTTGCAGTGGTTGTGTGCAGCCTATGCCCCTGGCAAACATATCACCCTGTGCATATGATGAAGCCTGTGCTGCATCCCTGTCATCCACACCATTGGTGCAGGGTTATGCACAAATATTCTGATACACAGGGTGAACAGCATAGTGAGAGGTGTATGTAATACCTGTGTATGCATAGTGAGCGATGTGTATGTTGCAGTGGTTGTGTGTGAATACTGAGTTGTGTATGTGACATAGGTTGTGTACTGTCGACATGCACCAGTCATACCATGTAGTGCAGGTGCAGCATGCATTGTGATGTGTTCACGGTATGTGTCTCAGTTACATCTGTAGCACCATGTTGGTTGTGATACCCTGGTTCCCTCCTATGGTGTACTTGCATGTGCCTACAGGTAGCAGCATTTGCAGTCCCCCATGTGTAACTGTGGAGTACACAGGCACGTCTGGCAATATCAGCATGCTACATGTACCCTCATCCTGACTCTTGGACACACAAACATGACACAGATGTCTGCACATATACTGCACCTGACGCATATGTGGTCGGTGCCACAGGCTACACTGGACAGAGACGTGACATACATAGCAGGACACATTACAGGTATGGTGACATGGTACAGGGGTTGTACACAGCGGCCTGGCCAATGATGATGTGAGGTGTCACTTGGTAGCTGGAGGCCACACTGTGCAGCAGTAGGACCCGTAACAGTATGTGAACATGGCCGCAGTCATGGGGTGTACACCACTATAACGCACACACCATACTGTGCAGCTGGGGACCCTTGCCTGTGTGGTCATCACCCTCACAGTACTATGCACCCACACGAAGTGTCACAGAGAAGGGACATGCACAGGTAGCCAGTATGGCTGGGACTTATGGCATCAACAGGGTTGTGCAATGCATCACCATTACGGGTTAGTCAACACGTGGGGCCAGTGATAATTTCCCACCGTATATTAGCATACACACTCACACCAAGCACCAGACATACATACAGACACACACACACTGTGGTGACCACACATGTGTATACGGACAGCCGATGTGTGTGATGCACATCACCGGTGAACATCATGCTTCCCACACTGACGTATGTACAGTTCTCTACAATGGTGTACAGGGATGTGTAGCAACTGGGACATATTCCCCACAATATGTGGCATCCCTGGTCACACATTCGGACACACATGGCAGTGCTGGGAATGATACACCAGCCATATGATGACATGTTTGCTGGACATGCAGCGGTATTGATTGCATTATGTGTACCAACGCTATATCTGGCAAATGTGCTGCTATATACACACGGGAGGTTGTAGGTGTTACAGGTGCCATATGACATATAGTTGTTAACACCTGACTGCTGTGTATGCATTATGTCAGCACCGTCATGTAACAGCGACATAGCGTACAGTTAGCACATGGCATGATAGGATGGTGTGTGACACAACTGTTAGCCACCCCCTGCACACATAAATCTAGACAGGTGGTTCACCACGTTATGTACACACATCCCTCCATACGTGCTGTTTGTATGTCACCGTATACATATGTCAATGATGGGTCTGCATTGCGTCTGCATGTCGTAGGTAGGTGCAACTATGTTACGGACATCGGCCACTGCACATGCATGTTTGATGCATGCACAGCACAGATGTCACATGTGTCTCCTGTTGCCATGTTTGTATGCATTGCTATTGTTGGACATGTGTGTTGACATACATAACACATGGACTGCGGTATGATATCATGGGTGTCACAGGCGACCAGTGCAAGGGTATGTGTCCATGTCAACACTGCTACCCCCTGTAGTGTGAACATTCAACAGACATGGGCCCACCTTCAATTCACATGTGTAGCATTGATTAGGCCAGTGTTATGCACGAGGTACATCAAAGGCCATGTATGTATGTGTCGTGTGTGCAGTCCATGCACACATCCACACAATCACATGTATGATGTACCCAGATGTGTGTTCATTGGTGTACAGCAACAGTCAGGTGTCACAGCTGTGTAAGGGCCATGGTATGTCTTGAGCCGACCTGTTCATGTATACTGGTATCATTGCAATGCATAACACCTGTTGGATCCCTGTTGGTACATGTGTACTCTGCACAGCTGGTGTACACCACTGTACAGCCCAGTGGTCATGTGTCACATGGTGTTGTGGGACCGTAAGGCTGTGTAGTGCTGCACCAACGACACGGTGCTGACTTGACAGCTACAGTGTACACTGCAGTGTGTACGTGTGACCTGCACCTGTGACAGCTGTGATGGCAGCTGTGTGTGTACAGGTCACTGCATGTGTGACCGCCCTGTGCATGAGGGCAGTTATACCTTACTGTGCCCTTCTGTGTGTACACTCCATCTGCATGCAAGATTTCCCTTTGCAACTGCTAAGTGTGTGAGCATGCCCAGTACGCCGTTGTGTAGATGGACACACAGTACATTCCACACTGCGCCCCTCCATGATTAGACTCTGTGTGCATGCAAGATGGCCCTTTGCAACAGCTAAGTGTGTGAGCATGCCCAGTATGCCATTGTGTAGATGGACACACAGTACATTCCAAACAGACATGTGATACTAAGCGTGTGGGCATGGCCATTGACATCCTGTATAGCCATGGTGGTCATCCAGGCACCAGATGTCCAATTTCAATGTCACGATGGATGCCTACATTGAACACACTTGTTGCTCTCTCGAAGGGTGTACTGTCTGTGGCTCATCCCGTATCTATTCAGTGTTGTTGTGCTCCGTAGATATTTAGTTGGCCCGTTGACAGCACTGGCGTGTTTGTGTACGTCTACCTTGGGATGGTAATATGCTTTCAGACCGCTCACTCTCTAAACATTCCCTATCGGCATCTTTGCCTTTGTGGATGATGTCACCCACCTAGAAGTATGCCTCTGGGAGTGCTGTGTTCAGTAATCCTGGTAGCGCGTTCTGTAAATGCATAATGCTACAGTGTGTTAGAGTAGGTAGGTGTATGTTCAACTCCCGGCCCTTTCAGGTGTGTGTGTGTGTGTGTGTGTGTGTGTGTGTGTGTGTGTGTGTGTGTGTGTGTGTGTGCATGTGTTTCCAGCTGCCTGGGGACACAGTAATGCTTTTAGATGCCTCACAACACATACATTCCCTATCGGCGTCTTTGCCTTTGCGGATGATGTCACCCACCTAGAAGTATGCCTCTGAGAGTGCTGTGTTCAATAATCTCGGGGCGCTCTCTGTAAATGCATAATGCTGTGTGTTAGAGTAAGTAGGTGTGTGTTCAACGTGTGTGCGTGTGGTCCCCAGCTGCCTGGGGACACAGTAATGCTTTTAGATGCCTCACAACACATACATTCCCTATCGGCGCCTTTGCCTTTGCGGATGATGTCACCCACCTAGAAGTATGCCTCTGGGAGTGCTGTGTTCAGTAGTCTCGGTAGCGCGTTCTGTAAATGCGTCATGCTATAGTATGATAGGGTAGTTAGGTGTAGGTTCGATTCCCAGGCCTGCCAGATGTGTGTGTGTGTGTGTGTGTGCATGCTCCCGTCCGACTGGGGACTCAGGTTATGCTTTTAGATGCTTCGCAACACAGATGTATCCTGCTGCCGTCCTTGTCTTTGCAGATGTTGACACGCACCTAGTAGAATGCCTGTGTGTCTGCTGTGTTTAGTAGTCTCGGTAGCGTGTTCTGTAAATGCATCATGCTGTAGTGTGATAGGGTAGTCATGTGTAGGTTGTGTGTGTGTGTATGTCTGTATCTCTCTCTCTCTCTCTATATATATATATATATATATATATATATATATATATATATATATAAAATCTATTTTCTGCCCATAACCCTGCTCTTGCATGGACAGCTGACTGTTTCATGTATCGCATATTTGCATAGCTTTCACATGCCAATGGGGTATGTTGCAACTCCCAACATTGTCCATGCAACGTCCGTGTTATGGGCGGTGTTACACGCCCTTACAGGCATTTGCTGTATATCTTGGCAGACATCTATCCTTGCTGTATTCTCACTGTACTCGTACACGCCGGAGGCTTCATTTATCATGGCCTAGTTTTGATGTGTGTATGTCTATTTGTGCTGTGTGCATGGCTGTGGGTATGTCCCAGTATCATCATTTGTAAAGGTGACAGCCCTAAAGGTTCTTCATGTAGACTGCTGTGTCATTTGACATGTCAGCACATACCTGCGGACAGTACTGCACGTCCTACTGCAGCGCATTTCATACCTTCTGCGTTATCTTGCAGTCGATATTGCTGTTTCCTCACACATGTATCTGTTTCTGTTCATACCACTCCACCTCCTAGAGCAAGTTGCTGGACAAGGCCTTATCTGATAGTGGGACACATAGGGGCAGTATTGACATGTTGCTCTTACAAACGTAAATAGTTGACACAATAATAGGTTTTGCATTAGTATGGCTTTTCTGTCAGATTTAGTGTCTTACACACATGTTTGTCATTATTTCATGTCTTCAGTTATCATGGAAGTGCCAGAATGCTACTGTTACGTGGAACACACCAAACATATGAGGCAGAACTCTGCACATTCATCCTAAATCTGTACAGTTGCGGAGTATGTGTTTGTAACAAAATATCAACTTTCTGACACTAATACACACACTGTATGGTGGCATCACAGGCCACATGCCATTACATTTATATTGCAAGACACACCCACCCAGACAGCTGTATTCCTCACACAGGCCAACAGCTGCTTATCCACACTAATTGGTCTATCATGTACCGTATGTGTGCGCCGGTATTTGTGCTTTCCATCAGTGGCAGAGCTCACGTACGTGTCTGGGGGACTGGACATTGTTACGGTGACACTGCATGACACCCTGAGGGACATATTACGTTTGTGTCTATTAACCTTCCACATTGACATTCACAGGGCATACGTTGTCATTCACATTTGTCGGTGTACATGCGTGTGACTTGCACATGTTTTCTCATTTGTCCTGATGTCTTTCTTCTCACCTGTCCACCTAGTATCACTAGTTCTGTACATGTATTTTGGACAGGTTACCTTCATACCCCTAACCTGTACACATTATGGGCAAACGCCCTGATGTTTGACCTTGTTACATTTGTCATAGTGATGTGCCTTTCTGGTAAATTGCTGGCAAGGCATTACGGACTGTGTGGTAGATAATAGTAACTGACATTTCCATTACATGATTAGTAACACTCATAACATCCATATTCATGGGTACGCCAGTATTCTCACAACATTCTGACTTTGTCTGGGGTATATCTAATATAGTCCCTATTTGTATTTCATGTACTATACCTTAGTACAGCTCTGTTATTCTGACAGTTTGCCAGTTATGGGTACCATCTTGGTCGTACGCATGTCCATCCATGATAATCGCCTACATGACACTGATATAGGGCCCTACATATTGCCAAAATGGTTTCCGCAATATCCAGTGGATGGTTTGCCCCATTATTGAGAATATAGGCATGTGCTATACCCACATCACTCCCACGGGGTGGGCCTACGAAATCCCTGCCAAACAACACCTAGGCCCATTTCTGCATACCCATGATTCCCATACCTGACAACCCTCTACAGTACCCATTACACATGTTTAATGTTTGTGTTACTGAAGTGTGGAGACACTTATATGCACTCCCCACTCTCCGGATATCAGTTCATACATCATACATTCTATCGACACATGTGTCATCACCCTTGCACCTGATACTGTTGCATGTACAGCTATTTCGTATTTGCTGCGGTCACTTCTTTTGCGTCAATGTCGGTTGACACTACATATGATTCAATTTATGGAGTCCTGCAATGGACACCTATCTGCATGTTTAAAGTGTAGAACTTGCTGGACTGTCACTTTCTGGCCAATGTTTTTGAATGCTGTGGTTTATTCACCTTTCCTGCATGTCTGTTTGTCTACCCATATTAGATATAATGTCGCCTATTTATGTACATATGTCATATCTACGGGACATAAGTCTGTTGTGTATACATATATACATGTACAATCCTCATTTCATAACTTGCTTTGGTTTACGTCTGTGGATTATGTGTATACACATATATCTATATCCATATCATACCTTTCCACTATACAGATTGTCGCAGAGTGTACAGCTGCTTGCCCCTTTATCTTCGCTGTGTTTTACATAAACCTGTGTCTATCTGGCAATGTAGTGGCATTTCATTTGAGACTTACGGTGGGGATTTCTGGCAAGCAGTTCAGGTTACGACTGCATACCCTTCAGAGAATCCATGCTACTGACACACCCGTTATTCTATCCACTTTCTATGTTTGTTCTGGCACATATCTGGGGTTTGTCCCTATTTGTACCGGTAGTTTGCATGGCTTCATCCGGTTTCATACTTTACGAGGTTAACGGGTTTGAGCCATGTATAACTAATGTGGGGGAAACAGCATTCATTTACTATGCTGTGAGCGGATCACACAGGCACAGGCACACTTGCATTTCCTTATTGTGGGTTACGCGTGGGCACGCATACATATCCTTATTGTGGGTTACATATGTTTACTAAGTCTTTGTGCTTACGTGGGCTTTATTACTTGTGACAGTACCAGTAATTATCTGTAATCCGGTTAACAGACGTTTGCGAAACACATGTTCACCTTTACATATTTAACTGTCTGTACAGCACTGACGCATTCATTACACTTTCACATTATATGTGCTGTAGTTGTTGTTCAACCGGGACTGCATTCACATTGGCCGGATGCTGTAACCAGTATACGTTTGGTGTTCTGACTCATTTATATGCATACCCATAGTACATAGCTACATTAACATATGCCTCACCGCTTCACTTACGTCACAGGCATCCATTCTCTTGCTGGGAAAAATGCGGTACTACATGTTACACATTCCCTATTCCCTACTGCTCTGGACCCAAGCTGCATATTTCATCACTGCAGGGATATTCAGAACCCAAAGGCTTATATTCCTGACACATACAGGTCTTTAATTGTCAGGGTGTTCATGTGGTGATCTGGGTTTAGGCTTGTCCAATTGGTGAATGGAACTGCCCTGACCATGTTCAAATGTCAGACAAAGCACATGGACAGGGACTGTCCATTTTAAACATTTAATCTGTTTACAGACACAGGTGTTTGGGCACCTGTCAGCAGCTTATGATGTTGGCAATACATAATATGGGTGGGGGTGGTTACGATACATAATCCACGGTGAGTGGTGTTCCCATTCATGTTTGACTATTTCCTGTATTCATTCTTACGAGGGTTATTATTTTGCACATGACGTAACTATGAATTAACTATGGGTATGTAGTAGTACAGTCAACATATGTGACGGTTTGTTACAGTATATATGTATGGACCTCTGTAATACTGGGGACTACCCCACATCCTTCACAACATTTCCTGCTTATGTACATACTATTATTCAGTGAATTTTCAAAGCTTGTGAGAGCAGTAATTACATCTGTCCCTATTTGTCCACCCATCCTTTTAGGCTTTGTCCAGGTTTTGTTGCTGTAATAGGTTGAGAGGTGGTGTTGGTATGTGATTGAGTTGAATATATACTGTCGATAATTCAGTGGGGAGTAGGGTTACCACTTGTTCCTCTTTACGAGGGGAGGTCCCACTTTGGACAGTTGTGTCCTGCGATGACAACTAAGACATGGCAAATGTCCTGTGATTTTAAGACAATAATATATTTCTTATTTTCTGTACTAGTTGCATGATACAGGTATTTTGTATCTGGTACACATAACTATTATTTGGGATAGCATAAGCTATTCAAATGCTATGGCATAAGCTTTTATCTTGGCATACACGTGTAATTCTGTCCTTTGCACTGGCCGGGGGTATGTTTTATCCTGCAAATTCTCACATTTCTACAAGGGATGTCCCACCTTGGCCATCTGAACAGGTGGCAACCCTAGTGGGGAGACCTGCATGGTGGACAGCTGTTCCATCCTGCGTAGTATTAATTGCATGTCTGTGTAGAAACTGAACAGTACCATGACTACACATACATGTTTTGTCCAGATGTGTACAGTAATGGACACCGTGGGGTGTAAACAACTCTGAGGTTTCAACAAGTTACTTATCCCACGCGGGATGTACACACATTTTGCCGTAACATTAACGCGCAAGCATTTGGATTTATGTACCTGTGATGGGATGTTTACAATTGTGGGATACATATTTGCAATCCAGACACTGCCTAGGATGATACTTCCTACTACATATGGGGAATACTCGCTATGTGCAGGTGTATGGATGCACAAGGCTGGTAGCTGGATTTGGTGGTCATTCGGACATGGGTGCGGGTTATGTGCTATACTGGGGTTGTTGCATATTGCATTTGCATGCATGGGTTCTACTTTTGGATATCCCGGTTCCGCATATAGCATCCTATGTGTATGTGACGGTTACGTTCCTGTTCATGTGTATAGCACATTTTAATATACATATGTTTGTGTGTGTTTGGTATACAATTTGGACTGTCAGGTTTCTTTACTGTTGTTATATAGCCACAACTGCCCTGCTGTGTACTATCACTACCACTGTGGGACTGCTGGTGACCATACCCATGGGGCTAGACATGTGTATTGGCGGCGCACTGACATGATGCGCTTCACTTCCACTGGGTATAACTTCTGACACTGCAGTACATTACGGACACACGATTTTAAATATCATCTGTTCCATGGACGGAAACTTATATTATGTTGCATGCATTTCTGTTTGGTTCTCCATTTTGTGTGGCCGGGAACTGTCTTGCATGCTTTGCATATGTTTCATTATCCACGGACACTGATAGGTGCGATTACTATTGCAGGCAGGCTATAATATTCAGCAGTTTAGGTTGCTCATCGCCAGCCGACATTGACATGCCTCCGGGCGCAGCTTAGTAACGCCCCATGCACTCGTGCACGTGTCTTATGCACGTGGATGTGGTAGCGGTGCACCTTCATTAATATGCATATGGCGCTACTACACCATTTATACGCCGCACGGCCGGTGCAGGCCTTACACCGGCCTTGCACCAAGCTTCATGAATCCGGGGGACACTGTTTGGTTTAACAGGGCAGTTCATGTGCACATATGGACTTAATCACATCCCTCAAAAATCCATGGTCATGCCTATAATGATTTTAAAGATCTTATGCACAATCAAAAGCAGTTGCAATGAAAAAAGTTTATATTGTCTAGACATCTAACATCCAATATAGCCACTTGAATACGTCAGTTTAGTCACAAAGCAAGTGTTCAAATGTTTGTGAAATGGGACTAGAATGCATATGCCATCTGAGCAGAAACTGGTACGTTTAGGAATAAGAGTAGCTCCTAACATCCTACTTCTTTTGTGCATATAGTGAAGACTGAACCAAATTTGCCCACCATTAAATAAATGCATAAGAAACTCCTATAATTCCCAAGGCCCAAGCATAAACTAAGATGGAGGCTTGAAACATAACAAAATGAACATTAGTAATGGTAGTCTAAATGTTGCTGACTTATTTCTAAATGCTTTTTCATTATTTTTTTTTAAGTCTGGCACAGAGGACTGAGGCTCTGATTTGTTAAAGAGCTGCTTCCTGTGTGAAAGGCACTGGGTTTGGTCTTGGCATCTTCGCCTTCACAACGTGGGTCCTACCACCTTACATTAGGGAACTGCTTGTCAGGTGCCAGCGTACTCATACATTTTAACCTGTCACTCTTTGGTTGCTGAAGGTCCCATGGGTCTGGCTGGTTTCATTCAGGGAGAGTTTTTTTGCTTTCAAGGAGCTTTGTCATTGGGATCTCCTGCCTGGGTATTTGAGATCAGCTCTAATCCTTAATGGTTTAAAAGATCTGCTGAAACTTATTTAAGTGATATGGATTTTTTTAATTAGCTTAGATCTCTCCTATATGCTTCTTATTTAATTTGTGTTTTCTGTTTGTTTCATACCTGCCGAATTGGTGTCTTATTTTACACTTGTTATCTAATGTTAGCTTTTACTTTGTAACAATGCTTAGTTGATAGATACTTAAAACAAATTTGTATATTCAATTAGTAAACATTTTTCAGTTAGACAAAGAATTATTATAAGACCATCAGATATGATATTGTTTAGATAGCAAACACCACTCCATTCTGTTACATTCCAGCATACTCATTCTAACAACACTGGCTAAAATGAAGACAGGTTTACACAGTTCAATCTCCTACCTGTCAATATTCAGTTTTCAGTTAGACAGTATGTCTTGCTACTCTGTGCATTTGAGTAAAAAAAATAAATAAATAAGATTTCCATAACGTTTTCATATCAACAACTAAAAATTGTCACTTGCTCTACCATGTGTTTACGGCACTCACAACTCAGTGAGAAAGGAAAATACTAACCCTTGTCTGAAGATTAACAATTCAGTAAGACAAATGCACTGATCCTTGTTGGATAACTGGACTCAGGACCCGCCACATTCCATGCAGTTGTAACTGCCACTAGACCAACAAATGTCAGTGATTTCCTTTCTCACTGAGTTGATAATACAATAGTAGATTCATCGGTTGTTCTGCACTGCATCCTTGTGTGTTCAAAACATCTCTATAATGGTGGTTCCCTAGATGAAAGGAGAAACAAATGCTCTTGGGAATACCAGATACCTAATGATTATTGACTCCCTGTGGGTCCATTGGTAGTGACAACAACACAGAATGCAGGGGTACCTGGATTAAATTCTTAGACAGCTGCCAGTGCTTTTTCCCTTCTCACTGAGTTGGTTATACATTACTAGGGTAATTTGTTTTATGTCACTCCGAGTTATTTTTGTCTGTGCACTGTAATGTGAAACAAAACTGGAGTGTTACAGGTTGTTGCAAGAACCATGTCACCTTCATCCCACTATATTTATTTATTGACATTTGTTGACTGGGAAAGTCCACTGGGTCAGATGACCTATTCTCAGTGGAGGCCCGGGGAGAAAAGCTCCACAGACATTTTAATACAAACTGTAAGCTCCACAGACATTTTAATACAAACTGTTTAAAAATAATAAAGACAATGATTCTCAGTGTTTACAAAAATTACAACAGCTACTTGGTTACTACAATAATACAAACACAAGTGTAAGTTCAATACACCATCAGTAAAATAAAGATATAAAAATATATTGTCAACAAAACAGATACATAATATTTTTTAAATTAGTAGTAACTGGATAGGAGTAGAGTGAAGGGCAGAAGAGTTGTACAATGGAAGAAGTAGGTAGAGATTTGAATGTTTATGTTGGTTTAGACATAATTAGGCAGGAACAGCTAGGAGTGTTGAGATAGTGACCTTGTAGTGCAGTTTTGAAACATTTTAAAGCATTTAGTTGAGTGATGTAGGAAGGCAGACCATTCCAAAGATGAACAATGCTGTGAGAATTTAGGCTTCAATTAGCTCTTTTGTTGGGTTTGGTTATGCTTAGTTGGTGCTTGTTAGTAGACCATAGGTTACGGGTTGGAATGTATGATTGTAGGATAGAGTGGAGTGCAGGACAGTTGCTAGGTTTGAATATTAGTTTATTTGCCAGAATTAGCTGGGTGTGCTGTAGGTAGTGAGGGAATTCAAGCCAATTAAATTCAGAGATGACTTGACAGGGGTATGAGCAGTTATACATCCCGGAGGCAAATTTTGCTATTTTGTAATAGCAAGATCGCAGTTTGTTGGAGAGGCAAGTATGATGGCTAGTAATGCTGGGACTTGAGTAGAGGAGAGAAGGGATAAGCGGAAGGTTAGCAAGTTTTAATTTAGTTGGCTTGTCCACATAGAGTTTGTGATGGTAGAGTTTACCAAGCATGAAATGAGTTTTTTATTGTATTGAGAATATGCTGCTCGAAGGTGGGTTTGTCATTAATAGTTATTCCTAATAATTTTGCTGTCTTCACTAGTTTAATTTCTGTGTTGTTTTGTGAAAATATTTTAAAGTCTGAACTTGGATGTTTTGTTGAGAAAAGTAGGACCTTAGATTTTCTGGGGATTCAGTAATAGTTGTACATCCTTTAGCCAGGTTTCAGTAGGTGTAAAAGCATTTTGATTAATCTTTTGGAGATTGGAGAGATTTGTAGAAGAGGAGATGATAGTTGAATCATCAGTGTATTGGATGAGTGTGCTTTGTTGCGATGCTTTGTGAAGATTATTAATGAATATACTGAAAAGAAGTGGCCCAAGAATAGATCTTTGGGGAACTCCTGTATTATTGGGCAGGTATTCGGATTGTTTATTTAGCCAACTAACAGATTGTTTTCTGTTATTTAGGCAGCTAGAGAACCATGTTAGGGAATTTGGGGAGCAATCTAGTTTTTCTAATTGTTGCAACAGTTTAGAGTGTGACACTGTGTTGAAAACATTGGATAGGTCTAATAAGATGACTGAGGTAAGTAGACCAGCATCAAAGGCTTTATTCACTATAGACTTACGGAATACATTTATTCATTTTTTGTGAAACATAAAAATACAATTTATCTTGTGCAGCATAGTGTTGGAGTAAGCTAGGAAAAATGATGATTGGTGTAACGTTACTTTTGCACTCATCACAATCTGTTAGTGTGTTTTATTCTGCTCTGATAAGTGAAAAAAAATTACATTACATTAGCCCCTTTTCTACCCATAGTACATAATATAAATCCAGAATAAACTGTGAAACCAGCTCAAAAGGAGGCCACTTCTTCATTCGTTTGTAATGTGTTAAAGTACTTTATAAAATAAGTGATTGCTTTCTCCTGTGAGCATTTCATACTAGAGGCATCACATTGTTATCTAGGTTGTCATATTTTTAAAACTTTTAACTGTTTAATTATTTTTCTGCCTTACACATTCTATCATATGATTCAGGATTTCTTTATTTTTACAGTATAAACTAGAAAATGGTTCATTAGCAAATGTTTGAGTCTCTAAAGTTGTACTGTTTTCTATGCTTCCAATGGCTAACAGTAATAGCACAGAACAGGTAAAAAATCAAATCCTGGAACTTGAGTCTGGCTCCAAGTCTGGTCATGATTGGGTCAGTTACTTCCCTGTTCTGGATGAGTGATCTCATTACTTTACAACACACAATGCCTGATTGGGTCAGTTACTTCCCTGTTCTGGATGAGTGATCTCATTACTTTACAATCCACTTTGCCTGATTGAGTCAGTTACTTCCCTGTTGTGGATGAGTGATCTTATTACTTTACAACACACTTTGCCCAGCCTTCATCATACTGCCTGCATGCTGACACCCAATTTGCATTATTAAGAAAATCAATCTGTATTGAGGAAAGTCATACACAACATTGAATCAAACTACAATAAACAGAAGATAGTTTCACATTATTGATGTCAGTGGCATATATATATATATATATATATATATATATATATATATATATATATATATATATATATATATATATATATATGGGATCCATACTGTCTACCGAATGACTGTTTCACTAAAAGTGAAACAGCCAAGCACACTTTCGCGAAAGTGCTTTTCACCGAAAAAGCACTTTTGTGACAGTGTGCTAAAAAAGAGAAAAATGTGGGGAAATGGGTGTTGCTGAGATCGTAGCACAGTGGGGATAAGGGAATATTCCCTTTTTCCCACTGTAGTGCAATATCGGAGTGAGAATATAAAAGTAGGGGGCTGTAAACATGAGTTTTTTTTTTTTTTTTTTTTAATTTTATTTATTTTTTTGCACACTTTAGAAAAGGTGCTTTTTTGGTGAAAAACACTTTCACTAAAGAATGTTTTGCCGTTTTAGTTTTGGTGTTGTGGGCATTCGGTAGATTGTCCTAGATCCATACACACACACACACACACACACACACACACACACACATATATATATATATATATATATATATATATATATATATATATATATATATATATATATTTTACTATTTCTGAAAAAAAATGAGGACACCAAATGCCAATAACAAATAACAGCAGGATTTAGTCTGGTCATTGTTATCAGTAAGATTAAGTTTAAGCAGCTTGAGCTTGTACCAAAGATAATAGTGTCTTTTAGGATTTCTCAGAATAGATTTTACAGCTTTACTTGACAAAAAATAAGGCATGACATTTTGGTTGCTGCTGTTTTTACAAAAAGTAAAATAAAGTAAATATAGTAGCATCTGTACAGCAGTGATAAATCAAATCATTTCACCTGAGTAAGTCTTTGAATGGTAAGGCATGCTGTAGACATTTAGAGAGACAGTATTGATTCCAGTTGTATTCCACATAGCAGACCATAGAAACTCGAAAATTAATTACTGTAACAAAGAGTGAAAACTTGAATGATATCCAGTCAAAATCATCTCAGAACCTCACCAAGCAGATACGAGAAATGCAGTTTATCAAAAGTGAACAAAAGGGCAAATATCACAAATATCACAAATTACGTTTTTTCAGAGGTTACTCAGCATGATAGGAAATCTTTGTGGGAGG
The DNA here is from genome assembly GCF_019279795.1 of Protopterus annectens. Taxonomy (NCBI): domain Eukaryota; kingdom Metazoa; phylum Chordata; order Ceratodontiformes; family Protopteridae; genus Protopterus; species Protopterus annectens. The sequence continues at coordinate 745,122,202 of NC_056731.1, forward strand.
GTTTAGTTAAGCAGCAAATAATACCACACACTTTGTCTTATTCACTGGCAAAGTTCTGGAAATCTAGCCTGTTTTTCTTATAGGTGTAGTTATAGTTATCCCTATGAGTAGACCACTGTAAGACCAATGGTTGATTCAGTAGTGATGTCACCTAGTGTGTGTTCCACTTATAAGCAATGCTGGTTTGTACAATTTTCATTTTTTTCTGATCAGGAAACATTAGCTGAGTCTATACAGTAGACAAATGCCCTGCCCTTAAATCGATTGTTAATAAAGTTCTTATAAAAATATGTATAAAAAATTTTCAAATAAATAGTCACTGTGAAGAAAACAGTAACTGAAAAAACTCAAATTCAAAACAAGTGGTAGTGGGTGCCTGTACTACCACAATGATTCCCCCCAAAAAAATATCTGCTGTTATTGCTGAAGTCGACATACAGTTTTACTGTCCTTCTTTAAGGGGTCTCACTGCAGTAATAAATCACAGCATCTGGGGAGAATCCTAAGCAATCCTGATGAATTGGGTTGAAGGGGCAGTTACAAGATCTTCTAATGTATGCTTGTGCCATCATTTGTTTGTTTAGTAAACATATGGCCATTGGACTAAGTGGCAACATTTAAAATATCCTGAGCCTAAATGCTGATGAAGTAAAGTGTACCTATTACAGCAAATGTAGTAGAATATGGCAGGGCAGGACCTCCTAGTCCCTTATTTCCCTTGTCACAGCAGCTTTTTTTTTTCATAGTACTTTAATTGTTTATGAACATGCAAGACATGCAATATTTATCAATGACAAATATAACAACTTGCAGAACAGATTGTACAATTTCCCAGAAGAGACTTTACACTGCTGTGCATACCCCAAGATATCCGCTCTCAAAAAAAGGAAATCGATTGTGGTATGTTCATTCATGGAGAACCGAAAGACCTAGCTTTATATATACCAGAACAATTCTATGGATCTGAATGGACTCACAAATGTATTTTTGTACAGTTCTCTGCAATCATAAAACAGCTAGTAATCAATTGTACTGTAGATCTGATAAGAGTAAATATACATACAGCAGCTATCAAAAGACGGTGATTCCTTAGGAATGTGCGAGTACAAAAGAAGGCCAAACTTTCATATACCAAAAGGATACACTACTACCCAATCAGTATAAAGTCATATTTTTATGATGCAGAATCATGTGTGAATTAAATTCTGCAAACCAGTACTGGCAATAAATGCAGTAATATAAAACATAACTCCAAAGGCCTTTACCATGGTGGAAAAAACTAACACAATAAAAAAACAACCACTGTGTCAGTAAGGACACATTATTAAAATAACTGGCATTGGTTATTTTAATAATGTGTCATTTACACAGTGGCTTTTTTTTAATTTTTTTATGATTTTATAATAAATGCAGTAATGAATCAGAGTGTGAGGCTAGGGAAATAGTTTGAAGCTGTTCACTTCTTCACCTCTCTCGTCATCACACTGCATGTTAATGGTTGGAGTCAGATTAGTGTGACTTCTTAAACCACCAGTATATTCTTTTCCATACTAGTTGAATAAACTACAAATTATTCCTAACCAAAATATTCTTGTTTTCCAGTGTACAATTAATGGTATATCACTATCCAAGTGACCTGAAAGGCAACCAATTATATTCACTGTCATTATTTCAGCCAGCAGTAAAAAACTGCTGTCTTTATTAAAGAGGCAATCACCATAACAGAAAATTGGATGCAGTAAAATAGCACATCAAATGTATGAAACATTCATTCATCTTTCCATCATCATTTTATTTCAGTATCCATTCATAGCTTAAAACAACACCAGTCATTTACACTGCCAAAGGTAAACAGGTAATAATGGCATATGGTTGAAAAATAATTTCACTGTTTTAGACTTGTTAAAAATGCAAACAATTAAAATGTTATTGCATTTCTGAGGTTCACGAGGGGGATGTTAGGATTATAATTTTCTTATTGATGGCTTCTGTCCATAAGGGACATGGGGGCCATACCAGGGGTAAATTTATGACTTCCCATCCAATTGTCAGTGTTTCATTTGAATATGGTCAGGGATGAACTGTGCTTTATATAGATGGCGAAGCTAGTCAAAGACCAGGGATCTTTTAGACACATGTCTCTTTCCAGTACATTTTGTTTATGTCATAAACAGAGCTCAGATTCCTGGAGCGAAGTTCAAAGCTTTTGTTACATTAAATGTCTAACAGTCACTGTAGCCAAGCCGATAAGAATGTCTGTCTGAAGATCATTTGAACTTATGTCTGCACACAGACTAAATTATTGTAGCACAAACTAAATAACTGAGCAAGTTTTGTGTAAAGTAAGAGTACTAGATTCCATCTCCTCTATCAGCAATCACCTGAATCAGTAGACAAGCAGAATTCAGCTAAAATAATTCTTAATTAAAGCACATAATTGTTTTTCAACTTATTTTCAGTTAATTATGCATACCTCTCAGATTTTCACAGAATGTCTAGATTTTTGCCTCATATTTTTGGTCCATTTTTTATAAAATCGTGGTTTTCTAGTAAATCACTGGCAAATCATTGAAGATTTAAGCCAGAAAATAATGACAGACATTTGAGTTTCAGAATTCATACCCTTCAGAAATTTCATGCTAATGCAAAACCTGTTACTCTTTCCACTTTCTAAGTTTGTAAGAGCAGTATTTAAAAGTTGTCCCTATTTTTGGGCCTTTGTCTCCCTAATATTTATGGCATTGAACAGATTTCTTGCACTAGGAGGTTAAGAGGTATGTAATTATGGCATCTGTGGCTGACTACCTTTTTTCCAAATACAGATTCATATTCATGTATTTTATTATCACCAACATAAAGATACCCATCACAGTGTTAATAAAAGGTTAAGGTGAATACCACGTTGTTCCCAGTTCTTAAAATTCTGTTACATGCAAATTACACAGATTAGATACCCTGCTAATGGAGGAAAAGGATGTCATATATGTCAACATCTTCTCATGCAAGAAAACTAACTAGAGCAAGATGGGAAAGGAGAGAATGCATTTGCATTTTCTCTGAACCAGAACCTGGATGAAAAGCTGCACCAATTAGAATCTTTGGAGGCAAAGACCTGATCAAAGTCCATGAGCACAGTACAAAAAAAGTGCTTGCTTCTACTAAGACTCAAACCTAGGCTGTTATGATCATTATTCTGTACATTTGCTTGTCTTTGTAAATTGTGTTACATGAGGGAGAGCTAATGCTCCAGCATTTTAACCAGCTCACAGCTACATGAATAGCTTAGAGGTAGAGGAGATAAAAGGATGATCTGGATGCCATAAGTCTGAGTCTTAGTTAAGACATAATCTTCTTCTTCTTTACTGCTGTGGTCCAGAATTTGGTCAGCCTTTGCTTCTAAGGGTTTTAGTTGGTGTAGTAGTTCATGAGAGTCCTGATTCAGGAATTATTAGTTAATGAGAGTCTTGTTCAGGAAGTACATTGCTGCAGAGTTTGCTTTCCCATTTGTCTGGCTATTTTGCTATATTGTGTTGTGGGGGAATGTGTTCTCCATGTTGGTAGAGAAGATGTACCAAAATACTTCCTGTGTTCTTATTTGTATATCTGCGGAAAAAGAAATGTTAGTGGGCACATTTCAAACGGAGAATTGTTTATGCTTATGTTTTCTAACTTCCCAAGTATTTCCTATTGTATCTTATACAAATATAGTTCATGCTAGTCATCAGCTATCCTCTATAACGTGTTTATCCTAGCTACTAATACTTAGTTTCTGTTTTAGATTTCTGACCTGAAAGATGACATGATCCATCACTAACAATAAAAGATGTAGGGCAGGGAGCTATATATCTAAAGTTACAGCAGGGGCATGGATGGATGGATGGATGGATGGATGGATGGATGGATGGATGGAATAATGACTGAATCCATGGTTGTACTCTGTCCTGTATGTCAAATAAAGGTTGGAGGGCCTTTTGCCTGCTGGTCTTACTGACATGAGTCTAGACTCAGAGATTTCAGGTAAGTGGTTATATAGTCAACAAGCAACTGGCAAGTGGTTTTATCTATCACTAAGTTGTCTGAACTCCTCTGTCATTTCCCTTTGAGTAAAACAAACAGCCAGAAGGCCACACCCCAAATACAAGCATGGAGAAAATATCTATTTCCTTCCTGATGTTAGGCAATAATTCACTCCAAGCCCCAAGTGCCTGCCTTGATAACAGTTGCTCAGTGAAACATAAATATGTCTTGAAAAAATGCAAAGGTCACTTTGAACTTACAGCACTGAATAGTTCATTCTTACTGGTTTACTACCTGTGTTATGGACATTTTTTTCTCTTTTTCTTTCTCTTGTAGCAGGTATACAAAAACAAACCCACTTTCACACACATACGCACACCACCCATATGAGTGCACACACATACACGTGCACGCGCGCACACACACACACACATCCAGCATCAGTACAGGAAGATTGGCAGGAGGGTGAGAGTCTCGGGATGACAAACGTATTAATTTCTAAAGACAGGTTGCATCTTTTTTTTTCATTCTGTGAGATATTTTACTACTAACTATTTATACTATTCAGTGTGTAGTTCTGGACTTGCTGTAGTAATCAAAAAGTTAATATGACTGCTGCCCTGAAATGCTTACAGCAATTGTAGGTTAGTTATGTAAAAACTCAATTGTATAATGTATACAATCTCCTTCTAGTCTGCTTATGTCACACTAATGTAGCAGGGTTTTGAGCACTATTACTGTGTAATATTGTGTGGGCTGCCAGTGAGATGCATTGTAATGTTCAGATGAGAGAGTTTCCTGGGAATGAGTTAAGCAACATGGTGACTCATTGCAGACAACTAAAAAATCTGGGACAGGTAAAGTGAATAACCGAGCAGCAGAACTGATAACCAGTAATTCTGTCAAACATGATGAAAGGCAAAAGCACTGCAATAAATGAGTGAAATGCAACTCTTATCTTTTTGTTTTGACGTTTTCTCACTCCTAATAGCATTAAAGGCTAGAGAATTTATTTTGCCAATAATGGGGAACACAGAAAACCATAATGCTCAGCTTTCTAGAATTTTGCAAAATATTCCTAATTTTGCCTCATATTTTTGCTTTATCCCTCATGAAATTTTGAATGTTCAGGTAAATCACTAGGGATTATAGTCCATCAGTAAATGATGCCAAACTTTAGATTTTTCATACCTCTTATTCTTCAGAAAATGCATGTTGATACAAGCTCTATTGTTCTATCAACCTTAAGTGAATCAGAGTAATATTTAAAAATTGTCGCTCACGTTTGCATTTTGTCCCCCATTATTTTTGTCTTTTATTTAGAAATTCTTGTGCAAAGAGTATGAAAGGTATGTTAGGGACTATCAATAGTGTTTCAAATGTAGTTGATAGGTATGCATTCCTAGAAGTCAAATTTCCAGTTGCCCAAAAGCACTATCTGTTTAAGTGACTTGTTCAACGTCACACAGTAAACAAATGAATGAGAAGGATTAAAATGTTGCACCTTTGTCACAGTAAGTAGCTCATTAACAAGTCAGAGCTTTAGTCCTTGGTGAAGACTGTCAGTTGGTGATGGCAAATAGCTGCTGATTTTTTTTTTTTCTGCAGTTAAATTGTTTGAAAACAGCTCACTAACGGGGACTCAAGGGAGAATACAGACAAGTATCACAGTATAATTTTGCTATATCAGATAAATGAAGGGGCAAGTAAGGGGACTAAAGAAGCAAGAACCCACCTATTGTGTTCTCATCTCTTTTTTTTCATATTTAGGAAAGAAGAGAGGGAACTAAATTGACTACTTCAAAGAGAGTAGTGAGACCAGTTAAAACATGAATTATGTTTTCAATAGGATTTTTTAAGGGGAGTCTTGTATAAAGACGTCTAAAGTTCTGTGATTCATTTGCCAGAGGTGAATGTTATCAGCAAAAGAGTTGTCAAGGATTAATTATAAATTGTCTGCATCTGCTAGTTCAAATGTTTTCAGTACGTTGCTTTGCAGTATGAAGTTAAAGCTCCATGAGAAATCATTTTCATTGAAGGCTTAATATGTAGAAGTCCTATAAAATAACTTTCTTACACAATAATTAGTCAGAGGATGAGAAAGATGGAAAAAAAGGATGTAACTTGATAGAATTTGATGATAAATTTAACATTAAATAGTTTACAACTACCCCATTTTGTCACTGGCTTTGGTTTAAAAGGATACCCAGAATAGTGTACTCAGCTGGAAACAAATATATAAATAAAGTAAATAACATTACTTTAATGAGACTACAATGACATGTCATGAGTTTAGGCTAGCATGACTGCCTTTCCTATTTCCGAACATAAGACTTTTTTGTGAAATGCGTTTAGAGTCCACTGTTTGTTATAGGTTCATAGATTAGTACTAGGCTAACTGCCCTTGTGGGCCATTTACAGGCTAGCCAATTACCCCATATGAGAATCAAATGCTGCACCTTGTGTTTGTAAGGTAAACACCTTAACCATTATGCCAACCTGCCACCATGCATACAAAAAAAAAATCTAGAGAGATAGGGTCACACTTTGTTAGGGTATCAGTCTTCCAAGTTTGAGACTCTGTGAGCTGCGAATGTGGTTGAACATAAAAAAAATCCATTCTACTGAGAAAACACACTGCTTTTCATAAGTAATCTGAATGGGGGATGAGACATTATTTCTGAAAATATTGTGAGATCAGGAGCAGTCAGGGTAAGGCTGGCTTCTTCTTATTTTACCTTTAGTAACATCTACTGTATTTCTTGCATTTGGGAGAAGATAGCCATCTTTTTTTTGTCCAAGGAAAACAAAAACATCCATTTCCACATGAATGCTGCAAAAATCTTTGGACCTGAACTTTCTGATATGAAAGGGTATACTGACTGAATTCTCAACTGCAAAGCAGTTATTTGAAATGTAAAAGTTTTAATTAGGTGTTCATAAGTCAGAAACAGCTGTCTGCTTGGACTGATTGCCACGATGTTTTAATGGCTTGGTAAATACACTGCCACTAAATATAAATTGTATTTTACAGTTTACCGTCAAACAGAGCATTGATTCTAAACATCGTTGGTAAGTTCTGGTGCCCCCTTGTTTGTTGAGTGGTCATGCCGCAGTTTTATTGTTTTGTTTTAGTGATATGTAGGGTACATCCACTAAAGCATGTAGGAATAACTTTTAAGTGTTTTGGCAACACCATTCATTTTCTTGGTTGTTGTTGTGTCTTTCGGCTTTTCTCGGTTAGGGGTTGCCACAGCAGAACTCCAGTCCACTAATGATTGGCAGATAGATTTTTACGTGCCGAGTTGCCAGCCTTGACACACAACCTTCAACGAAGGGTCACCCATTCACGCATGTCACCATGCAGAAAACACTCTAGCTGAGAATCGAACCAGACAACGTCTTATTATGAGGCGACAACACTACCGCAGCACCACCACCGCAGTTTATCATTTCCTTGATACTGATACAAATATATTACTTTTGGGGAGCTCAAGTTCCATGAAATGATACAATTATAAAAAATATGTTTGTTTACAGTCCAAAGATTGCATTGTCGGATATCTGGCTGGCAGCAGAGACACAAGTGGCATTCCTTTGGACAGACTGTGAGACTTTTCTCAGCAAAATAATTTGGTCTTCAGTTATGAAAGTACAGGGCATTGTGCTTCCACAGAATGTGACAATAAGTAGTTATATAAAGTTCTTTGTAACCACTGTGATTTCTTCATATGTTGCCTTGTATGTTGGCCCACTATGATGCAGGAAAGTTTATATTTCAAAGCCATGAGAAACAGCCTTGCTATTGCCACAGTAAGTGAAGAAAGTTGTTATATATAATTGTGCATTTCTATTATGTTGTTCTAAGGTCTTTCAGCTTCCAGTCTGCTATTGTTGTTCTAAGGAATTTACATTATTACAAGAAACTAAGGAAATTATTTTTCTGAGCTATGATACAGAATCAGAATTGCCTAGACATAGTAAGGCCTTGCTGAGTCTACTTATGGTGGCTGCCAAAAAAGCATTTACTAGAAAATGGAAATCAATGTCTTAACTGTACTAGAAGTAGTGAATATAGTAACAGAGATAAAACAACTGGAATTGGGATATTTAGAAAAGAGCAGGAGCAGATTACATAGGAAAAAATTGGAATTGTGGGAACAATACATACAGGGGAGGAATGAGGTTTAAAAGAAGGCAGGATTTGAATGTGTTATAGAATGCTTGACTGATATTGATTGGGTATACTATAAGTGATGTATACTGTTTGCAACTAAAATTATGTCATGATGGTTTGTGATGTATAATGCTTGCAGCTAAGATTATGTCAATACGGTTTGTTTCCATTTATATAAATGTATGATTGCCTATATCATAAGTGATAATTTAATAAATGCCTTTCTTGCTAAAAGGAAAGAAATAAAGATATGAGTCCAGCAAAGCACCCAATAAGCTGATTCTCTGAAATTTGACAGAAGAGACTTGTCTACCCTGAGATGGTAACAGATGAGACTTTTAGTGTGTGATGATACTTAGATCCTTGAAACTGGTGATTACAAGTAATGGATAAGACACTGACCTCCTAAGCCATATATTGTGGGTCTGGGTCTTGTCTGTGTTGATATAATTTGGCTAGCAGGTAGCACACATGATTAAGATAGGAGCTGTTAATGAGATGCTTCCTGTGCTTCATTTATCTACTGTGTGATCTGAGCAAATCACTTAACCAGTCAGTGTTTTACAGCAATGGGGGTGTCTGCGCTAGTGCCCTCAACTGACTGCATAACTAGTAACTATGTATGAACCTATGAAGCTAGGAGATTAAATAGCAGGTCCTGACAAGAAGCTCCTAAAATAAGTCATCCAACTAAGGGACAATACTGACTAATAGAGTACTTAGATGAGAAAAGACAATAGGTGGGCACTTTGTAAACACCTCTGGATTAGGAGCAGCAAAAATGGCAGGGTTGCACACTGCAAATGAAATTAGGCTGACAACATTCACTATGAGATGGATCAAATGATACATGTAAGACAGCAACTCGGATGTCAAGGTTACTATGATAATTTCTGCTCCAAAAGGCATTAGGGCATGATGAAAATCATCCTGAATTTCTTTGAGTTAACTCACAAATAGGTGGCAGAGCCATAGTAAGTCTCCAAGAGTTGCCTTTTTTTTTGGGGATTTACAAAAATAGATTAAAAAAATGCTTGTCGTTTTGATAGAAAAAAAGTCTGATGCATTGCTTTTTTTTCTGCAATAACTGCTGAGCTAACTGTGCTGCTATAAAATGTTGTTGTGTAGGTTTGTGAGAGAATGGAAATCTAAAGAAATTTTGCACAATTATTCATTATCAGCTGCAGAATGTATCGTCAGTAATAATTTCCTGCCTGTCTATGTGGTATTAGAATCTGCATCCTATAAGATTGAAAGGAATGGGTGCTGATGAATGGTCTGTTGCAAAGTCCCCTAGACTGTCACTGCTACATCTGTAATTTCTTCTGAAAAAGTGGAGTATGGTTGTTTTCCCTTCTGTCTTTTCTGCCAACAGGATTACAGCGTTCTATAAAAGGTCTGTTTTCTATAGTAAGGTGTTGTATATGAGAAGTAGGAGGACAGAAAAAAATTCCTCCCCCCATCCCAACCTCAGTAACACCCCTGCTTGATGGTTCCACCATCTATAGCCAGTTGGCATACTCATTCCTTGGATATGTGACCTGGGCATCCTCCATGCTATGCAATAGCCCTTCACCTGTTCCTACCTTGGAAGTTCCATCATCCCATCTGTTACACAAGAAACAGAAGGCTGATTGTGAATTCACCATAGTTGCATGATCTTGAAAGGAGATGTGCATTTTCCTATGCATAGCTCTTCGTTCCTAATTCCAGAGGGAGAGCCAACCTGATATAGTGCAAGGTAGCCCAACCATTACAAGCAGCTGAGATACCCACTTAGTTGTAAGTGTCACCACTGCCATGGACCTAATACCTCCTTCCACCAAGAATGCATGAGGTGGCATCAGCCACTTAAGTGCATCCTTCTGCTCGCATCCATTCTCTCAGAGTCCATGCAACTACTCAAATGTTGGCCCTCTGGACCATAGTCAGGGCTTCATCCCTTCATCTGTCTATGTCAAAAAGTAAGGCAACAGATTTTTGTTTTACTTTTTCTCCTGATATACTTTGACAATCTAACATGCCTCCTAAATGCTCTGCTGGCCCAGACATTCCACCAGAGGCAATAGCCTTGTAACCTTATGATCTCTCCATTTCTCTAGTGTTAAGAGTTGACTGCTAAAGCTGTGATGCCATCCATGGGCAATCTGATGTTTTTCACTTTGCAATAACTTGTTGTCATGGAGTATGTGCCCACTTTGGATCTAAGGAGTTAGCAATGTAGCAGGTCTCTGTGAGGTCATGTCTCCCACTTTTGTGGATGAGGTTGCCTCACTTAGCCCTATCTCCCTTGAAATAGGCCCCTCTGATGATTTCTATTTTCCATCAGGAATTCAGAAGAGGGTCAATTCTTTAGATGTGTTCCCACCAATCTCCCCATTTATGAATGTAAGCAAGCCTTCCCTCATCATTCCTCACCCACATTACTTGAATCTACTAATACTTGAGCTTTTAAATTAACCCAGAATGTCTGTATCATATTCAGGACATATTATTCTATGTCATGGAACTAGAGACACAGAAAAAATGATTTACTGCAATCCTCTTCATACTAGTCTTTTATAATTCAGTATGTATGTCATCAACAAGTTTACCAAACACTGCCCAGTGAAGATTGAGGTATCTACTTTGCACTTTTTGTGAATAGGAGCCTTTTCTAAACTAATCTTGACACAGAAAGACAACCCCTGCTACTGCAACCATCAAGGAGACATTGACAGAATCGCAAACATAACTGATCACATTGCCTATGTTTTCCATTTTTTCTGAAATAATACTTCTAAATCACAAATATGCAGTCTCTGGGTATTTGGAAATTATAGGATTTTCATGGAATTTGGCATTTTATGTCAGAGCACTCATTCATGTCAATTTGCATTTCTTATCATATTTTCTGTTTTTAATATTGTAAGTTTGCTTTCATGGGTGTTCTGTGAACATACTTTTCTTTAGTTTTGCATATGTATGGATGCAGTAAACAATTATAATGCAATAACAATAAAGACAGAAAATTAATCTTACAATCATGGGTATAATTCACAGATTAAATCTCCTGGAAACAGAATTTTATTCTTTTGAGAGCCCTAAATTAGGGTCCCTTCCCTAGCGTTTCCTGCTGTGGTTAGCCAAGTGACTTTATTTATTGCATCATCTTCAGGAAGGCTGAAAAAAAGTATTTTACCTTATGTTGTATCCTGGCCTCAGGCTGGTGAAATGTGAGAGTAATTGTCTTATTTTACAATATTTTGGATAAACCCAAAGTAAGACATGATCGTTTCTAGGTAATTTAAAAAAAAACATACATTTTGTTATATGTCCTTAGATCCATTTAGCTTTTAGGGTACTGAGGAGAGTGCTGAGTAACAAATTGGTAGAATCTGTGGTCTCAATTAATCTTTAGTTAATATAGAATAGTATATTTGTGTTTTCAAATCTAATCAATTAACTGTACCTCTGCCTTGGAAATTATGCATCCTTAATCTCCAACAAAGAAGGTTTTTCCATTAAATAGAAAATCTGAGGTTTTGCAGTATCATGGATTGAGTCATGACTCATTATCAGAATTAATTTAGTTAATGTAAAACCCCTCTGTTTACTTGGTAAAAGATCTGATGGTGTCCTAATTCTCTTTCCTTAGCCTTCATTTACCAATAAAGGGTATGAATATGTGTGGTACCGGAAGCTCAACTCATCTGTGCTTCCATCCAGGGGGATTTGTTTTATGCTATACCCATTCCCCTTCCTTGCTACCCACACTTATTGACTGTGCCTGAGGGTAATTCCCCTCTTTGTTCCACACCTCCTTTTAGGAAGATTACCAACAAGTCCCCTTCCACTAAGAACAGGCATGCCAACCCCTTCCCTGCTGCTATGTCAGTTGTCTAAACAGTTAATCAAACCCAGGTTAGCTGGGGTGTACTTAGACCTTTATTCCTCTATGCCACCAGGGCTGCTTGCACATGTTTATCATCTTTTTGATGGGGTACAAATTCCCTTTAGTGCGATCCTTTGAAGGGCTCCTTCCAGAAAAAGTTGAGAAGGACTATTTTGCTTTTCTTCTAGTGCTGGTCTCCTTAGTTTCCCAGTCCTCTTATAGACTTATAATAAATTCTTAAAGTCCCATCACTTTAATGCTTTTTCTAACTTTCATGAGTTTTTCCTAAAACAGTTCCTCGAGTGTTCCAAGTTCTGTGGTTTTGTTATGCCTTCCACGCAATTTACAATGTCAATATTATGAGAAGAGAACTCTGACAAAAGTTGCACTTAATGTGGAAGCATTTTGGTGCAAATTACTTACCATGTGAAAAAATAATTGTTGTTTGAATGGAAGAAACCAAAATAACGTGAAACAAAATGTGGCATCCCTCAAAGCAAACATTAAAGATGAAATTAATAATGATGAATTTTCACATTTGAAGCAAGCCTGGATCAACTGGAGAACTGCACGCAGAGTAGAAAACATGAGTAAGAGAAGTTGATTGACAAACTATAATTTTATTGACATGGAAGATAGTGACATCTGATGTCAGTATTGACTCTGGCATGAGAAAAGAACAGGTACATATTGGAGATGGCTGCAGTTATAGAATAACAGCAGCATCAAAAAGCTTTGCTGATAAGTAATTAAAATTAGTATGATCTCTAGCTGCTATGATGCTCCAAACAGAATGATTTCCTATCACCCTTTCCAAACAAGTAGTCAATGAGAAAAATACGTTTTTTTGCCATGCCATCTCCTGATCATAGAGTGAATGAATGAATGAAATAGCCTGTAAAACAGACTGCAGATTACAAAGAAATAAAGTATAATATATATAAGAGATGCATATGTAGTGGGAATATGTCAGGATATAAATTTACCAATGGGAATATGTCAGGATACCAATTTTACAAGACAAAAAAACAATACTACTGTAATTTACAGACAGTAAATCAAAATAACCCTCAGAAGTTTTGGGCAGGTTTAAATAATCTACTACATCCTGGACAAACTTCAACCCCAATCCCTGCTGCTACTATTGATAAAACCCCTGAAGATGTTTCTGATAGTTTTAACCAATTATTTACTGACTCAATTCAAGCCCTAACTAGCCAACTACTTCCTAGCTCCCCTGGTCCTGAAAGTAGCACCCCTAGAAACCTACTCGCGTTCAGCTTCCAACCAGTCGCCACTTCACTTATCCGTACCTTGATCAAAAAATTAAAACCCACTACACTTTCTGCTGATCAACTCCCTGCCGAGTACCTACAAAAATCAGCTGATGCTATTGCTTACCCCATCTCAATACTAATCAATTGAACCATAGTAGAAGCTAAAATTCCCACCATCTGGAAAATATCCTATGTAATCCCACTTCACAAAGGAGGCAGCTCTACTGAATTCTCCAATTATAGGCTAATAGCTATACTCTCTCCACTTGCAAATATTATGGAAAAATGTATTCATAGACAACTCATGCACCACCTAATCCAGAATTGCCTTATGGCAGACACTCAGCATGGCTTCCGTCCTCATCACAGCACTACTTCAGCCCACCTAGCCTTTACCAACACCAAAAACCATAATTGCAACAATAATTATATATCTTCAGCCCTCTTTTTGGATCTTTCCAAGGCATTTGATATGGTTGATCACCAACTTTTAATCCACACCCTGCAAACATTCTGTCTAGATACTGGAGCCCTCCAATGGCTTCAATCCTACCTGAATGGTTGACAGCAGGCTGTCCTCTGGCAGAACAAACTCTCTAACCTTTTACCTAACACTCTTGGAGTACCACAAGGCTCTATACTAGGGCCCTCGCTGTTCTCCATCTTCATTAACGACATTTATACTGTCATCCCAAAAGTCAGCTGTATCCAATATGCTGATGACTCTACTCTGATTTGCTCAGCCACATCTCCAGTAGAGTTATGGTCAGCTACCCAGACCACCTTTAATACAATAGAAAACTGGCTTTCTGAGCATCGTCTGATCCTAAATACCAAAAAAACTAAAATGCTGTTATTTTCACCAACACATAGGTCTACCGCTTTCACCTTTACCATAAAATCACATGATGGCACAATAATCTCCCCTGACCCATCTACAAAACTATTAGGTGTCATCATAGACAATAATCTAAAATTTGACCTACATGTTAACCAAACTATCAAAACCATCAATAAAAAACTAGGGTCACTTTACAGAATAAAAGCCTTCCTAACCCCTCCAGCTAAAATTGCCATAGCTCGCTCTCACCTTCTTTCAACCCTTCTGTATGCATCCCCTCTACTCTTGAATTTAAACAAGACTGTCCTTAACAAACTCTCAATTTGCTACAACCACATTGCCAGGTTTGCCACTGGGCTGCCTTTTAGGACACATCATTGCATCAATCTAAATCAGCTTGGGTGGCAGGAACTACCCAGCCTAATCCAGTATAACCAACTGATTATGGCCTATAAAATCCTCTATAATCCGGACAATACTCCTGCACTTAAAAATATTATCACCCCCTATAACAATCCTAGACTGCGTCGATCCTCTAACAAACTACTAATTCAGACTAGCAAAATTAATAACACAGCCTGTGATTTTCTCTTTGCAAACTCTGTAAGTAGATCCTGGAACTCTCTTCCAGCTTATATTACCTTACTTTCCACCTTAGGTCAATTTAAAACTAGACTCAAACAACATTTGTCACTTAACTGGCTATGTCAATGTATCAAGCCTGGCTAACTCTATCTAGAATGTGTAAAAATCTGTTAACCAGTTTACTGTGTAATTTAATTTAATCCTGACTTGTGTTTAGGATTAACTGTAACCTGTGGAACTTGTTTAACTTGCTTACTTATGTAATCTCTGTAAATAGTCTGTTTGTAATATGTAATGCTGGTATTATGTAATGCTATATCTGCTTACCCTTGGAGCTTTTCTCCCCGGGCCTCCGCTGAAAATGGACATGCATCCAGTCGGACTATCCTAGTCAACAAATGTAAAATAAAAATAAATAAAAAATAAAAAAAATATATAGGAAATAGCTACTTAAGAGGAGAGAAGAAACGGGGGCTGAGGTAAGAGGTGCAGATCTGAAAATGTACCTAATCACTTGTACAAAAGCAACAGGTCCTAAGAGGGGGAAAACAAAAAGCAGAAATGATGGAAGGAAGGTGACACAAAAAAAGAAATAGAGACTGGAAAATACTCATTAGATATCAAACCCCAGCAGAATAACATTTACATGTCATACTTCTTTTCCTTTCTTTAGTGTTATTTTGGTGCTGTAATTGTATTATGTATCAAGTATTTCATCCTAGCTTTCCATTATACACTTCATACATTGAGTTAATCAATATTCTCCTTCTATCTGCTCTACCTTTGTTTGTCATTATCCTTTCTGTTTTAAAACTCTTGTTTCTTTTTGTTATATTATTTCTCTCCCTTTATTTTCTATTATGTATAACAGCCACCATGGCAGTGTCGGTGGCTAGGCCTGGTTCCACCACCCCCAGTCACCCCAGACAACCCCCGAATCTGCCCCCGAAATAACTGGGGCTGCATCTCTGGTGGCTGAACCAGAAGAGAGCAATGTACCATCCTCCTTCACTCTGATGGTGATTCACCATCTGTGAGCAAAGTTGCTGGTGCACTGTTGATAGATGCTCACACTGGACTGTTTTGGCTAGAAGAGAGACATCTCTGCCTGTCCCTGCCAACAACAGGAGTGGGGAGGGTAGGCAGGGTGCAATCTGACCTCCCTCTGAAGACAAAACATGCAGTACAGAATAGCACAACATTCCCATCCACTCCACCATCATGATGTGTTCCAACATTTTGTGCCCATGCCCTCCCCTGTTTGTTGTCCAGTCTTCATCATCACCAGTGTCCTCATTTTGTTTGTCTGATGTCTCGAAATTTACTTTTCTGCCTGTCCTTCAGTATGTCATCATCTCCTCTATCTTGCCTGTATTATGTGTTTGCATGTTAAGCCTTACTATATCTCCTCAACATCGTACCATATCTTCACCTTCCCTCACATCCTTCAACAACTTTCCATCTTTGGAAAAATGGATATCTGCCCCCCCCCAAACATTATTACCCTTCCTCTTTCACACCCATCACATTCTTTTCTTAACTGTTTCCCTTCTTTGCTTCCTGCTGCTAGCTATCCATTTTTCCTACAAATTTTATATTGCTATTTCCATTCCTTATTCTGATAAAAAATAGATTTACTCACTGCTGTGGCTCCTTTAAAGTGGTGTGCTGCAGTTTTCTATTCTCTCTTATTAGTGCATGCACTAAGGAGTATAATTCTCTACACTTAGCAATTGTGCTCATCCCATTCTATAGCCACTACTTTGGCATCCTTTCTCCCTTTCCATAGGTCCTGCTGTGGGCATGAGTGAGAATGGTAATTAGCTGTACTTTGAGCTCCACGTTTTCACTTTGTGAATTGTAATGATCTCTGAGCTCCATTACACTCAGGCAATAAATATCAGAAAGATAACTACCATTGTAGTGGTCATGTTTCAGAATCCCAAGGCATATTACATATTAATCTAGCTTATCACTTTATTCAATGGCTACCATCCACATTTGAGCAGACCATGGCTAGCTTGTTCAAGTGCTATTATTGCATGAGGTAAGCACTTGAAACTAGTTGCTAAAGCAAGGGAAAGAGATAGTATGCCGTACAGGGATGGTTAGCTCTTTCAATAATGTATAAAGTAAAACACACTGGCCTGATACAGGCTATGTCTGTATGCACTGGTTCCAATGCACACTACCATAGCAGCAGCACAGCCTCAATTGATTCAATTATCTTTTCAGTTTGAAACTGTGGCAGCCAGTGTGGGAAACATTCATGAGAACAGCAAGTTGAACTATATTATATATTTCCCACACTAAGTTGATTGACTGCTGGCACTTTAGTGCTGCATAAGGGGGTGTTGCACTCCTAAGTGTGCCATCATTAGGATGAGATGTTAAACCAAGGACCCATTTGCTTCAATTGCTGGTAGTTCAGGTGGATGTAAAAGATCCCATGGCACCTATCGAAAAGAGTAGGGATCCTTTATTTATATACAAAAATAAGTCTTACTTACAAAATATATACATATTTACAAATATTTACAAATGTGTGCGCGCGCACACACACACACACACACACACACACACACGTATATATACACACACACAAATCTGTTTGCATAATTATACAAAACTTTCACCCCTGTTAGACCCCACCATTCCTTTTTCCATAACCATCTGTTTTTATTTAATATTGCTGATAAAATCCATTTACCGTTAAACATAATGATTTCTGTTCTTTCATTCCATACAACCCGTATAACATAAAATAGCTTTTATCTCTTTTAACTTATTATTTACTTCTGTTCTTATAATGTCTGCATTTAATCATATCCATTTTTATTTCATCCACTTCTTTTGTATCATCAAAAAAACCTTCTTTACATAGTTTTTCCATAACTTTTTAATCTTTTACATTTCAAAAACACATATTCCATAGTTTCTTCTTTTTGACAATGTAAACAGACTCTATCACTTTTTATCTTACATGGCACGCTTCCTTTTATTGGCAATTTATCTATTACCAGTCTCAACAAACAATCTTGACATTCTACTTTCTGATTACACCATTTGCTTCTTATTTTCAAAGCTTTATTTTTTTTTTATCTGATACATTTTCCCATGGTTTTACATATTAGCGTTTTATCATTACATTCTTATAACATACTTTTCTCTCTTTTTCCTATATAATCAATTTTTATTTTCCACAAAATATTTTTCATTGTAATATTTTATTTCCTCATTTATACACTCTTTTTCTCTTTTACTCTTTTTACCATGCCCCCAAATTTATCATACTTATATTTATACAATTTTACTACTAATCTCTCATCTTGTTCACTTATCTGCTTTAACACACTTTAACACTTTGCACAAATTTAATAAAGCAGGGTATACCACTGGGTTAATTAATCCTAAACCTCCTTCTTCTTTATTTCTACACAAAGATTCCCCCTTTTACTGGGTTTAATCTAGAACCCCATATAAATGAAAAAATATCTACAATCATTCCTTTTCAAATACTGTTGGCAACATAAATACACTTGCTAAGTATGCCATTTTTCTCATTAGTGCTGAATTTATCAAATAAGTCTTTTTCTGAATGATAATGTATATGTTCAACAGAAATGGCAAGCATATTTTATTTCTTCTATTGTTTTTTACATTGAATTCTACTTACATGTTTATTCCCAAATTTTATACTAACACAGAAATGTTATTATTGTAAAATATATACACCCAATCTTTACTACTTCACCCAAACTTTCACTTTTCACTTTATTTAAAGCCATCTCTAGCATCACTAGACACTCTTTGTATAAATCATTACTTCTTGCATCCAAATTTGATTTTTTACAGTTATTATGATGTCATCTGCATATGTTAACAGAAATGGAATTCTTAACCCTTTAGGTGTTATGTACCCCACCTCCTTCATTTTGTAATTTATTAAACATACTATCACATTTATAACTAATGTAAAGAGTATACAACTAATTGGACATTCCTGTCTTACTAACCTTCATATGCACCTTTTGGCTTAGTTGGCCATTTACAAGTATTTTTACTTTATTATTACTATATGCTGACATACATAATTTCCTAACTTTCTCGTGTATATTATATTTTTTCATATTACCCATAGGATTTCATGTGAAGATGTGTCAAATGCCTTATAAAGGTCTCCTATCATGATATTTGCTTCTTCTTTTCTGTTCATAATTTCACCCACAATTTCTCTATCATTGATAATTCTTGACAATCCTTCCCCTTTATACTATATAAGCTATCTTCCATATTTTTCATTTTAGTTTCAAATCTCTTTTTATTATTTTCATAAAGATCTTATAATTATTATTCAATACTATCAGTCACCAGTTTTTAAATATCTTCTAGCTTTCTTCTTCCATATGAATTTAAATATTCTACTTCATAATTTTTTTATACATAAAATTTTATATATATATATATATATATATATATATATATATATATATATATATAGCCAATCTCTTACATTTTTATACATTTCATACTATATTCCATCTGGTCCTGCTGCTGAATCTACATTTACTTGTCCTAATAATTTATCTAGCTCGTGTAGTACAATCTCCTTTTCCAGCTTTTTATTTGCTTTTGTGTTAACTTTTTACTTTCCATGTTTTTCTTTCAGTATCTTCTTTTTTCTTTAAACATTTTTGAAAATATTGTACCACAGTATTCATAATATTTTCATGAGTTGTTTCTATTTCTTCTTTTGCATTTTTTTATTTCTCTTATTAAACTGCCATCTTCCTTTACTAATCTGCTTAAGTAACTCATTACTTCTTCTCTTTTACCACTGTAAATACACTTTATTTATATACCAAGCAAAAGCCAGCAAAGGTACAAAAACAAACTATAAACTCAAAACAAGTACCAGTCACAGGAAAATATAGTAGTCAGTTGTTCTTTGGTGATCTGATGAAGTCTGTTTTAATTAAGACCAAAATGTTGAGATGGTGAAAGGTGTTTATGTGCCTTTATGTGCTTTGATTTTAAACTTTGAAAGCTGCATGTGTGAATTAAACTTGAATTATCGCACCAAAGAACAACTGACTGCTGTATTTTCCTGTCAAGCGTGCTTGTTTTGAGCTTTGTTTATATAACAATTCTTGTATTTTTTTTTTCTTAAATACGTCTTTTTCTTTGTCAAAGTACTTTCTGTCATTATGGTCTAAATCTTCCAATGCATTGTTATATGTTTTTTATATTTTTCTTTTTTTACTTTTCTCACATCATATTGCCAGTGTAAAAAAATGTATATCTTTTCTTAAATACCATCCACCATTCAGACCAATTTTTATCAAATGTTCTCAGAGTAATATGAGCTTTCCGTAACTGTATTACTAATCTATTTTGTTCTTCATTCCATGCTTTCTCATTCATCCTTTGCCTATCTTATATATTCCTTGCTTTCCTTTATCTCTAGCTATATTGCAAGATAATCAGAAAATCCTATTTCAGTTACCCCTTCTCCTATAACTAAACCTTCTGATACTATAAAATAATATATTCTAGTTCTATACATACCCCTTTTGGAAGTACATGAATTTTTGTCCCAAAGTATTAACTTACCACATCTTATAACTTCTAACATTTTTTTGTATATCAGTCACTTTCTTTTTACACTTGCCACTTAAATCTTAAGTCTTCTGTTATTATAATATTCATATTTACCACTACATAGTCTAAAATCTGATGAAATAAGAGTTTCTTTTCTTTATAATTAGTATAAGCATATAGTGTTATAATTCTGTATACTTGCTTTTTTATTTTAAATCTACAATGGTTAATCTTTCCATTTTTGCTAAAGTTACATCTAATATCTTTGCTGTATTTCTACAGAATATGGCTATTCTAGAACATCTCTCATTTCCCAAATTCCAGATTATTATTCCTCACCATAGTTTATTTGTTTGTAATCTTTCTTTATTTGTTAAAAATGTTGTGTCTTCTGATATAATTACATCTACATCAAATGTAATACACCACTCCAAAATTCGTCTTTCTCTTACTATATGCTTAATGCTATTCACATTTACACAAAGCATTCTAAAATTGTCATGTTCCTTAGATTCACGGTTTTATACATTTGTAGCTAATTACTGGGCTAGATTTCTTAAGAGGCCATGCTAAGCCTAACCAATCTCCTTTCCAAAGGTGAAAATCAAACACTGTACCTTGTGTTTGTGAGTCAAATACCTTAACCATTATACCAACCCCCAATCTTTAGCTGTGTATATTTCTTCATCCATTTCCTTTCCTTTAGTTATTTTGTACTTATCCATTTAAATTTTCTTTTTCTGTCTTTTACCCTTTTGCCAGTATAATTTTCCCCTTTTACTACCTCCTAATTTATGTCTTCTTCATCACTTATTTCAGAACCTTCTTCTATGTTCTCTTTATTACTTTTCCTCATCTAATTTTTCTTCTACTACTATTAAAATTCTTCTCTTTGTTCATTTTCATTGCTTTCTTTTTCTTTTTCCATACTCTTGTTTTCGTTTTTGGAGTCCACCCGTAAATGTCCAATTTTGTTAAATTTATAACATTTCAATTCACATTTGTGTATTATGTCCCATTTCCCCACCAACATAGCATTTTCTTTTATCATAGTTAATTATCAAATGTCCCTGTTTTCCAAAATAAAAACAAATGTTTTGGGTTGGCCCCAGTATTTTATAACACCAGTAGTCCCCATCCACATTTATCATGCTTGGTGTATGTATATTTTTCTCTCTTTATTTTTAACACAATATTACAATTCCAGTCACCAGTCCATAAACCCTCTTTGTCATAAACTTTTGCAATGTCCAGTACTTCTTTACATAAAGCTTTCAAATGTCAAATGCTTCTACTGCTGTTCAAAATTGTACATGAATCTTGTTTTTGTTTCCCTGTTAAATGCTTTTATCACATAAGAATTCCATGGGTTACAGTCTTTCTTTTTTTCATATTCTCCAAGAAAAATTTCCATTGAAAAAACAGTCTCAATATGTCATAAAATGTTCCTTTGTTAATAAGAATAAGTGCTCTTACCTCATGTGCTGTTACACCCAAAGGAGCTATTAAATTGTCCCATACTTCAAACCTGTTCATTTCTTTGCCTTCTTTACTTTGAATCCTTACCACATACTTCCGTTTTTCATTTTCTTCTGCCATTTTTTTCTGCTAATTTCCTTTTGCCTTCTTTTAATTTCTCTGGATGTTTTCTTTTCCATCTCATCACTATTCTTCAGGATTGTCGCTGCATCTTTCTTTTGTATTTTCTCCAAATTGTCCCACCGGGAAACATCTCCTTCATTTTCTGTCTCACTCTGCACCACCATTTCTTTAAGCAAATCATCACACAACCCTCCCAACTGGAAGGTTGTAATTATACATCCATCATTTGCTGATTCATCTCCATCAAACAGGTTTCTATGAAAGATTTCCTCAGAATTCTGCATACATTCTCAGTCTTGGTACTTGCTTTCCCCTTCATTTCTTTCACCACTCCATTATCTCCTTTTCCCTCCATCTAGTCCCCTGTTTGTCCAGGCCATCTCTGTACCTGGATTGGAAACATGAAGTGCTCCTCCAAAATGAGTCCATCTCACCACAATGAAGACTAGGGGTTTTTACTGATATATACATTACATATCATTTACATATTTACATTATTTACATCTATTTACAAATCTCCATAAATTATAAACTTCAGTTTAAGCATTCCCCCCACTCTTTTATCCACAACCAAAACATTATTTTTCTAAAATCTTTGTCAAAGTCCATTTTCCATTGTATTTAATTTTATTTAGTCTCTTGTTCCATATAGTCCATGAAGCATAAAATATTGCTTCGTCCATTTTTTCACTTCTTCCTTTTTACATGCACCATAACATAATTCTATTATGTCCATATTTATTTGTTCAAATTTTAACAACATGTTCACCCTATTATCTTTACAAATTCCTTTCTACAAATTATTAACTCTTTCACATTTCAAAAGCACGTGCTCAGTAGTCTCAAACTCTCCACATTTATTACATATTCTATCTTACCTTTTTTTGTATGGCATATTTGCCTTAACTGGCAATTTTCTAACAGACAATCTCCATAAAAATTATTTCATTCGTTAATCTATTTATAGTTATTATATGTAATCATTATGGCTTTTTTCTTATCTATTTCTAAATCTTTCCATGGATCAATACAATAAAATGCTTTCATAATACGTAAGTACCATTCCTTTCTATTTTCTTACATATATTCTTTTTTATTTTCCATAACACAATTTTGTTTTTATATTCTTTCATTTCTTCAGTCACAATGCTTTTACATTGTTTTTTAACTTCAATTCCTTCCCACAATTCATTGTATTTATAATATAGTATCATTGCTATCATAGTTATTTTCTTTCATAATTCCTTTTAATGTCTTATATAAAATTAAAGATGCTGCATGTACTATTGGGCTTATTAAACCCAAACTTCCTTGCTCTTCTTTCATAACTAATGGGAAAATTACACTACTAGTTGGGCAGCCCTACTTTATTCCACATTCTATTTTTATTTATTCCCCAGTCCAGCCATTTACATTTAGTTTCACATAGTTCCTATCATAAACAGATTTTATTACTTGTAATATGTTCGCTTACATTATATGCCTGTAAAATTCCCCATAATGATTTAAATTGAATATTCTCATACGCTTTACTTATATCCCCTATCATAACCTTTGCTTCTATATTTTTGTTTATGATATTATCAGTTATTTATCTTATTAGCCATAATAACTCTTGATTTCCTTTTCCTTTTCTTCCAAATACATTTTGGTCAAATATTCTATCCATTTTTCTGTAACCTTTTTGTTATTATTCTCATACAAATTTTATAATCTGTATTATTCAATGTTATAGGCCTCCAATGTTTTATCTTCTCTTTATTTCCTATTTTTAAACATAAATTTTATAACTTCTGTACATATCTCCATCTCTTTAATTCCAGTTTCTAACCATTCATTCATAACTTCTATAAAAGTTATTTTTCCACTCTTTCATTTCTTTATACATACCATATTCAATTTTGTCCAGTCCTGTTGCAGAATTCTTGTTAATATCTTTTAGAATTTCATTCAATTCTTTCATGGTTATTTTTTGTTATAAATACTCATTATCTTCCTTATTTAATCTTCTACCTTTATAAATTTGTTTTACGTTTTCTTCTTTCTTAACAAATAATTCTAATATATATTATTTCATTATTTTGTATATTCCTTCTTGCTGTCTTATTTGCTTACCTTCCTTATTTATAATTCTTTATTTTTCCTTATTTTATTATTTTACTCAAATATGGTGCTACCCCTTCTTTCTTTCTTTCCTTGTAAACAATATTTTTGCTTATATAACAAGTTATTAATTTTAATTTGATTCATTTTATACATTTTTCTTTCTTTTTCATGAAAGAAATTTTTTTCTCTAATAAGTCTCTAAATGTTTCTTGACTTAATATCTTATATCTCTCTTTTTATATCTTCTTTTCTTCTTTATACATACATTCTAAAATACTTTTTATATTTGTCTTTAAAATGAAGCCACCAAACAGTCCAATTCTCATAAAACTCCCTCATAGTCATATGATTTTCCCATAATTTCACAAGTTCTTTTTTCTCTTTTAAATCTAATTAATTTTCATTAATTCTGTTTATTCCTTTTCCTATTCTTATGTATTCTTAATTTTCCTGTACGTTAACCCATATTGCCACATGATCTGAAAATCCAACATACTTAATTCTTTTTTTATAACTTTTAAACTATCAGATATTAAAAAATAATCAATTTCTGTTCTAATTTCATTCCTTTTATAGGTCCAATGGTTATTCTCCCATACACTTAACTTTCCACTTCTCATAATTTCTTTAGCCATTTTAAAATCACAATTGCTTTTATTTTTCTTTAAATTGCAATTAAAATCACCTACTACTATAATGTCCATATTTACATAACCATATTCAAGAATATTTGTAAACATAATTTCTCTCTCTTTTTTGTTACATATGCATATAAATCTATAATTCTATGCACATATTTTCTACCTCATGTCTATTACAGTAGTTCAGCCTATTTCCACTATGGTTACATCAATTATTTTAATGTTTTCTTGACATAATTTACATATGCCCAAGCATGTTTCTTCCCCATGTTTCAAGCTACCACACCATTCCAAAGTTTTTCAGTTTGTGTTCTTTCTTCATCTGTTAATAATCTGATATCTTCTAAAGCAATAATATGTGTATCTACTGCAGCACACCATTGTAATATACTTATTCTCCTTTTAAGATTTTTCATACTGTTCACATTTAAAGCTAATATTTTCAGCTTTCAATAACAGTTAGTATAATAACATGTTTATTCCTTTCCTTTCTTATTTTCTCTAAGCATTATGTTTTTGAATTTTATTTTCCTTTCTTCTTTCCCCTATCAAATTATTTTTATTTCTAACTGTGCACCAATCCGCTTCTTCCTCCCTTGTCTCATCTGTTTCTTTTTCCTTGTTATTTTCTTTAACTTCATGTATAACCTCTTTATCAGTTACATCTTTTTGTACATTTCCATGTATGACACATTTTACTGTTTCTTTATCCTGTATAACTTCATTTTCATTTTCATTTTCTTGAACATTCATTTCACATTCTAGCCACGGATAACCAGCACTGCCACATTTTTTGCACTTTAAATCACATTTTTTGTATTATGCCCCATTTTACCACATAAATAAAATGTTTTTATCACATTCATAGATTAAATGATCATTTTTTCCACAAAAATAACAAGTTGTTTTTGGTTAACCCCTGCATTTCACAAACCCCCTATTACCATGAGCATTCATAATACTAGGTACATGCATAACATTATCATTTTCCATTTTCAGTATTACTCCACATTCACATCCCCCAGTCCAAAGTCTTCTTTCATCATATAGTTTTGTAGTGTCCATTACTTTTTTAAATATAGTTAGCAAATGTTCTTTGAGTTCTTTTGCTTCAACTTCTGTTCTAAACTGGATCATTATTATTTTTTTGTTTATCTGTAAAAAGCTTGCATGACATATTCTGATCATAAGTCACCCAAAAAACTTTCCATGGTCTGCCCAGTTTCAAATAGCATGTCACAAAAAGTCTCTTTATTAATTAAAATGAATGCTCTTACCGCTTTTGCTTTGACAACCAGAGGTGCTATGACAGAGTCCCAAACCTTATACCTGTCAACACTTTCTTCTTTTTTACAGCTCACACATACTATATACTTCTTGTTTTGTTTCTTTTGTTTCTTATTTCTTCTTTACTCCTTCTCCCACAGTTTGAGCATAAGTTTTTTGTCTCTTGAACTTTTTCTGGCACACTCTCTTCTTTTCTTTTTTCTTTTTCTATTTTCTCCATGATGTCACTCCATGAAATTGCTGCTCCACTTTCTGGTTCACTTTGGTCTGCCATTTCTTCCAAATAATCATCCCACAACCCACCTGATTGGAGGGTTGCAATTATGCATTTCTCAGAGGTAACTGTCTCTCCTTCAATCTCCACTGAGTGTTTTCCTTTGAATCCATCTCTGTTACAGCTACAATCTCCTTTTCTTCCAATATCACTGTTTTTTCTGCACCCACATCATCAGAAAAAAATTCTGGTAGTGATTTTACCATTTCAGCTAAATTTTCATTAACCTTCACTTCAGTTTCAGCCAAAGCTGAATCAGCCATATTTTCTTCCTGTTCTTCCTGGCTGCCTCCATGCCTGGAAAAGAAACAGGAAGTCAGGATGTGTAACACACAAATCCTTCCCCTGACTACCGAGAGTAGGGGAAGTTCCCTCATGCCCAGGGCCAAGTTTTCACTAGTAGTATAAATACCACCTGAGGTCCCAACTGAAAAGATGCTACTAGTCTAGTGGGACTAACATGGTCAACAAAGGATAAATAAATAAATAAAATAAATTAAAAAAAATCACTTTCAACACACATATCGAACTGGAAATACAACAGTGGCAGAAGTAAATGCAGTGTGTGTGTGTGTGCGTGTGTGTGTGTGTGTGTGTGTGTGTGTGTGTGTGTCTGTGTGTGCGTGTGTGTATGTGTGTGTGTGTGTGTGTGTGTGTGTGTGTGTGTGTGTGTGTGTGTGTGTGTGTGTGTGTGCGTGTGTGTGTGTGTGTGTGTGTGTGTGTGTGTGTGTGTGTGTGTGTGTGTGTGTGTGTGTGTGTGTTTGTGAAGGCAAACTGACATTCCATCTTTGCAGGTGAATAATCATTGATATGGTTTGCCAGGTAGGCAACTGCAAGTATATGACAGCAGCAAGTTGAAGTACTTTATTGTCATCCTAGTTTCATTTTGTTTGTTTGAAAACATCAAAGAGACCATCTGAGATGTGGAACTTGGTCAGTAGGGTCAGAAAGTATCTGAATGCTGTCAAGTTAGTTAATGTGAAAACTAAAAATGAAGTCTTGCTACATAATCCATAAGCCATTATGGAAGTGTTTGCAAATTTTTGCAAAAAAAAAAAAAAACTTCAGAAGGGAAAGAGAATTCAACCCCTGCTTGAGGAAGAGGTGAAAGATGGTCTCAATATATCAAAGTGTTTTTAGCTGATACAGTTACAAAGTAGAGTTTTAAATGCCCCTATTTATTTGTTAAATATTAAAACAGCAGATTGGGACCTGAAATATGGAAGTGTTTTTGGGATGGATAAGGACTGAAAAGAGTTCTATACAATCATCCTCAAAATGGGGCTAGAAAGCACTATCATTAGAATATAGAGGTATAGAAGACTAACTATGACCCTGTGACATGAGTTCAGTTAGTGGCTCAGTGCTGGAAAGACAAGAGCCAGATGAACTGGAGAACCTAGCTGAGGAGGGCTCACCCATGCTGTGGAGAGGAAGTGATGCAACATGCTGCATTGCTGGTTACTACAGGAGTGCTGAGAAATTAGGAGTCACTGGTTTGGTCTGGATACATACTGCTTTTAATCAAGGAAGTATGAATAAAAGTGTCATAGGACAACAGCATATATGGGAGTTGTCACAATTGAATAGAGGGGTTAGATCTAGGGAGTTGTCTGAGAAGGCTACAGGATGGCTCTTGTCTCCGATGAAATGCATAGGCTGACAGGGCTATCCCCTTGGTGAGGGAATAAATGCACTGTAAAAATCTCACCCTTAGTGGGGAAGGACTGTGTCTCCCTTTTCCTCTATATGAGAAACACTGACAGTGAAAAGGAGCGGATATGTGTTGAGTCATGTAAATTATGAAAAAATTGAAAAGGTGGGGCAGTGTTTATCAGATATTTGTACAGAGAAGTTGGAGACATATAGGTTTGTGGAAGACTGTTATATGAAGTGCATTGTAGTGGTACACTGAAAAACAATATAGGATTCCATATGCACAAGTAGAAATCTCGCTAGTTCCATAACTAACTAATAAATTAGAAAACAGTTAGAAATTATAACTGAAGCTCTCAGAGACAAAGAATCCTGGGGGTGCTAGGCTAAAGACTTAACTTGTTGAGTGGTTAGTATGGAGTCCAAGTCTAGGTTTGGATGTTGGAAGACCTTTACTCAGTGCAACAGTGCATATTGCATTTTTGGTCTTGAGGCCAGGTTGCATTTGGTCATTTGGTTAGTAAATCAGATCTGTGTGCATCTTTTCCACTTTTCCTGTTGTATGCTAGTGGTGTTATTTGAGAAACCATGAGTTTAGAGGCTATTACACCTATTTGTGGGATGTGAATCAGCTACAAGGACTGTAGCCCCTTCCCTCATATATTCAGGTGCCCAGTGGTGGTTTATTGTAAGCCCTACCCCATGTAGGCATTGATGTTACAATAAGACCAACCTTCTGTAGGATGGTCATTATCTTAATAACAATCTCAAGTTATCTGAAGGAAAGCTAATGTATAGAAAAAAATGTTGGTGGACACCATGGGACACACAAAGGATGTCATTGTTTGTCGATTGATATTGGAGTGTGTAAAAAGTGGAACATGCTGATAAGTGGATGTGACCAGAGTTGGGCTGCAGTTCCTGGGTTTAGAGCTCTTTAGGAATGGTCCTCAGTAGGGTGGAATAAACAATCCTAGTGAAAGAAACAATAATGATATTCAAGACATAGTCACATTTTAGACAATATTTTGAACTGTCTGGCATACAGATTAGTAGGACACCCACCATTTGCATTGTCAAGTAAGGTGTGATGTGCATAGATACACAGGAGAGCACAGCAGTAAGCAGGTAGTACCAGACATTAGTGATAGAAGCATTTATATACATCCATGTACCTCCAACAGAAATATATGCACAGTCCATGAAAAGTCACAACAGACAGCTCTAAGAAGCAGCAGAACATGAGCAGACAGCAATCAAGCAGTATCAAACACCATACGTGTTGTGTATTTATGAAAAAAGCAGTGGGATGGTGTGAAGATGTATGCCACTAAATAGTGGGAAGTATGTGGGCTTGGGACCTCTGCTCCTCCATTTAATATGTGTTAGGACAGACAGGAAGGTGTGAATGCATCAACTGTGTGAGCTGATCTACTCCAGTATTTGTGTTATATCCCCATTTTCATGGCTGTAAACATCCTCTTTGTCAGGCTTTTCCACATGTCTTGCACTGAGGAGTTCTGTGTATACATCTGGACTGACCAGATTGTTTCACACTGTCAACATTTATTGGTCATATTTCTGCTGTATTCCACAGGATCATTATTGTGATTTGTGTGGTACTGCACTGTAATTATTTTATGATGTCTGTCAGTAACTGATGGCATACATGTCAGTATCAGAAGAGCCTTCCTACACAACATGTCTGTTGACAAAACCCCTGTTACTGTAGCAACATTTTACATTTATAACGGGAATACTTACATTACGTTCCCTTGCACTTAGAGGTTGTGAGTTACGGAGCTGAGGTATGACTCCAGTACATGTTATGGGCATATGTTATATATGTACACACACACACACACACACACACACACACACACATATATATATATATATATATATATATATATATATATATATACATATATATGTTTACATATAGGATCTTAAGATCTAGTCATCAGGACCACATAAATGTCATCAAACACAAAAATGATGCGGGTAAATTTCTCTTTGCCTGCACCATTGCCAGAACCTGGAATTCACTCCCAAGCCACTTAACTTCTATGACCGCTACTTCCCAATTTAAAAAAACTTCTCAAAGCCCACTACATAAATAACTGGCATTGCACATGTTACTCCACAGGCTAGGCCAAATCACTGCACTTGTGCTAGAATTCTGCTAGGGATCAAATGGCTGCTCCCTATGTCCTGTTGTTAGAAATCTGCTTAGTAGCAAATGGTTGCTACCCAACTCAAAAAAAAAAAAAAAAAAAAAAAACGGTTATATCCTTTATACTTATATGAATAATGGCTTACTGCCAAAAAATCTGCTAATATGTTCAAATATATTCACTGTTCTCTTATGTGATACTGTTTTTGTACCTACATTTGTCCGTGCAGCCATCTGCACTCAATTGTATTCCTTATATGTATCCTATATGTATATTATTATTATGTTTCCTTAGATGCTGCTGTTTTGTCTCTATGGAATTGTATTGTTTGCTTGGAGCTTTTCAGCCTGGGCCTCCACGGAAAATGGACCTGTGTCCATTCAGACTTTGCCGGTTAACAATAAAAAAATATATATATATATATATATATATATGCAAATATATATATATATGTGTATATATTTATATAAATATGTGTGTGTGTATATTTATATTTTTATATATATATATATATATATATATATATATATATATATATATATATATATATATATATATATATATATATATATATATATATATATATATATATATATGTATGCATGTACATGTATATGTATATCTACATATGTTTATATATATATAGCTATATCCTTGTTATGTGTAAACATGAGTGTTGTATATACCTTCTCAGATGTATCCCACCATATTTATCTGATATGTGTATATTTAGATCTAAAAACATGACTGATTCAACACTATTTTCACTAACAAGTAGTAAACAATTGTAGTAGTCAAAGCAGTTGTTCGCTACTATTCAGTATGTGTACTGAATGATATATTTGAACAAGCAACATATATTAGTGCAGCTCATATGGCTTAGTGGTGAAGTGCTGTGACTATAGTCTATAGGATCCTGTGTTCTAGACCAGCAAGGGTTGTTGTTGCTAGGTAGAACAAGGACTGTTGGATACAGAGTGATTAAGGCAGCTTTAAGCAGGTTTGCGCTAAGCAGTGCTAACATACAGTTAAACAAAAAGGTGCTTGCACCATGTAGGAGTCACTTACCATTGTGCAAATCTGCTTAGCATTTACATTTAAGCAATGCTTACACCTGCTAAGCATAGCTCAGCCCTGGCAACCAGTGATCACATTCCAGTCTGATAAAATAGCAGTGTAATGGCATAGGTTCATAGGTTCATAGGTTCATACTAGGCTATCTGCCCAAGGGCATTTATAAGTCTAGCCCATAGTTATGTGACTTTTCGCCACCCCTTTAGTTGAAGAAAACTATGCCTATTATTTTGCTGTGCCTCTGTCAAGCAGTGACACTGAAGTAATCCCTGGGGTATATCTGCGATCTCCCATCCATTGGTCAAGATTCCTCTTGAACAAGGCCAGCGAGGTGCTCTGCCTCACATGTACCGGGATTTTGTTCCACAGCATAGGGAGTCTTTGGGTGATGAATCTGTCCCTCCAGCACGTTCTATTAATAAACGTGTCAAGGTTTAAGTCTCCTGCCCTTGTGGTTCTGAGGGATCTAGATTTTTTGAGGTGAAGCATATTCATCAAATCTGGGTTTGACATGGCCTTATATGTCAGGCACAGGTCACCTCTGAGCAAGCGGTATGTGACTGAATAGAGCTGGAGTTCTTTCAGTCGGGCAGCATAAGACATATTTTAGAGACCCTTTATCCTTTTGGTGAGGAACTTTTGGGGCCTTTCCAGCTGCTGCAGGTGTTGGGTCAGATACATTCCGAATGGGGCATTGTACTCAATCATAGGTCTAATGAGTGATGAGTACAGGGGGATGATGATATCCCTTGATCTAGATGTGAATCCCTTCATGATCAGGTGGGCAATGTAGAAGGTTTTCCTAACTACTTTGGCAACGTGAGTGTCAAACGAAAGGTTACTGTCAACCTGGGTCCCCAGATCCCTGATGACTTCTTCTGTGCTCAGTGGATTGCCACCTATATGGTAGCTAGGGGTAACCTTGTTTTTCCCGAAGGATATGACTATGCATTTCTTGGCGTTTAACTTTAGGCCATGGCTCTGGCACCAGTTGTCCATTTCTGTGAGGCCCTTCTGAAGGATATCTGTGTCAGATGTGTTTTCGACTATGGCACCCAGTTTGCAGTCATCTGCAAACTTTGTTAGCCATAACCCTCCTGTGTTTGCTTGTACTTCAGAAAAGTAGATGCCGAACAAGAGTGGTCCCAGGACTGAGCCCTGTGGGACACCACTTGTGACAGGCTTTGAGTCTGACATGGCGCCAGCAACTCTGACCCTGTGGGTTCTGTCACTTAGCCAGTTTGCAACCCATATTGTGATGTATGGGTTTACATTCAAACTGATGAGTTTTTCGATGATACCTGAGTGGGGTATTGTGTTGAAGGCCTTTGCCAGGTAGAGGTAGGCTGTATGGACTGCCTTACCCTCATCAATGGCCTTGGTGACTGTTTCGAAAAAGTCAACCAAGTTTAAAAGGCATGATCTGCCTTTGACAAAGCCAGACTGGGTTGGATCCAAAGTCTGCAAGTTCCCTATGTCTTTATTTATGAGTTCCATTATGATCCTCTCCATGGCTTTGCAGATAAGGCTTGTCAAGCTAATGGGATGGTAATTTTCAGGGTCAGTGGAGGCACCGCCCTTGTGACATCTTTAATAAATGTATTTAATTCCATGTACATAACATGATTCTGTATGCTATCATTACAGTAGCAAGGAGTGTGAGTATACTGTATGGGAAACCTGAGTATACATGGCTAGTACCACATTTTTTTTGTCTTTGTATATGTTTCATACGTGGGTAGTATCTCAGGTTATATGCAGTCACACTTGCATGTATTGGATCATTAGGTTACTACTTTTACTAGTGCTTTTCCAAGTAAGAGTATATTGCAGATTGTAGTACTGGAACCATACACCCCAGCATGCAAAGCTGGACTCTGAGTACTGACTATCATGTTCTTGGTGTGTGAGTTGTATGTTATTAAGTATCTCCTACTGGATATTAATCTGCTAAGTGGATATTAACTGCAGACTACTATGTGTTTAGGACATGTCATTAAGGGCTGCTGTCATGTAATAATGGCATATCTATCAGTGTCAGACATATATCTGTCAAAACATTCATCCTAATGCATAACCTGTTGGCTAGCTAATGTCTGTCTCTCCTCTGTACAGATGTGCAGATGTCAAGTATCCATCTTGGCTGCTTACAGGCAATCTCTGATTGACTGACACTGACATGTGTGCCCAGCTGTGTTATGAATGCCACAGCTAGGAAACCCCACCCTATATGCACCACATGCCATGGATACCTCAACCAGACTACCACAGTCAACAGAACATGCTTGGGTATAGGTCTCTAACCCAGACACTGGCCATGTTATGTAATATATGTTGCATACATTTCAATTGGAGTACCTCACTGGCATTCTACAAGAGAAAACCAGATGATTGGATTATGAATGTAACTGTCACATTGGGGATCACTCAAGTGGCATCAGTTGATAGATGGCCTGCTGACAAATGTCAGGTGGCATGATACCAGTGTACTCACATGCCCTACTCTTCTAATCTCTCCATGGACATTAGCCTGGAACACATCTAGGAACACCTGCATCTATGGACCTCAGTACTGACAAATGTGTCAGTGTGCATTACTTAGAATAACAGTACGCTGAAAATACTCTAAGGGCCTTCTCACCCACTACACCCCCCCATTGCTATACTTAGAAATGGCTGCTGCTGTAATTGACATCAAAGGTACCTTGTTACACTCTTCACCCTATGGGCTATCTGGAGCTTGCAGTACCAGCATAGCACTGTTCTACAAATGGGTAGATAGGCGTGGGTTACCCTCTGAGTCCTGGCAAGTGTGTGTATGTGTGTGCAATTGTGTGTGAGTGTGCATATTTTTAGGCTTCAGCATTCTGAGGCCACATTCTCCAAATACAATAAACCTTGCCATACATTATAAGGGATAGTGATGTTGCTGATAGTAGGAGAGCCATGACAAACCCTCACCCTACTATCCCTGTGGCATTTGCAATAAATGCATATCCGTGTAGCGCTGATTAGCTAGACAAGGGTTTGTATTTCAGTCCTGGTCAATGTGCGATTGTGGGTATGTCAGAGCATTACCATGGGTTTCAATGAGTACAATATCCAATGTGGGGTGTGGGTGCTGGGTATACTGTCTTTACACCATGGTACCCCCAGTACATGTCCCAAGGTCCACTGTATGAGGACCGCTGTCACCATGAACCATAAAGGTAACCTATTACATTATCCAGCCCAATGATGCATGTGCTGTGTGCAAAAACTCTGAAACAGAATGGACTCACTGACAAGGTAGTTAGCACTGCTAAACCAGGGTCTGTCAAATGTGTCTATGACTGTATGTGTTTGTCAATGTGTATATGACAGTATGTCATACTATGTATTGTTCATTAACACCTAGTACATCCCCCATTGCCATACTGTACAAGGCCTGGTGATGTTCTTCACTTAATGGGAAACTCGGAACACACCTCACCCTAAATGCTCTGTGGTGTGTGCAATTAAGTCAAAACACATCAGTAGCAATAAGTATCTAGGTAGCGGTTCTACTCTCAGTGTTTCCAAGTAAGTGTGTGTGTATGTGAAGGGATCTACTTCAGTTTGCAGAAAATATATGTCCCAGGAAATCATTTGTCCGAGAACTAACTGGCAAAAGGTAACATTTCAAAGCAATCATCTTGTGGAAAAACATTCAATCAAAATTAGTAGTGGATGTGTAAATGTCCTCTTCCCCAATGTACAGCTGTACAGAGATACTGGAGTTGGTATATATACATGGGTGTGGTTATTGTGGGCACAGCCACCCACATTGGGGTTATTGTTGTGCGTATCCCCCTGTTTAGTGTGCCATTATACTGGACAGTTTATGTTAACAGGCTAAGTAGTTGTTAATCACACTATGTGTGTTTCTAAGCCACCACAAAACCCTCCAAAGTGGGGGGAGGTGCCACCCACAGCAGCACACCTATGTTTACCAACTCTAGGATTGCACTACATTGGGGAAGAGGACATATACCCTACCAGTACCATTGTCAATGACATTAAACTAGTGGACTGATTATTTACTGATGTGATGTTTGGGCAACTTTGTCTGGGGGAATTACATACGCTAAAATGAGTTCACTGCAAAATGAAGTACATCTATGTGAACAGTATTCTCTGTGTATTGCATCAACACAAGAGCCTCTGTGTGTGTGTTATTCACAAACATTTGGTGTGTGCCACCCTGTACACTTACCATTGTCCACTGTAGAAGAGCTGCTTACATCAGCCACCATGCACTCACCTGTATACACCCCTTAGACCTATCAGCCGTGTGGCACATGCAGTAACTGTTATCCAGACCTGTTACCTGTCTTCAGCTGTACCTGGGATATGGCACAGTCAATGTGTCACCACAGTGCCACACCCCTTGTAGGAAAGGATAGCAGACCAATATCCTGTTGACACATAGACACCAAGAGCACAAACAGAATACATTATGGAGACCATAATCAGTCAGTGTTAATAACAACTATAATGCATCATGGCTGGACAGCTACACACCCTGACGTGTAAGCATTAATCATTCCAGCTGAAAACACATTAAACAGCATTGCACTGCTAAACCTTAGTACATTCACCCTGTGCAGCAGAACTATATTAGCATGTCCCTGCATCGATGGTATGGATGACAGGGATGTGGCATAGGTATCATCATATGCACAGGGTATGCTGTGGGTTTGCTAGAGGCCTGGGCTGAGCCATTTGATTGACATCATGTGTGTGGGTTAGGGGGTTCTTTATTACATGGGCTGTGCAGATGTGGTGTGTGTAGGTATGGAGGTGCCCTAGCTGTGTTGGTGATGTGTGTGCATGTATGCACATATTTCTGCCATGTGGCTGCCCTATACAGGAGTTTGTTGGACAGCTGCAGACCATACATGGCAGGGTGTACAGTTCACTGTGTCCAGCCACAGACGCGGGAACTGTGCCTGCCAGGGATTCCATGGGCACTACCAGGCAGACGCCCAGATATTGTACTCTCCCCTGATGACGACACTTGTCCACTTGATCCGCATCTCTCTTGGTACTGGCCAGGACCACGTGCATGTGGCTTGCTGTGTTGCGGTGTGGATAGCACCCCCCTGCAGTGCTGGTGCTGGTACTGCCACTACAGGAGCAGCTGTGAGTTGTTGCACATCCATGAAGACCTCCACCTGTTGGTGTTGCTGACCTACATCCACTTGGCCGATGCCCTACTCCCACCACATGCCCTACCATAGACACCAAATGGTCGAGAATTCCCACCATCTCACCCAACCGTCTATCCATGACCTCTGCAAAATAATGGTGGGCACCTGCAAGATCACGGATGTTGTCACGTACAGCAGGAAGAGTAGCCCTCTGGAGCCTCAGACTATCTCTGGTGTAAAGTTCCATATGTGTCTGTGCCTCCATGATGACCCAAAACATGTATCTGGTGACACCTGCTGTGGCACTTTTTCAAGGGGCATGATGGCCAGCTGCCCTCCTTCGAGTACCCCTGTACATCTGCCTGTGTGGTACCTCGTTGGTCATCTGGCTATGGCTGCTGTGTACAGACACACTTGCCATAGTCACCACACTTTCCTGTCCCATGCCACTACCCGCCAATTGTCCCTCATCTATGGCCACTGGTGATGGGGTATGTATGGACATTGAGACTGTGTGCGGGGATGGGGTGGATAAAAGTGGGATGTCAACCAATGGCACAGATTCAGCCCCTGACAACCCTGTCTGTGCCTCACTATGCCTGTCATCATTGTCAGAGTCTGTATGGACACTCACATCACTTTGCCTGCAGGAGGGACCCTGACCCACTTTGCCACCTGTGAGGGGCACACAAGACATGTAAATTAAGACCTGTACATTATGGTTTACTTCTTCACACACACACACACACACACACACACACACACACACACACACACACACACACACACACACACACACACACACACACACACACACACTTACAGGTGAGGTGGCACAAAGATATTACACAGACCTCTCATTACCCAACAGTCAACATGCATGACATATGGTACTCAACAGCATGCACTGCAGCCATACTCAATCCTTGTTACCAACATTATACATCTCTATGATACATGAGTTGAGTTAATAGATTATGCTCCTTCCCCTGGACCACACTGCACCCTTGTACACAGTATTGCTGTGCACCTGTACAGCACACTGACATGTACTGTGCACCATACCTTACAAGTGTACACACCATTGCTGAATATGTATATGTGTGGCAGTTATGTTTGCTCTGTTGCTCACAGCCCCTATGTGTTTGTCTGACAAATACCTGGGATGATATGAGGACTGATGTCAATAATTAATGCCTGTCCTTTGATTTGCAGATCTCATCATCAGCAGTGCATGCATGTGCAATAAAATCCAGTTACACTGACAACCTTCAAAGCTTAATGTGGATATGAGGAGTGTACAAACCCTTGTTGACATG
Organism: Protopterus annectens; assembly: GCF_019279795.1. Classification (NCBI taxonomy): domain Eukaryota; kingdom Metazoa; phylum Chordata; order Ceratodontiformes; family Protopteridae; genus Protopterus; species Protopterus annectens. The sequence continues at coordinate 745,159,881 of NC_056731.1, forward strand.
CCAGCCTCTTCTATGATATGCAATGGGGCCACAATACTGCATTTTTTAACATTACACACAACTCATATGTGACATATGGCCTGTGCAATTCAATGTAGTATCAGACAGATGTGTTAGTTGTGTAGATGCTGAATGAGATGTATACAATATGTGGTTTGCATAAGTGTGCAAACCTTTAACACAATGGTTTGTTGAAGCACCTGTTAAGTGAATTACAGCACTCACTATTCCTGGAAGGGGTATACTAGCATGGCCCATCTTCACTTGCCATTATTTGGTCACTCTGCCCTACAAATGTCCCGGAACTCTGCCAGATTGCAAGGTCAGTTCAAATGCACAGCTCTTGGAGGCCACACAGTGACTTCACACTGCTGTAGAGTCAGAGTTATGTCTGGCACAATTCATAACCTTCATTGTGTTCAGATACAGCCATTCTTAGCAAGCTTTGGATGTCTGCTTCAGTTCACTGTTGTGTCGCAAGCTGACACTCCTCCCCATCCTCATCCTTATTGCAGATGCTTAACAACTATGGGCCACCCATGAATGCTATTTTGGAGTGTTCAAAATTCCAAACACCATGTGTACCGGCCTAGTTCCAGCTAATGAACAGCAAACCTAAAGGTGCACACTGGCACCAGCAAACTAAATGTGGGGATAGTGGCCCTGAGGTGGAGTGAGGTGTTGCTTGTGCACCACACATATCTTTATGAATACTGTCTGTAGGTTTAAGCCTTGGTCTCATGACACCATTACACATTGCAACACACACTTTTGGGAAACTTGATGTTATGCTTTTGCTACCTGTAGAGAGCCCTGGATGATGTATCATGTGGGACAATTCTTCCGTCTGATTACCCTAACCCATAGGCCACACTTATGCAGAATCCAGGCAATTATCAACACAGGTACTGCACAGGCAGTAGTTGCTAGACATTCCTGCAAGTCCCTCAGTGTTTCTGCATGTTTCTGGGCAGCCTCCATGACCAGTTTTTAGCATTTTATGTCATCTGTTTTAGATAGGTATCTGCTTGTTTTCTACATTAGTGTTGTCCCATACTTCATACACACATAAATGACTGCACTGTTTACCATGGTATATGCAATGGTGAGGTAAAGCTACTTTTTCCACTCCTGAGTGCTACCTTTCAGATATGGGATCCCTTTCATGGTTTGCAAGATGTGTACAAGCCACGGTTGCCTCTGTTGCAGATGAGTGAGCAAATGTCATGGACATACTTCTTGGACAGCAGACCATGACTTGGTGTGACATTGAGGCCCTGTACTTGATGAAAGGTGTGCACTCAAGAAGAGTGAATGCTGTCAGTACATCACAAGCTGCTTCCACAATATCTCATTTGGAGTGTGTGCGCACATGTGCTTCCATTGTTTGTTAAGGTATGTATTCCCCATATTTGTTGTCCTAACATAGGATCCCATATTACACATTCATTGCTCATGTTAGGATCACATTACAGGTTGTAAAAGGTGTGGAATGTGGCATTGTGATTTGCCATTGTTTATATCAGAAACAGTTGCCATTGGAATAGTGGTGTATACACTGTTGTAGCCTCTGTACAAGGGTAATGTTTCAGACATGTCCCGACTGTAGACCATTTGTCCCACCATTATGTTCATCACTGTCCACACATCTTGCACTGACAGGTTGTTAGGTAGACTCAAGGACTCTTACATACCCTTTAGATATGCTACCATGGTGACCACTATGACACAGTGCAGCTAACACCAACAATAAGTGAACATGTACAGCATGCATTATGTGTAGGTGTGTTAAATGTGTGCATGGTAAATAGCATGGCCATAACATGGCTGGTGTACTGGCAAACCTGAACAAAACAACTCCATACTCACCAGCTACAGGGTGCTGCCCCAGTTGTATTACTGAGGGACCTAAATAGTTCTGAGACAGAAGTAACGTCAGTAGCCACACCTGTGGCATTGGTACAGGGTAGTAGTAGAATTTCAGCACATCAACAGTACAAATCCACAATACTTGAGAATATGCACATCTATTCATTACTACACTGCAGCAATATAGTATCTTACCTGACATATGCATGTAAATACTTTACAGATGAAAATGGATAAGTAACAGTAGTCTAGTAATGTTCTCTGGGGCCTTACCTGCACATTCCTCATCCATTGTGTGGGTGGCACCCACCTCCACAATGCTGTCTTCAGCCTGCTGGCTTGGCTGGCAGATGGGTATACCAAGGCTGGCGAGGAGCTCCTCAGCATGTATCAGTGGGGGCTGGATGGCATGACCCCCACCTGTAGCTAGCTGGCCCCTCCTAACTGCAGCAGCATGCTGACGGGTGTGGTGGATCAGATTGGTGCATCGATGCCACACCTACTCATAATTAAGGTTGTGCAGCCTGACATTGTTTACCCTGTGGATGACATCGTTCCACAGGGCAGTCCTCTCCTGCAGATCCTGTGCCCTGTGTTCAAAAAGTATGGCATGATGCATGATGACATACTGGATTATTGCATCATTTTCCAGGTTTGTGAATGTGGGCAGATCTTCCCAAGACATTGTAGCTTCAAGACATAAACAGGAAAAAAGGTCACAGAACCTCATACAGTTGTCCATGTGTACATCAACAGTGGATATTACTTGCAAATAATTCTGACTATACCATAACACTGTAAAGTATCATGGCTTTGACATCTTGCATTACACTCCTGGCCCTAACCTGTCTAGTTCCCCCAGTGTTGGACACTTAATGGCATAATCCACTATTCACCATTCATTTCTGTGTAGAGGTATGACATTGGCCATCTTCCATGTGGATGGTGTCATGTGTGTGTTTGACTGTAGTGTGTGATGGAACTGTGAGCACATGCCTGTGTTCATGTAGGAGGCAAACTGTGATGTTCTCATGGCCCATGGAGAGTTGCTGTTGGTGCCATGAGTCAGCATTATGTCCATGCTCAACACTGATGTGGGCAGGAGTGTGGGTGATGTGCATATCCCCCTGTACTAATGTTGTGGACAGGATGCCACTGTTCCCACCTATGCTGTCTGATGCAGGTTGCCTGTATCCATGGCATGTGTGTATGAAGTGTGCTTTACCCCCAGTACAGGCTGACATGTGTTACTGTCTCTCAGACTGCGTACATATGTATAGACATGGTTGCAATTGGCCTTGGTGGTTTGGATATGTCTGATTTATAGTCATAGTCAGCCTTACAGGAAGTTACCTGTGAACTTACCTGCTTGCTCAGATAGAGGTGCACTTGCTTCTAAGTTGTGGTCTGCACCTATGTGTCTCTTTACAGCCACTATAGAAATCTATCCACCCCTTAGAGCATCACATGTGGAAAAAGATTAACATTGGGGGGGGGTATATAGGGACAGATCATAGATATTCCTATTACAAACCTATGAAGTTTGTGCATGATGCATTTTGCATTACCATGACAGTTCTGAAGGTGGTGGGGTCTGAAACTGATGTGTCTGTCATGACTTAATTACTTCCACCTTCAGCTATTTGCCAGACTAATATAGATGTTTGGAGGAACAGAACAAACACTATGATGGCTAAATCTTGACATTCTGTGTAGATCTGCACAATTGACAGGTGTGGCCCACTGCAGACAGAGCCAGATGCTATGTCCATAGCATTTGTTCAGCAGGACATCATTATAGAAAGTAGTGATGGCACATATACATCTTTCATAATCATCTAAAATGTTTTTATTATTGTATCTGCTTTATTTTCTGAAAAAAATACACTTGTTTCCCACCTTTCTAAGCTAGTATAGTTCAGTTTTCAGGTTAGTGCTGAATTCAGGGCTGTGTTACAAATCTCTGTGTTTACCCATACCTTACTTGGATAGAAGGAAATTTCTCTGTTCACATGTGAGAGAGGGGAGCTATGAGCAGACTATCTGTCCTTGGAGGAGTGGTTTCAGCCCAGAAATTAGTAGTTTATTGGCCATTTGGGGCTAATTTCTATCTCTTTCATTTCCCTGCTATAAATACTGCATTTGCCCCATTTTGTGCAGCCGGTTAGCTAGGGTAAAACTATTCTCGGCTCCACAAATTCTCCTCTTCAATTTTTCCCTTGGAACTAGACAAACTTTCAACTTAAGCACTCAAGCCATTCATTTCTCAGCCCAGCACTTGCTCACAACTTATAGCAACCACTTATAAACCATAGCACTAGACCCTCCTGCACTGTACAGAAGGACAAGGCTCTCTATTCGACCTTACCAGCCATCCAGTTCACTGTACCTATCCAGGCATGTCCAAAGGGCAGTTTCAGGTGTACTCTCCAGTCCAACTGCTGAATCTGGGCATTTTGAGGCGATGTTACAACTGTCTCATGTACACAGACAACCCTCCCATCCTACGACCAAACCCTAATACATGTGTGAGATGCAATTATACAGCCAAACTGGAGGTTAAGCTCTCTCAACCCAAGACTAGACCAGGCAGTCAAGAGGAGAAGGGAAATACTTGCATCACACCACCAGTCTCACATAGACCCATTAAACCAGCACTGGCAAAAAACACACATAAATACATTAAAACATACTCAGAGGCTCTAAATAAAAATCTGCAAAACCAACAGAGACATGCAAAGCAAAAATCCAAGCAACTTCCAACCCCCAACACAAACCATGAAACATACTTCACAAAACCAGTGTGCCATGCAATCACAGCCCTTAAGGCAAAATAACATTCACAACATACTAGTAATAGGTGACTCTATAGTCAGGCACACTGACATCCCACTCAGTAGGCTGAATAAGGAGAAGGTTACTGTTAGCTGCATGTCGGGTGCCAGGATCTGCCACATAACACAAGCACTCAGGTCACTCCAGAAAAAGTACAATATGACTCTGCCATTGTCCATGTTGGTATGAATGACCTGAGCCATACCTCCCTGGACTAAATGAAAAGAGACATGGAAGAGCTCTCTGATCATGTAACCCAGGCCGGTATGACCCTGACCCTAAGTAGCATCCTGCCCTCACCAAGAATGATACCATGGTATAAAGAAAAAAATCTTGATTTCAACAATTGGCTAAGTTTCTGGTGCCATTCAAAGGGGATTCAGTGTCTGTCCACCTGGGATGTCATGCTAGACAAGTCACGCTGCTTCGCTAGAGACGGTTTGCACCTGTCAACCTTAGGCTTTCAAATACTGGCCAAGGCTCTTGCCACCCCCATAGTGCCTTTTTTAGGCAAGGCTTAAAAGACAAACCCACCACTGTGAATAGCACAAGTAACAAAAAACTGAGGGTAATGCTACTCAATGCCAGAAGTCTAAACCTCAAAAATGTACAAACCCGAGGCACTCCTCAGTATGGAGAAAATCGATATATGTGCAGTAACAGAAACCTGGTTTAAGGCTCGAGAGAGCACCCCAGCACTACCAGGCTGTAACTCATACCATACATTTTGGTCACAGAACCCAAACCAAAACACAAAAGGCGGTGGCATATCCATATTCATCACGGATACCCACACCTCCAGGTTAGTGGCACAACACAATGCTTCAGAGATCATCTACGTGCAACTAACAATAGGCAAAACTGCAATTCAAATTGTAGCTTGCTACAAATCACCCACCATGTCCCTGGACCCCATTCGGCATTTCTGGAAAAACTGGGAAACATAAAGGTCCTACCAAACACCCAAACATTGGGTGATTTCAATTACCCAAAAATTAACTGGGAGAACTACTCAAGTACTATCTCCCTTGCCCAACATTTCCTAGAATTTATAAACTCAAACACCCTGGTTCAACTAGACAACACTCCCACCAGAGGTGACAACATATTGGACCTGGTCATCACCACCATGGGTGACCAATGTTCCACACCGGAGGTCAACCCCTCACTGGTTAGATCTGACCATAAACAAATCACTTTGGATATCCACATTCTGCCCCCACCCCCAGACAAAAAAACCACAGTGAAAAACTTTTCAAAAGCAAACTTCACATTACTTAAGACCGAGATGGAAAGTTTCATAGCCCCCATGTTGAAGGATAATGCTGTCCAAGCTGCAAAATCCTTTACTAATGCATTCTATGGGCACCTACAAGAATGCATGGATCATGCCATCCCAAGCAAAACCAAGACTCACTCCTCCAAGAAAAGGAAGCCAGTTTGGTGGACTCCTGCAATAAACAAGCTATACAATGGAAGGAGGAAAATAGTACAGAAAAGAGTAAAATCCCAAGACATAAAGACATCCCTGATCAGTATCAGCAAGAAACTACGATCCCTCATAAAATCATCCAAGTTGAGCTTTGAAAGAAAAATTGCCAAGGACTCCAAAGATAACCACAAGGCATTCTTTAGCTATGTCAAGAATCTAAGTGGCAATGCTCAGATCTGCTCGGAGTTAGTGCAGAATGGCACAAATACACTGAACCAACTGATATCGCCAACATCCTGGCAGACAGGTTCAGTGCAAACTTCACCCACCTCTCACCCCTAAAAGGGCCCATAACCATACCAGAAGAATGTAGAGCTCCTGAAATCACAGACCTTCAGGTTAAAACAGCCCTCTCCAAAGCCAAAAACACAGCATTGATGGGACCGGATGGTGTCCCAGGCTGCTTCCTACATGAGCTCAAAGATGAACTAACCCCTCACCTAAACACACTGTTCAAACTTAGCATCTCCACAGGCTATGTACCCATAGAGTGGTGCACAGCAATGGTTATTCCACTCCACAAGGGTGGAGAACAAACATACGCCGGGAACTATTGCTCTATAAGCCTGACTAGCTTGGACTGCAAGGCTATGGATTGCATCATCATGGAACTCATTAACAGAGACATTGAGAACCTCCAAACACTGGACCCTAATCTCTTTGGCTTTGTTAAGGGCAGATCATGCCTCCTAAACCTGGTGGAGTTCTTTGAGACAGTTACCAAGGCTATAGACGAGGGAAAGGTGGTACACACAGCCTTCCTAGACCTCACTAAGGCCTTCAACACCATTCCCCATTCTGGTATTATAGACAAGCTCACCAGCCTGAACATAAACCCCTACATCACAAGATGGGTTGCCAACTGGCTCATGGACAGATCCCACATGGTGAGAGTTGCAGGAGCTAGGTCCAACTCTATACTGGTTACAAGTGGCATTCCCCAGGACTCAGTCCTAAGACCCCTCCTTTTCGGCATATACTTCTCAGAGGTACAGGCAAGCACAGGAGGACTATGGCTGACCAAGTTCACAGATGACTGCAAACTAGGGGCTATAATTGACTCTCCAGCTGACACAGACATCCTCCAAAAGGGTCTCACTGAGACGGATACCTGGTGTCAAAATCATGGCCTCAAGCTAAATGCCAAAAAGTGCATAGTTATCCCCTTTGGAAAAAAACAAAGTACCCACCAACTACCACATAGGTGGTAGTCCCGTAAATATGGAAGATGTAATAAGGGATCTGGGTACCCAAGTAGAAAGTAATCTCACCTTTGATAATCACATTGCCAAAGTGGTCAGAAAATCCTTCTACGTGGCCCACCTAATCACAAAAGGGTTCGGATCCAGATCAAAAGAGGCCATTGTGCCCCTCTATTCATCACTCATCAGACCCATCATAGAATACAACACCCCATTTGGGATGTACCTTACAAGACACCTGCAACAGCTGGACAGATCTCTGACGTACCTCACCAAGAGGACCACTGGTCTCAAACAGATACCCTATGCAGTGCTACTGAAGAAATTCCAGCTGTACTCGGTTGCATACTGTCTACTCAGAGGTGATCTCTGCCTGACATACAAGGCCATGTCCAACCCAGAATTGATGGACATGCTCCAACTAAAGAAAATCTTATCCCCTCGAGCCACATGCTCTAGGGATCTAAACCTCACCACAACAATAAATAGGACATGCTGGAAGGATAGATTCCTGTCTCAGAGACTTCCCATGCTTTGGAACAAGATTCCAATCTATATTAGGCAGAGCTCCTCGCTAACACTCTTCAAAAGAGACCCTGACGAGTGGATGGGAAACAGAAAGTTTACCCCGGGGATCACTTCAGTGGCTCTGCTGGACAGAGGCAAAGAGAACTAATCTAAGGGGGCAGTGAAAGCCAACACATTCTGGCTAGGCTTATAAATGCCTTCAGGCAGATAACCTAGTACCTACCTATGAACCTATGAACCTATCCCATTATTATAGACCAAGTAATACATTGAATTACATGCTTATATGTTTCACATACATGGTTTATCTTCAGGTTCCTTATGTGTACAGGATGTCTTCTTGTTTCTTATTTCAAGGTATTTTTTATTTTTTATTGTTTTTTGTATGTCTCTCTCTCCACTATTGGGATTGCATTTGTTTGAGTAGGTTGAAGCATGGCTTTTATAGGTGATTCTCATGCTCAGGTGATGGCCTCTGCACCAATTTCTGTTCTCCACTTGCTAATTGCATGCAGGCAGCTGTGTAGTTCTTCCAATAGCCAATGTCATGGCAAGCCACTATTATAAATAACTACATCATGTGGGCATTGTCCCTTTACCTTTACTGTATGGAAGACATCCTTCTTGTGTGTGGGCAGCAGTGTTATAGACAGCAGGTAGGAATACCTCTTCCAACAGGACTTGTCGACACAGGCCAACTACATGTTTGTATAAGGTTCCAGACATAGAACACTGTGTGAGTATTGCTGTTATATGCATTGAATACTACATACTACTAGTTTTACAGAGTTTATGTGCACATGCTAGTTTTGCATGGAATACAGTCTGTCTGCATAGCTCTCAACTGTGTGCCTATCCAAATGATTGCAAGAGGACTGGCTGTTATGTTTTGTCTGTTCCCCACACAGGTCATGTCCCCAACATATCAGTGGCATTCTCTCCATTGATTGCTATCACTACATGGCAGCATCCATTTGTGTTTCTGACTTCATATTCCTGAGTAAGGGTATGTTGCAACCAATCCTGTAACACCAGCAACTTTCACAGTGTATAACAGCAATCTTTCGATATGGCCCTGTGTTTTAGCCTCTGTCCTCCACCCATATACCAGGCTTTGTCCAGATGTCATGCAGTAAGAGGTCGATAGTCAATGGTCTATCATTATTTAGTGCTGACATTCCTACTATCATTCCAGTAATGTGGACTCACACACAAGTTGTGGGGTAGGGTCCATATATATGAGGGCTAGAGCAGGACAAAACATGTGACCCTCTATAGTCTGGAGGTCAGTGTATGGAGAACACTGTTATATGCACTTGTAAGACATTTTATGGGGGAGGGTTATTAAATGCTTTTAACCTAGGCTGTTACAACATGTGAGGGTTATCAGTAATAAGAAACATTAAGGTATATGGCTGTACATTTTCATGTTTCACCATGGGAACAGTGGTGGGCTAGAGCTTACTGTCTTGCACTCAGTTCTGTTTGTCAGTGTGATAGTGACATTTTAAGTTAAGCATTGTTATGTAACAGATACATTTACATTGTGACAACTGATACTTTCGTCCCAGGAGGTTGAGTACTGAATGTAATTGGAGGCTGCTGAAACTACATCTGTAATTAAGTGTTGATTGGTTCTTATCTTCAAGGCAAGCGGTTTTATACTGTTGTACTACTTGAAGGCCTTTTTACTGTATCATATGTTTTGTTTGAGAGTTGCATTAATCAGTTATGTATTTCAAACACCTACATGCTAAAAGAAATGGCATAAACAACTGAAATAGTACACAAATAAACATTTATATGTATGCAAACTGTATGTGGTGTCATCTACTTTGCATTGTGTGTGGGTATATGTTTCATGCAATAATTCTCATTTGTACAAAGGAATCAGACACTGGCCATTTGAAAAGGTGGCAGCTATGGGAATAATGGCTGTCAGATATTCTGTGCACACTCTATATATGCTCTCTTTATATATGTATATATATATATATATATATATATATATATATATATATATATATATATATTTATGGGTTCCCTTCAGAAGCTTGAAATACTGAAATCTCGAATTTCAGTATCTCGAGCCCAAGAAGCCAAATCCACAGAATGGCGAAAGTTCAGAAGTGCGAAATTCAAAACCTTAAATACCGGTGGTTTTGAATTTCATGCTGCTAAACTTCCACTGTGGTCATGTTTTCAGGTAAGTATGTGTGTGTGCTAAGGGGTTTGGGTAGGGACTGTGGTGTGCCAGGGTGTTTTGTTGCTGTGATGTGTGTGTTCAAGGAGAATGTAGCATGTGTGGTGGTGTTTTGTGTGTGTTTGTATGTAGTGCGACCTCGGAGTAAGAATATTTAAGTGGGGGGGTGTGGGGATGCCGCCCACACATGGGTGGGTGCAGGGGTTCTTGCACACCTGCTTTCATGTAGTAGACAGATTGTGTGTGTTTGTGTGGAGAATGATGTGTGTTTGTGTAGTAGTACCACGAAATTCAAAACCTCTGGTATTCGAGGTTTTGAATTTGGCGGTTTTCAGGATTCATTGTTGTATGGATTCGGCTTCTTGGGCTCAAGATACTAAAATTCAAGATTGCAGTATTTTGAGCTTCTGAACTGAATCCATATATATATATATATATATATATATATATATATATATATATATATATATATATATATATATATATATATATATATATATATATATATATATATATATATATATATATATATATATATATATATATATATATATATATATATATATATATATATATAAATATCTGTGTGTGTGTATATGTATCATTAGAATGTTTAGTGCTTCCACATTGTACATTCCCTATGGTAGCATCTTACAGCTGAGATGGGTTAGTGGTAACTTGTTGTGCCTATGTTGTGTTAGGTACTGTGTTCAAAACTTGCAAGTGTTGGTTATTTAGTTGCAAGGCAAAACAGTTCATCTGTGGAGGAAGGGATAACGGCAATAATTACAAGAGGTCCCTATTTTGGGCCCCTTCACCCCATTTAGAGTGCCTTTGGTTAGATAGTTTGCAGTGAGAGGTTTAGAGTGTGGCTCCAATGTCTGAATTCACTACATACACACACACAGGCGCGCACACACACAAACACACACACACACACACACACACACACACACACACACACACACACACACACACACACACACACACACACAGACACATATATATATATATATATATATATATATATATATATATATATATATATATATATATATATATATATATATATATATATATATTTATTTATATATAGCATATATAAATACATTTTCCCTACTTTTGAATGACTGTGCTGTTTGATATGCTTGAGAAAACATCAGGTGTATCAACAACTCAGATGGCTTAGGGTAACTTGCTGTGGCTGTGGAGTGCAGGACCCTGGGTTTGAGACTTGCAAGGGCTGGTTTGTTGCTGGGCAGATCAAGGGTAGAGTGATTAAGGCACTTTTAAATAGTTGTAAGTGGGTTTGTGCAGTGGTAAGCAATGCTAATTTCCAGTTAAATATGCTTACAAACAGCCTGAAAAGTACTTAATCTGTGTAGGCATTGCTTAGCACCACACAGACAGGCTTAATCCTGCTTAAAAGTGCTTACCCCCATGCTAATTTCTTTAAAAGAAAAGAAAAAAGTGTGATTGGAAAGTGGTGAAAAAGGGGGCACAGATAAGGAAAGTAGTTAGAGATGTGCAGGAAAGGTGTAGGAAGCGTCACAGCTGTCCATTTCTTCTACAGCAACAGCTGTGCAGATATACTGAATTTGGAGGTGTATTTGGACACTCAAACCCCTGAGAGAGGGGTGTGGGCAACCATAATGTGTTGTGAAGCCAATTAGACCAAATTACATGTGTACAGTGGACATGTGTGTGAAATGGAGAACTATGTATGGCTCAAAATATTTGGGGGGAACAGATTGCCCCTTTTTAAGGTGAGAGTGGGATGTTGGGAAAGGATAGTAGGTATATTTGGGGAGGTAGGTTGGGTAGGAAGACAGACAAGACAGCATACAGGGGCGGTATATGACACATGTGGGGAGTAAACACCTTGGACAGGTAGGGGTGTTTGGAAAATGGAAGCCTATGAGCCCCCAAATGGAAACAGAGGGACTGAGGTCCCTACCCATAGGCAGTCACCACTGCACCTTCATGGCCCCAAAGGTGGCTGTGCTGGGGGCTGACATGGAGGAGCAGGCTGACCCTCTAATTGCACCATGTGGCCCTCAAGCTGGCATAGCAGATATCCAAACTCCTTTCAGAGCTCGCTATGCACCAAACCTCGAACCTGGCTTCGGGTGACCGGATCCTGTCCATGCCCACTCCCAGGGGGGGACAAGCCCCATCCCCTGAGGCAGTTTCACCTGAAGGTGGAGCAGGACCAGTGGACAAGGAGGTCCTGGGGTGGGTCCCAGACATGCTGGTGCCCAGTGCCATGGTCAGATGAGGAGGGAGAGGTGGGTCTCCTGGGACCGGCCTTCCCAAGCGTGCTATAGTGTTACAGTTTTAGAACATATGTGGGTTAGTAATAGTCAACATAGTCCAGGATTAGTTATAACAGCATGCATGTATATTTCCATTAACCAAAAACAACAGATTTAGAACAGTTGCATAGCAAACAGAAAACATGCATATATGGAACCACAGTGGCCATTACAATGGCATGCAGGTTACATTGATAGCAACAGGCCACCAATGATAGTATTTCAACATGGAACATTAATAGAAACACATTTCAATATTTGTTGAACAATAGGACATATGTCCCAACAGTAGGTTTGGTGTAAAACATACCAATTGATTTGTGTGTTTAGATTATTGTTGCAGATATAGTAGGGGGAGAGAGAGAGATGTCAATTAACAACTTGTATATCCTTGCAGTACTCACAACTTTAAGGATCATTGTTCTAATCGTTACTCTGCAGGTACTATAACAATACTGGTATGTTTGTACACAGTGTATACTTCAACAGTCATATAGCTAAATTCTACTTCCCTTACCTGGTAGACCTGTGGAGGGAATTTGTTTAACACTACCTGACTGTTTCTACACATATTCCCAGATTCCTAATTAAAATTATAGACACACCTCTCAATCTGTTAATGCACAACATCTGGACAATGCTTGACAAAATGGGGGTACAAATAGGGACATATTTTAAATATTCCTCTTATAAACTTTTAGACAGTTCCTAGAGTGATAGGATTTGTTTTAATATACATGGGGGTACAAATAGGGACATATTTTGAGTATTGCTCTTATAAACTGACAGAGTTGCTAGAGTAACAGGATTCGTTTTAATATACATTTTCTAAAGAATTTGAAGCCTGAAATTCAAATGTATGTCATTATTTAGTGACTACAATTCTGAGATCATCCCAGTGATTTGCCAGGGAGAAAGAGGAACAGGCCAAAAATATGAGTCAGTTATCTGGACATTCTGCGAAAATCTGTACAGTTGAGAGGTATGATTATGTATACAGCTTACTACCACTCCTAGGATTTGAGCCTTGGCTGTGTGTGCTAAAAATCCAACAATTTGTGTTTCATCAGAGTGAGCTATTTAGAAACTGCTGGCTGCTCCTTCAGTCTAATTCTCTCTTGGTTGTACAATCTGACCTTGTACTTACAACAGTCTTATACAGACATTCCTAGACATATACTTTTCTATGTAGCACAGTGTGGGTAACAGTGGTTAACACAACATTACTATTCAGAGAATGCAACACTAAATGCCATATAATACCAGAGTAAACACAACCAGTCCAGGATTTACAACTTTATTGCCAGACAGTTACAGTTTTATTTAAATATCACCTGTATGAGACTATTACTGTCATACTGCCTGGTTTATTCAGTACAACCCATACACAGTTTTTATAATTCCAGGTGACTTTCTACTATTTTATATTTATTTGGTATGACTAGTACAAGCAGGATTGTTACTCACCAGGCTCTCGATGCAACCTTTGCAACCTACTGGCATGGGCTTCTTTATTCACAGCCCGCTCAGCTGAAGGTGTAAGGGAATAGAAAAATATTTAGGCATACCTATCCATCACATACACAGGCTGGACTTTGGTAAACAGTTATTGATATAAATACTTACACAATGCTGGGACATCACCCATCTGCCTTGCTTCTTGGACCAACTCACCCAAGAGCTTCCTCTTCTTCCTCTTCAAGTCAGCATAGTGGTGTTGGACCTGCTCACCAGTCTGAGGGATACCAGTGGCACTGGTGAGATCACAGGTGAGACAGTCCCAGGCTTCCATTTTATATTGAGAGCCCTGGTACTGGCCCTGCAGCAGCCTCTCATCATGGTTATTTACCAGGAGTCCTACCATGACTTTGGACTCCTGTATCCCCGAATGCTGCACCCAGAAGCACATGCCCTCATCAACACCTGCCATACTGCCTACAGTGGGAAGCTGCAACCAGTTATGAGCTGTATTCCCACCTGTGGGGTTTAAATATGGCCAATTTCCCACCCTTTGCCATGATTGGATGGTATTGAATATGCTGAGCTAAGCTATGGCAAACCTGCTTAGGTAATGTTGGCAGTGCTTAAAGGGGCAGGTTCAGCACTGCTTACCAATGGGCAAATCCACTTAGCTGGGCTACTCATTGCTTAGCAGTCATATTTACACAATGCTTACACCTGGTAAGCAGAACTGTGCAATGCTTAGCATTACTTATTTTTTATTTTATAGACTATCTGCTGTATAGGATTGATTCATCATTTATTACATATTATAAATTTGTTTACTGTCCCTGACATCCCCAGTGTGCTTTCATTACATTTATTCATGTGTGACTATACTGTATGGGGCACTTGTGTTTATATGGGGGTTTCACAACTTTATTAAACTGACACCTCACATCTGGACCTACTACAGTACTCTGGTTAACAAATATATGTTATTTAGTAGCTAATTATAAAAAAAATGTTTATGTATTGTTTTCACAAATTGGTTACAGGGGGGATCGAACCAAGAATGGTTGTAAAGCGCATGCTCTAACCACTATCCTATTACAGTACTGCCTATGGTGGATGTCTCTTGCTATTTAACTTCTTGTGCTGTTTAAGCTGGTCTAAGTGTAGCTAAACAACAGGCACACCCACACAGCTATACTTAAACTTTATTTCATGTTTAAAAAAACATTTATTTGTGTTTTTTATTTGTACCCTTCAGAAAATCCCTGCACATGCTGAACCTGTTATTCTATCAACTTTCTGCTTTGTGGGACGATTGTCCCTTTTGGCTTTGTCCAAATTCCTTACTCTGATGGGTTGTGAGGTGTGTGCTATGGGCTTATGCTACATCTGTTATTCTCTCAACTTCTGCTTTGACCAGATTTCTTACCCTGATGGGTTGGGGGTGTTATGAGCATTCTCGCTCATTTTAAATTGCTAAAAGGCAATTCTGGAATGCAGGGGGCATGTGTATTGTGAAAACTCTGTTCTCAGACACACCCCCTGCACTCGTACATGGAACCATGTCCATTTTAGAGCACAGCAGCGTGCCTTTATACATATGCATGGTGCACTGCCGTGCTGAACAGGAATGGTCCCTGCCGTGCAGGAATAACTTATTCTTGCACAGCTGCTTGCTGACTCTGGGGGTAGGTATTGGTTTACAATTCTAAGGACAACTTGCAAGTTCACTCTTAAGGAGTGTGATTTGCCCTGCTGATAATTAGGCTGGTGTCTGTTCAGGGTGTGTATAAAAGTAAATCTACTCAGTGCTAAATTTCCATTTAAAGATGTTAATACCTTTAACTAGAAGCTAAGTACTGCTTCCAGAAATGGGGTTTTCCATTTAGGAGCTTTTATTGTTCATTCATTCATTTATTTATTTACTTATTATTTATTTATTTAATTAATTATTAGTTCTTTGTTGACTGGGAAAGTTCGACTGGGCAAAACCCATTTTTAGTGGAGGCCTGGGGAGAAAAGCTACAAGAGATACATTTAAGATACAAAACATTTCTTTACCAAGGTACATTTCATAGACATTTTAGATACAAACCGGTAATTATTTTGTAGTGGCACAATACAAAGATAAAACAGGTTACTTACAGAGGAAAAAAGTTTGATCAATTGATGAATTCAGGCTTTGATGAAAATGGGTTGATGAAAAGGTGTTCGATGGAGTGACGTTTCAATAATATGATACAGACCTCTTATAAGACATTGGTAAGAAGGGTTACAGTACAGATCCAGCCATCTATCTATTCACAACCCATTTTTCCCATTTTTGCAAGGGGTTGGGGTGTCATTTCAACATTGACAATCATCTAAAGTGAAAGTTTACACGGTGGCTAGACCTGCCATGGTAAGTTACACTGTAGATGTTAGGAATAAATAAAATTGAGGTAAAGAGTGTGAAACATTAGTTGTAGGTAGATAGCCAAAGCTAGGAGAGGGAGAGAGGCATTGTATAGCTGATGAGTCAAGGATAGTGGTGCTAAGAATTCTAAGGCACAAACTGACATAAAACTTGACTGTAAGAGAGTGGTGAGAGTAATGGAAAGGAGATGGATAAAGTGGGAAGGCTAGAAAGAAACTGAAATGTGAAATGGGGAATACAATAGGAAGGTAAATGAGGAGGAATGCTCTACAAGTTAGTTACCCAGGTGATTTTGTCTCAATTTCTTTGGTCATTACTTTCTCCCATTTCATGTCTTCTACATTAAAGCTTCTTACTGTTTCTTTTAACTCTTCTATCCATTACGCACTTTTAATATGTTCAACAAAGTCTTCATAAATGCTTCTTTAAAATCTAAGTATTCTCCATTTTTGGTGATGTTTCCATTTCCTTTCTTTTGTTTCCCAATTCTCTATAAATCCTTTTTTGGGTCATCAATGAATTGCTTGGTTTGCACTTTTCCTTTGTATTTATTGTGCTGATCTAGTTTATTTTTGGAAATAGTATATGATAAATCATGTTCTGTTTTTTGATACTGTGTTTGCTTCTTTTGCCACATCTATTTTTCTATGATTTTTGATGATCTGTTCCTTTTTCTGTATTCTATTAACAGTGATACTTTTTATCTTAACTGCATTTTAGTTTTCTCTGTTTGATGCTTCCATGGTGGCATTCCTCCTATTCCCTCTGTTTCCTTTGTTACAGTATGCATTTGAGGGAACACCTTATCTGTTATTAGTTTAACTGCAGAGTGATATTTCCTATTTACTTTTGTCTTATCACATTCATTTCTTCTAATAGCCCCGATTACTGTGTTCATCTGTTTAACAATCTCATAATATTTTGGGTCTTATTTACTTTCTGTAATCTATTTTTTTCATCTATCATTATATGTCTATCTATCTGTATAACATCAAGCAGGTCTTCCCATAGATCATTTTCTTCTGGACTGAGGGCATACTTTTTACTGATTGTTTCCTGTTCTTTCCCTTGTTGTGCAATTCTAACCAGATTTTCATGTGAGTTTCTGCAGAAGGTTCCAGGACATTGTCACGGGCCATATCTTCTTCAGATGCATCCTGATCCATCTGCTGCTAATTGGACCATTATATTGCAATATTTCATGTGTTTTAGTTTTCACACTAAACCTTTCACTTTGCAAATGGTTATCACTTCAATTTCTGTTTTTCTAATTTCTACCTCTCTAAACTTATTATTTTTCCAACTACATTCTGCCTTTAAGTCTTATATTTTTTATTGTGAAATCTACCATTTCTGGATGACTTTACCTGTATTTGTTAATATATATTTTTGGAACTGCACTGTTCATATTGATCTGTTTGGCTTTATTCTGTGCATAAATATTACAATATATATCACATCTCTTTCTCTTTCCCAAGTTTCTGTCTTTCTTATATAACTTTTGGTAACCCCTGTTTTTTTTTAACTTGTCTTACCTCCTCTGCCATTGCCTTTTCTAGGTGGCCTAGTGTTTCTTCATCTAGGTAATGTTTTGCTATTGTGCAAGTATTTTTCTTTTCTATAATTTCTCTCTCTTACTCTCGCAATATATGTGCTGCCTAGATTTTTCTTTTGCATAACAATGGTAATACATATTCTCTTCTTTGTCCTCAGCAGTCTACTTTATTGTCTCTATGCCTCTTGCTTGAGCTGTTTTTTTTGTTTTTTTTTGGGGGGGGTGTAGACAATTTCTTCCATCTTCCTCAAGGGGGGTGCTAGTCTCACTCTGAGCCTGGCTTCTACACTGCCTTTTATTGCAGACATGAGACCAGTCCATACACCAGTTGTTGTGTAGACTTTTTTTATAGGGGTTGTGAATGGATGGGTGGATAGCTCTGTGAACCCAGTCTTCTTTTTTTACTTTTTTAATGAAGTTTTCTCCAAGGCACATAAAATACTGAGTATATATAAGAGTTGTTCCTAAGTTGCTAGGTTGGTACTAGGCTATCGGCCCTAGTGCCTATATAAGCCTAGCCATAACAATTCC
Organism: Protopterus annectens; assembly: GCF_019279795.1. NCBI lineage: Eukaryota > Metazoa > Chordata > Ceratodontiformes > Protopteridae > Protopterus > Protopterus annectens. Next base: position 745,178,282 of record NC_056731.1, read on the forward strand.
CTGGCTATTTCTTCCCACACTATTTACTTCCCTGGACCCCTGTCTAGCAGGGCGACTGACGTGATCCCCAGAGTGAATTTCCTTTCTCCCATCCAATCATCAAGGTTCCTTTTAAAGAGGACCAAAGAGGCGCTCTGCTTGACATGTATGGGCAGTCTATTCCAGAGTCTGGGGAGTCTCTGGGTCAGGAACCTATCCCTCCAGCATGTTTTGTTTATTGTGATGACAAGGTTTAGATCCCTGGAGCATGTATCTCTGAGGGACTGGGATTTCTTGCATGTCCAATAGCTCTGGGTTTGACATGGCCTTGTATGTTAAGCAGAGATCACCTTGGAGGAGATGATATGCAACAGAGTATATGAAGTTTTTTAAGGCATCAGCATAGGGCATCTGCTTTAGGCCTGTGATTCTTTTAGTGAGATATTTCTGCGGCCTTTCCAGTTGTTGCAGATGTCTTGAGAGGTACATACCAAATGGGGCATTGTATTCTATAATGGGTATAATGAGGGATGAGTGCAGTGGGACAACGACCTCCTTTTTTCTGGATGAAAAGCCCTTAGTGATGAGGTGTGGCACACAGAAGGATTTCCTGACTGTTGTGGCGATATGGTTATCGCAGGTGGTTATTGAAGGTGAGACCACTGTCCAGCTGTGTCTCCAAGTGTCTTATCACACTTTCGGTGTTTAGTGTACTGCCACCTATGTGGTAATTCATGGGTACATGTTTTTTTCCCAAAGGGGATAACTATACATTTCTTGGCATTTAGCTTGAGCCCATGGCTCTGGCACCAAGCATCTATTTCTGTAAGGCCCTTTTGTAGAGCATCCACATCATTTGGGGATTCAATAATGGCTCCCAGTTTGCAGTCATCTGCAAACTTTGTTAGCCAGAGTCCCTTAGTGTTGGCCTGTACTTCAGAGAAGTAGATGCCAAACAAGAGAGGTCCCAGGACTAAACCCTGAGATAGTCCACTTGTCACTTGTCTGGAGCTGGATTTGGAGTCAGCTACTTTTACAGTGTGGGTTTCTTTCAGTAAGCCAGTTGGCAACCCATCGAGTGAAGTAGGGATTAATGCCCAGCTTAGTAAGTTTATCTATAATTCCAGAGTGGGGGATTGTGTCAAAGGCCTTGGCGAGGTCCAGATAGGCTGTGTGGACTGCCTTACTTTCGTCCATGGCTCTGGAAACTGATTCAAAGAAGTCATTTAGGTTCAGGAGACAAGATCGGCCCTTCACGAACCCAAACTTGGTGGGGTCCAGTGTTTTAACATTGCCAATGTCTTTGTTTATAAGTTCCATGATAATAGATTCCATGGCCTTGCAAATCAGACTTGTCAGACTGATGGGGCAGTAGTTCCCAGGATCCAAGGTGGATCCCCCCTTGTGGAGTGGTATAACTGTAACTGTGTTGCCACTCAGTGGGCATGAAGCCTGAGGTGAGGGTATGATTAAACATGACACTTAGGTGAGGTGCCAGTTCATTTTGTAATTCATGTAGTACACAGCCTGGGATGTAATCTGGTCCCAATTATGCTGTATTCTTAGCTTTGGAGAGTGAGTTTTTTATCTGTGTGGCCATTATTACTGGAATTTGGCAATCTTTTAGTATTGAAATGGGCCATTTAGGGGGTGAGAGGGGGGTGAAGTAGGCAGTGAATTGATCTGCCAGGATATTGGCAATATCATTGGGATCTGTATATTTAATGCCATTCTGTTCTAGCTCAGAGCAGATCTGAGCATTGCCATTTAGATTCTTGACATAGTTATAGAATGCCTTGGGGTTGTTTCATAACTAGCTTTGGAGGATTTTATGAGAGATCTCAACTTCTTACTGAGGCTGGTAAGGGAGTTTTTTGCATCCTGGCATTTTCCTGATTTCTGCAACAGTTTCTTCCTTTTGTTGTAAAGTTTGTTTAAGGCAGGGGACTACCAGATTGGCTTCCTTTTTTTGGAGGAGAGCATCTTGGTTCTATTTGGGATGGCACAATTCATGCATAAGTGGTTGTGCTCATACAGTGCCTTAGTTTAGGACTCAGCAATCGAACTTTCAGTTCCCGTCTGCATGGGTGTCAAGAAGTTTGTAACTTCTGACTTGAGTAGCATGAAGTTGGCTTTGGAGAAGTTATTTATGGAGGTTTCCTTACTGGGGTGGGGTGGGGGTGGGATGTGGATGTTAAGGGTGATTAGCTTATGGTCTGACCTGACCAATGAGGGGGTGACCACAGGTGTGGAGGATCGATTTCCCATGTTGGTAATGATCAGGTCTAGGATATTGGAGCCCCTGGTGGGACTACGGATTAGTTGATCCAGGGCATTGGAATTTATGAATTCCAAGAACAGTTGGGCAAAGGTGTTGGTACATGAGTAGTTTTCCCATTTAATGGCAGGTAGTTGAAATCACCCAGTATTAGTGTGTTTGGTTGTATATTAATATTTTCCAGTATGTTTAGAAAGGTGTAGTGAGAATCTTGGGGCATGGTGGGGGATCTCTAGCAAGATACAATTTGGATTGCAGTCTTACCTAATGTTAGTTGCACCTGGAGAATTTCAGATGCATTGTGTTGGGCAACTAACCTGGTGGTGTGAATATCCTTGGTGAATATGGACACTCCTCCACCTTTAGTGTTTCGATCCTGGTTTAGTGGCCAAAAAGTGTGGTAAGAGTTATAGCCTGGTATTGCAGGGGTGCTCTCTTGAGCCTTGAACCAGGTCTCAGTTACTGCACAGATATCGATGTTCTCCATTTTTAGAAGTGCCTCGAGAGAGTGCATTTTGAGGTTTAGATGTCTAGCATTGAGTAGCATTACCTTCAGATTTTGTCTTGGTGAAGTTTTGTAAAAAATGTGTCCATGGTGTGAAGAAAGACTTGAGAAAGAATTTTATTCCAGAAATACTGCTCTCTTTCTTTGGCTAATTCCATCTCTCCATTCAGACCTCAGACATAAGTTTTTATCTGATGCAGTATGTATTTCTCTGGATAATGATCAGTCACAGACATGCATACACAAATACACCCACTCACTCACTCACTCACTCACTCACTCACTCACTCACTCACTCACTCACTCACTCACTCACAGAAAAATAAATACTGATTGAGAGAAGAAATAAAGGAATAGACAGAACCAATACAGTTTTTTTTTTTTGAATAAGCGTGCCTTCTATGTAACCATCTGAAACCCCTTACCACAGTTTAATGTCATAAATTAATTTTGAGTCATGTTAGTGCTCTGAAAACTTTCCTCTGTGTTAGTGCCTGGGCCATACTTTCCTTGAAAAAGGAACTATAGCTAATTCCAGACCAATGAAATAATTTACATACTGGCAATTATCAATTGTGTTCTTTCTGATACCTTTGCTACTGTATCCAATGAGAACTTATGTTTCATTTAGTAAAATTGTTTGACTTCTAAACCTCAAACATTTCCCCTGCAGATATAGTTCCTGATGAATGCTTGCCACTTATTTGTTTTCTACTACTGCAATATTTGCTCAAACTTGCAGAACCTGTTTCTCCATCCCTAAATAAGCGCATGTGGTATATCAACATGTCACATCAAGCAGGGCTGTAAAGTGTACAATCATCAACCTACTGTGTAGTTCAAAAGAAAATCCAGTAAGATCTGCTACCTCCAGGTATTCATCATTTCTTTTTACAAATGTTGTCAAACTCAGCTTTCTATTTCTAGATCATCATTGACCCTCAAGCAGAGCTGCTATGGCATCCAACAAATATCACTAAAGAAACTAAGTAAGCATGCACATCATTAGGGCATACCATAAGCTGTAGCAGGATACTAAAACTGTTTGTTTTATATGGTGCTGTACCTGATTTGTTTATTAAAAGGCTTAACTTAGTTAATCACAAACATAGAGAAGATCATGAGACAAGTGACAACCAACACTCATCTGTTTGGCCTGAAGCACTTCACTCTTGGCTTGTTGCACCTACTATGTTTATCAGTCAAGCATCACTTGTAGAAAAATCATTTACCACACCCATGTTCCTTGCATATTATATGTCTGAATGTGCATTTTTTTGCTTATTTCTGCGTAATGCAGTTTGTGAGTGTGTGTGTGTGTGTGTGCGTGCGTGCGTGTGTGTGTGCGTGCATGCGTGTGTATGCATGTGTGTGAATGTGTGTGTGTGTGTGTGTGTGTGTGTGTGTGTGTGTGTGTGTGTGTGTGTGTGTGTGTACGCATTTGTGGGAGTGTAACAGTGTGCCTGCTAAACTCTGAAAAATAAATAAACATGTTCTTCACTAAACAGGATGAATGTAACTGAAACTCAGCATAGGATTATGGTAATAAACTTAACAAATGATTCTATCCTAGAGAAAGGCAGGCATCAGGAGAAACATACACTTATATTATTATTTAATTGACTCACAGATTGATAGCAAATGTCGAAGAATTGTGAAACTGTCATATGCAGTTAGCTTTTTCTCTAATGCAATGCCTGACTGGTACACTAATGAATTTGTCCAAATAATTTATATAATCAAAAGAAAAATGCTGCTAGAACAGGCAACACATGATAATTGTTAAGTCGATCCAGACCAGCAATATACTAGCCAGCCAAAGACACAGCAGTCATACATTGCCAAGCCTTTACATTTTCTTATGGAGGAGTTCTCCACTACGTGTTTCAGACATTCTTGAATGCTGCATTGTGCCTAACATAAAATTCCAGTTAAAAGTCTGCTTCATGTATATACTTTAAAAGCATGTGAAAGAGACCACTTTCTTATTCCCATTACTCTTTTCAGAACTTTACTAGAAAGGCTCACACAGACTCTGCTATATTTTGCTGTGAAGGAAAGGTTAGTTTGCTTTTTATTTGTTGTATTTTGTATTGCTTTATTGCCTTTTTATATTTTGAATACTTTGCTTTCTTTACCTTGTGTTTTACTTGTATTCTGCTTTTAACTGCATATTAAAACTTCAAAGGAGACCACAGCTCTGTCTCTTGTGAGTCGAGCAGAAATTGTTTCCCCACCCTGTTACTGTTGTGTTTCTTAAATACCACTGCCTTTCTAGTTGCCTGCCTCTTATGTTAATTTGACCATATATCTCATTTCCTCTCTGCTTTCACTGGCTTGTGTGAGTAAGCACAAAATTATCATTTTGTGAAATCACTCCCTTTCAACTGTTGAAATGTATTGGCCATCCTACTGTATTCAATAGTACCAGAATATAAAAGTGACCACCCCCTTTCAATCTATCTTGCTGTTTTAAAAATAGTGACTCTCCACTAAAGCTAACTTTTTAGACGGGTAAAACTTAAGTTACCAAGTTACCTACTTTCACATCTAACTTATCTAGTGCACACTGCAGTTTTTAGGATAAACCATTTTTTTTTCATCTTACCTTTAAGCATCCCTGTGACTAGCACTTGCTCTAATACCTGCTGGAAAGCACAAGGAAGCTTTAAACTGATACAAACACTCAGCTCTCCTTGTTAATAAGGAGAAATTAATCATAGGCACTAAACAGCCTATAATTGCAAAGTACCTTGCTAAGGCAAGGGAAAACAGCTCCTGTACTTTACAAAAAAAGCACCAAACCAGGCATCTTCATGGATCAGCTTCCGGTGATTTCTCCTGTCCACCTGGTGAATCTGGGCATACTGGGGCAATGCAGAAATTGCCTCATGTACAAAGACAACCCTCTCCTCCTACCACCCAGCACTACAACCTGTGAGAGATGCATTTACATAGCCAAACTGGAAGCAAAGCTCTCTCCACCGAAGATTGTGCTAGACAGTCAAGAGGAGAATGCTAACACCCACACTACACCTCAAGCAACACGTTGTCCTTCTAAAACCACACCACCAACACCCACACATAGCAACATTAAGTCCGTATATGCGGAGGCCCTTAACTGTAACCTACCCAAGCAACAAGGACCTCTGAAGCTAAAACACAAACACCAATCACAACCAATGTCACATAGCTCACAACACAAGTGTGCCACTCAGCAAAAGCCCCTAAGGCAAGACAACATACCTAACACTTTAGTCATAGGTGACACTATAGTCAGGCACACTGATGTCCCACTCACCAGACTGAACAAGGAGAAAATTACAGTCAGCTGCCTGTCGGGTGCCAGGATCCACCACATAACACATGCACTCAAGTCACTCCACAACAAGTACAAATATGACTCTGTCATTGTCCATGTTGGAGTGAATGACTTGAGATGTACCTCCCTGGACTACATGAAAAGAGACATGTAAGAGCTCTCGGATCATGTGGCCCAGGCAGGTATGATGCTAGCCTGGAGTAGCATCCTGCCTTCATCCAGAATAATACCACAATATAAGGACAAAATTATTGACTTCAACAATTGGCTAAGCTTCTGGTGTCATTCAAAGGGGATCCAGTATCTGTTTGTCTGGGATGACATGATCGACAGACCACGATGCTTTGCCAGAGATGGTATGCACCTGTGCCCCCTGGGATTCAGGTTACTGGCTAAGGCTCTTGCCACCACTATAGTGCCTTTTTTAGGTAAAGTTCAAAGGAGAAAACCACCACCATAACAGGTACAAGCATGTAAATTCTGAAGGTAATGCTACTCAATGCTAGAAGTCTAAACCTCAAAATCAACTCTCTTGAGGCACTCCTAAAAATGGAGAACATCAATATCTGTGCAGAAACTGAGATCTGGTTCAAGGCTCCAGAGAACACCCCTGCAATACCAGGCTACAACTCTTACCACACTTTTTGGCCACCAAACCAGGACCGAAACACTAAAGGGGAGGAGTATCCATATTCACCAAGATATTCACATCACCAGGCTAGTTGCGCAACATAATGCATCTGAAATTCTCCAGGTGCAACTAACACTAGGTAAGACTGCAATCCAAATTGCAGCTTGTTTCAGATCCCCCACCATGCCCCAAGATTCTCACTACACCTTTCTAAACATGCTGGAAAATATTAAGATACAACCAAGCACCCTACTACTGGGTGATTTCAACTACCCTGCCATTAACTGGGAAAGCTAATCATGTACCAACAACTTTGCCCAACAGTTCTTGGAATTCATAAATTTCAATGCCCTGGATCAACTAATCCATAGTCCCACCAGGGGCTCCAGTATCCTAGACCTGGTCAATACCAACATGGAAAATCAATGCTCCACACCTATGGTCACCCCCTCGTTGGTCAGGTCTGACCATAAGCTAATAACCCTTAACATCCACATCCCACCCCCGCAGTAAGGAAACCTCCATAAAAAACTTCTCCAAAGCCAACTTCATGCTACTCAAGTCAGAAGTGACAAACATCATGACAACCATGCAGACAGGAACTGAAAATTCGACTGCTAAACCCTACACTAAGGCATTGTACGAGCGCATCCACTCATGCATGAATCGTGCCATCCCAAATAGAACCAAGATGCTCTCCTCTAAAAAAAAAAGCCAATCTGGTGGTTCCCTGCCATAAACAAACTTTACAACAAAAGGAAGAAACTGTTGCAGAAAAGAGGAAAATCCCAGGATGCAAAAAACTCCCCTACCAGCCTCAGTAAGAAGCTGAGATCCCTCATAAAATCCAAAGACAACTACAAGGGATTCTATAATTATGTCAAGAATCTAAATGGCAATGCTTATATCTGCTCTGAGCTACAACAGAATGGCATTAAATATACTGATCCCAAGGATATTACCAATATCCTGGCAGATCAATTCAGTGCCAACTTCACCCCCCTCTCACCCCCTAAACGGCCCATCTCAACACCAGAAGATTGCCAACTTCTGGTAATAATGGCCACACAGGTAAATAATGCACTCTCCAAAGCTAAGAATACAGTATCCATGGGACCAGATGACATCCTGAGCTGTGTACTACATGAACTACAAAATTAACTGGCACCTCACCTAAGTGTCATGTTTAATCATAGCCTTACCTCTGGCTTCATGCCCACTGAGTGGCACACAGCTACAGTTATCCCACTCCACAAGGGGGGGATCCACCTTGGATCCTGGGAACTACCGCTCCATCAGTCTGATGAGCCTGATCTGCAAGGCCATGGAACGTATTATCATGGAACTTATAAACAAAGACATTTGCAACCTTCAAACTCTGAACCCCACCCAGTTAGAGTTCATGAAGGGCCGATCTTGTCTCTTGAACCTGATTGACTTCTTTGAATCAGTTTCCAGAGCTGTGGACAAGGGTAAGGCAGTCCACACAGCCTATCTGGACCTTGCCAAGGCCTTTGACACCATCCCCCACTCTGGAATCATAGATAGACTTACTAAGCTGGGCATTAATCCCTATGCCACTCAATGGATTGCCAACTGGCTTACTGACAGAACCCACACTGTAAAAGTAGCAGACTCCAAATCCAGCTCCAGGCAAGTGACAAGTGGGGTATCTCAGGGTTCAGTCCTGGGACCGCTCTTGTTTGGCATCTACTTCTCTCTACTCTGGCTAACAAAGTTTGCAGATGACTGCAAACTGGGAGCCATTATTGAATCCCCAAATTATGTGGATACTCTACAAAAGGGCCTTACAGAGACAGATGCTTGGTGCCAGAGCTATGGGCTGAAGCTGAATGCCAAGAAATGTATAGTTATCTCCTTTGGGAGAAAACATGTACTCATGAATTACCACATAGGTGGCAGTACACTAAACACTGAAAGTGTGATAAGAGACTTAGGGACACAGGTGGACAGTGGTCTCACCTTCGATAACCATATCGCCACAACAGTCAGGAAATCCTTCTATGTGGCACACCTCATCACTAAGGGCTTTTCATCCAGAAAAAAGGAGGTTATTGTCCCACTGTACTCATTCCTCATTAGACCCATTATATAATACAACACCCCGTTTGTTATGTACCTCTCAAGACATCTGCAACAACTGGAAAGGCCACAGAAATACCTCACTAAAAGAATCACAGGCCTAAAAAAGATGCCCTACGCTGACTGCCTTAAAATACTCCAGCTATACTCTGTCACATATCGTCTACTCAGAGGCAATCTCTGCTTAACATACAAGGCCATGTCAAACCCAGAGCTGTTGGACATGCTACACTTAAAAAAATCCCAATCCCTCAGAGCCACACACCCCAGGGATCTAAACCTTATCATCACAATAAACAAAACATGCTGGAGGGATAGGTTCCTGACCCAGAGACTCCCCAGACTCTGGAATAGACTGCCCATACATGTCAAGCAGTGTGCCTCTTTGGCCCTCTTCCAAAGGAACTTTGACGATTGGATGGGAGAAAGGAAATTCACCCCAGGGATCACGTCAGTCACCCTACTTGACAGGGGTCCAGGGAAGTAAATAGTGTGGGAAGAAATAGCCAGGGAATTGTTATGGCTAGGCTTGTATAGGCCCTAGGGCCGATAGCCTAGTACCAACCTTTTAACCTATGAACCTATGAACTCTTAACTAAAAGGTCTGCTCTTTTTTAACAATTTAATAACCAGAGATGAACTTACATTAAATGTTCAGATGTTCCCATTTTTTCTTCTTCCAGGATCCTAACTAAAACCAACCTGTGTTCCTGTCATGTAAACCCACTCATCACTTCATTTCTTTGAACCATTCTATCTTCTTTCAGACTCATGTCACACTTTCTAATATGCCTTTATTTCTTCTTATTTAATTACCTGCTTATTTGTTAACTGGGTAAGTGAACTGCTGCAAGGACTGTTTGAAGCCACAATCAGGATTAAAATAAATTGTCATTTATTTGTTTACACTTTGGTAAGCTAGTAGGTGGCCTGGTTGAGATGCTGTTCTCAGCCATGGCTTGTATATATCTAAATGCAAGAAACCAGTGTATAAACACTACATATGCACATAGAGATAGCATGTACTGATAGTTATAGAGATACAGGAAGTACAGCCCAGGGACTGGAAGCATGGTACTCAAGCTACAACACTAAGTCATAAAGGCTCATGGTACTCAAGCTACAACACTAAGTCATAAAGGCTCATGGTGCTCAAGCTACAACACTAAGTCATAAAGGCTCATGGTACTCAAGCTGTAACACTAAGTCATAAAGGCTCATGGTACTCAAGCTGTAACACTAAGTCATAAAGGCTCATGGTACTTAAGCTGTAACACTAAGTCATAAAGGCTTTTAGCAAACTAGCTAATATGAAATAAGGAATTCAATAGGGGGTGGCAATGATGTATGTGTGTCAGCACTTTAGCTAATAAACCTAAGATGGTTATACCTTCCACCCTTAGGTATAACCACAACAATTAACAAAGATCATGATACCATCATCTTTAGTCTAACAGTAAAACTAAACTCATTCATATTTAAATTATCCCTCCCAAACTTAAACAACAGAGATTTGAAAGCAATAAACAACTGGAAACAGGCTGGGATGTTCTACTCAGTGATTATAGATATTGTCATTGAGTTCTACAATATTATTAATCTCTACATTCATGCTTATACACTGCTAATGTATAAATATACAGATACAATAAATTACAAATAATAATAATACACTTTAACAGATTCTCAGGGTGAAGAAGTTATACAAAAGCAAGAAGAGGTTTATTTACAGATTTCAGAAATCACCCTATTCACAGAACATGAATGGGATAAATAAAGTACCTTAACTCTTTACTCATAGTGATTTCAAATGTTGAATGCAATAATAAGGACTTATTTAATTACACCAGAAAACTGATAGGGATATAAGGGAGATCAGTGAATGAAGCATGTATCAAGAAGCAATGAAATGATCACTCAGCTTAAAGACATATTGAGTGTACTTAAAGATAAAGTTTGTGCAGATTTCACAGTTAGTGAAGACATGTGATTTTATTTATTTATTGTACCATATTACATTACATTATATTGCATTGTATTTGATAATTGAGTAGAACATTGATCCAGAAGGCCAATTTCAGGTTCAGTCCAGGGATGCAATAGATTCAGAAAAGTAAAAGGTGAAACTTAGAACCAAACAGTGGTTGAAAATAAACACACCAATAGAATTATTTACAATAAATGTGCAAGCATTTTTATGGCAAGAGATAAAACTTTTATTAAAATCAGTAGGACACATGATTATAGTAAAGTATGTCGGAGTGTTACAGACACAGGCAGAAATGTGCCTTATAAAAATATGACAACCACCGCAACACCCAAAAATGATAAAATGAGGACAATGCAACTATGATAAAGAGACTACCTCTAAAATTGACTCCATAAGTTAGTTCATTTAGTAGAAACTTGAGTGAGAATAATAAAAATTTAAAGTAGATTTCATAAGATTAAAATATTGGATTAACAGCAATTTAACAGACCTTGACCAGCATCTCACTACCAAAGTCAGAAAAGTATTACTTATCAGTCCAGGAAGATCAAAGTGCCATGTTACACTTCAACAGTCCAACCCATTATTTAGTATCTGTCAGGATTGCTCTTCCAGATCAGGGGACCTAATATGAAAAATAAATGTCAGTAACAGAAAAAACATACATTACAGTGGGTTCTAAGATTATGGAGTGAACTGCCATTACAGTCAGAAGAGGCCAAAATCTAATTTCCATTTTATCTGTGTGTGTGTGTGTGTGTGTGTGTGTGTGTGTGTGTGTGTGTGTGTGTGTGTGTGTGTGTGTGTGTGTGTGTGTGTACATGTGGGTATGTGTATTGCTTTTAGTTGCAGACTCAAATGGTAGAATTATAATTAATCAATAAATTAATAGCAGTTAGAGCTGGTAAAAGATCTATTTGGTAGAATCACATTTAGTCTAAATTAGATTACATACTTTATTTCCTCTACAAGTAAGGTGAACAAATACCCAAAAAACACACAGAGGAGAAAAAAAAACTGCAGGTGTAATTTTTCAGCCCTACATCCTCTGACCTTATATCATTCAATCATTGCACCAACTCAAAGAAGGAAAAATCTCCCACAGCAATGTAATCATTGCAAGCAGGTTTGAAGAAACTGATTTCCCATTGGAAAAGGTGATCATCTGCATTATTGACTGACAGTAACATTTATTAACTTATCAGGGCATCTGTAACTTTGTGAGGCAAAGGACAGAAATATAAGGCACAGTGACAGACACTCTGAAAAATGAGGTAAACTGCTGTTCAGGATTCAGTCAAAAAATATAACTGTTGCATTCATTCCATTAACTTCATTCAACCAGAAAAATCTTCTAACAAATGACCTTATGACTCAAACAACCACCTTTACACATATTCAACTAAATGAAACTTCTTCTAGCAAATGATTGGTACTCAGATATGCACACACACACACACACACACACACACACACACATATATACACACACATATATATATATATATATATATATATATATATATATATATATATATATATATATATATATATATATATATATATATATATATATATATATATATATATATATATATATATATATATACATATATGCACGTGTTTGTGTGTGTGTGTGTGTGTGTGTGTGTGTGTGTGTGTGTGTGTGTGTGTGTGTGTGTGTGTGTGTATATATATAGATATATATATATATATATATATATATATAGATAGATAGATATAGCAGTTATTCAATGAAAAGGTGAAAATGAAAAGTAGTGAAAAAGTTGATCTAAAAAGATCAAATTTATAAGTAATGAAAAAAGTCATAATAAAAATAAAATTATACAGGTGCAAGACATCCTGTACTCCAACCCTCTGAATTCCCTGCTACTTATATATGCCAACTCTGAGATTACACAGCAGCTGGAAAGGGGCAAATTCCACTCCCTTTTGTCTTGTGATCTCACATAAAGCAAAGCCAGCATTAAGATACTTCAGACTCTTAAACCAGCAGAAGGTCATTGGATATTTTCAACATTCACTCATACAAACTGCAGCAAGGTAAACATATATGTAGATATACAGATATAGATTTCAGTACGTATTTATGGTAACTGACCTTCTTGTAGGCCTGTAGGGGCAGTCAGAGAACACAGGGCTGGAGAATGTGTAATAATTGTCTTGTAAAAAGAAGAAAAGGAGTTGAAAGACAGAAATCCAAAATGTTTTTAGTTGCTCATTTTCATTTGTTAAGTAATTACGTTAATAGTTTGACAGACACTTTTCAGATACAACTCTAGACAAATGGGAGATACAACAATTACTATAGAGAGCAAACTATAGAAACATAATAACAATACTAATGTATATAAACAATCCAAAATGCAGAATATAAGTGCAACAATACATATTTAGTATGACGCAATAATGCAGAAAACAAAACATGTATATGGATGAGTACCTTAATTTAACACGTGCTGTCAATGCAAAAATGGCAAAAGCAATTAAGGGACTATGCTTGAGTTGAGAACAGTTATTTTGTTAAAGAACCCAGATAAGATTTAAAGAACTTTTGAGTCAGAATGCAGTATGCTATAATTTTATGAAATTTTAATTGCAAATGAATGTGATAGAATTCAAACAAGTCATGTGTCTCCTGTTTGCAATATGTTAACAGAAATAAGTCAATAGCTGTTGCAAGGCAAAAGGATAGAGATTAAGGGAATCGGGTCATAGAGGGTAGAGATTAAGGGAATCGGGTCATAGAGGGTAGAGATTAAGGGAATCGGGTCATAGAGGGTAGAGATTAAGGGAATCGTGTCATAGAGGGTAGAGATTAAGGGAATCGGGTCATAGAGGGTAGAGATTAAGGGAATCGGGTCATAGAGGGTAGAGATTAAGGGAATCGGGTCATAGAGGGTAGAGATTAAGGGAATCGTGTCATAGAGGGTTAGCAAGAATGAGAACAAGTTTTATTCAGAGAGGAGAAAAAGGAGGTGGGATAGGAAGATAGCTGAGCCTGTATTGTTAATGTCTGAAGTAAAATGGTGGCTGCTGTGCAATGCAAAAAGTGAGTGACACACAGAAGAGGGAAGTCCCAAGGAATGTGCACATTTCAGTGGCAGAGTTATAAGAGAGGAAAGCCTCTGAACACAAAATGGATAAACAGCAAGACGGACATTTAAACTGTGATACACCCTCCATGGGGTGGTAAGCCCCCCATACCCCTGCACTTATAAATACCAACTCTGTGGTTATGCAAAGGGTGAAAGTTCTCAAAATGAAGGAATAACTGTCAGCACACACATATAGAAAGTGCACAGGGAATTATTTCCTGTAGAAAACTATCATCTGCAATTTGTACATCACAGAATCAAGGGTCAGGGAATTATTTTTGGGAAGTGTATATATAGCAAACATACCTTTCGTGATGAAATACACAGTATTACAGCTGACCTGAAATCTTATTTCTACATAACTATTCTATTACTGTTTGCCTCCTTCCTACATTAACTGGAATAGTGCCATGGAACAATCTATCCTATATTTCCAGATGATAATTTATTAAACAGATCACAAAGCTGAACATCTTACATTAATAATTACCAGTACAGTGCAGTTGCTGAACAGTTTTTATATGAACCTTCAACAGAAGGAAATATCTAATATTGAAATGCTGTTTAATTGCCAGATAGAAATTCAATCAACATCAATTTACTAATTTGTACGTTTGTGGCAATGCTTGTTTGGGCTTCTTTTCATGCAGAACCATATACTGGAGTTAGGATTCAAATCATTAATATTTAAAATATAGAGTGGTATTCATAGTATGGGATTTCATAGCTACACAGAGCACTGCTACATCCTTATAGAAATAAGCTTAGCATAGGTTATTCACACTAAATAAGGAAAAGTGAAGGCATTTTGAAAAGCATGCTCACTAATGGCAAAAATATAAACTCCCTAAAGTTAAGCATTAAGTTCATGTGAAGTACTTTGTGAAAGCCGTAGGCTTTGTATGACTTTGTATGTACTTGGATATTGTGGAAGGGTGTGGCTGTGTGCAGTCGCACTTGAAAGACTTAAGGCAAGCAGTGAACTGTGTACCTTTTATCATTAATATTTAAAAAAATAATAAAAGGGATTTAAAATGTTTTATATATAGGTATTCTTATGTGGACACGCTGTTGGTTTGTTTAAAAAATGGAAAGGGAGTGAGAGGAAAAGATTAAAAAAGGGGAGATACAACAAAGAGGCAGACACAGAAGGAACATGTTAAGTGGGTTGTGCTAGAGAAGGTGGGAACGGATGGGCACTTTGCTTTTTATATAAGATGGTAGTGTGGGTGGGAAGTAGGTAAAAGGGCGCTGGAGATAGGATAAGGGAAGAATGGGTGATGAAGAATGCTGCTGGATAGCTTTCCCAGTCCACACAGCCTTAAACATTTCCACTGAGAAATGATGTTGCAGTGCAGAACATTAATGTTGGGGGGTAGAGCCTTGTGGTGGCATGGTGGGTGGCATCAATCAGTGAGTCGTCACCCTTCTGAAGAGAGGGCTTAATTTGCTGAAGCCATCTCTTCATGACCTGCTCCAGCATATCCTCAACCAAGTCCTGAAGCCCAAGTTCAGTGAGGCTTACCAAGCTGCCATGTTCCAGGCTACCTGCAGGACCAGTGTCACCACTGTGGCCATGTCAGAACATGCAGGCATAGGGTGAACACTCCCTAACTTGGGAGGTACATGACAGGGCTGCTCCTGAGGCATTTGGATCTGTAAAAAATTTAACATAAATGGAAGAGACAGAAAATTAAGAAAAAGAAGAAAGGAATGCATTATTAAAATGGAAAAAACAGAGAAAGAAGTGGGAGACGACAAAAGGGAAAATGCATACAATAAATTCACACATAATGTTATACAGCATTCAATTATTAACTTTTAAACAGTTTTTTTTATTCACCTTTAGTGAAGAAAAACAGAGAGTATGGTAAGTACTAATACATACATAGGACTACTGATTTGGCAAGTGCTTATGTGTACTTGGGAAGCATGATATGATAACTGCATATGCATACTTGAGATGAAATGATATAGGAAGTGTTTGTGCATACTTGGGAAAAAAGAGTGTATTGCTGTTAGACTTTGGTGGGGTTTACATTTTGTAGTCTATTATACTAACATAAATGATCACATTTCTGCCTAGTTTTACATTTGTTACCAATATTGTATTGAAACCATCCTTTATAGTTACTGACATCTTACATCTTACTCATCACAGTATCCCCTCACTAGCCCCTCCAGATCCTTCTATTCATGTTACAGAAGAGGTTTAGATCCCTAGACTGAATATTTCTGATGCCATTTGACTTGGTGATATGCAGTAAATCCATCAGTAATGGGTCGAAGGATGCCTTGTATGCCAGACACAGGTCACCTCTTAGCAGTCTGTAGGATAGTGTAGTGACAGGGCTTTGAGTCAGTCTATGTATCACATGTTTAGGCCCTGCGTCCTTTTAGTAATGTATCTCTGTGAGTGTTTCAGTTGCTGCATGTGTGTGGACAGATAATGCCAAAAGGCACATTATAGTCAATGAGTGGCCTAATGAGGGCTGAGTAAAGGGGAACAATGAGATCCTTAGATCTAGACACAACCCTTTTGTTTATAAGCTGTGCAATACAGAAGGACTTTCTTACAACAATAGACACGTTGTCAAAAGTTAGGTCACTGTCCAGAAGTTTCATATCCTGAAAAACTGAGTCAACTCCTAGGGGGAAACTTTTGACATTACTGATATAACTACTGTTAATATGCAAGGTATTTCATTCTCTTCTCTACCTGCTGACTATATATTTGATAAATATGCATTACTATCATAATTCTAGTATGGTGCTAATCTTCCCTTTATTGTAAGTTATACATAAATTGTCATATTTTTATAGGTGTGAAAAACTGAATGGTGGAATGGTGTTTTAATATTATGCATTGCATGCAACAGTCTGTGAAATGTGTTCAGGTAGAAGGTCTGCAGAAACAGAAAAATGTAGCAATTCATGGAAGTTTTATGTTGCTTATTTGTACATATAACTTGGTACAATAAAGTCCACATTGATAGCTTTCTGCCTGTAGAAGAAGTGGCTGCCTTATACATTTACTTTGTTAACAAATTGTTTTCTGGCCTACACAAACAGAATCTTTGCAAAAACTATGCATACTTTAATTACTAACTTAAGTTAATGCATACTGTAAATGAAAGTATGTGGCAAGGTAAATATATTTTTTGTTTGTGTATAAATGAATACATTTATATACATGCAAAAATAGTTATAAGTGTAATCACACAGATGTATAGCTGCAATTTACAGACATAAACATTCCATATCTTTGTATACAGATGCAGTTCTGTGTACAGATAAGTGTATACTTTCTCTTGTGTTATTATACTAACATTATAGATACATATTCACAGTGACACCTATTTTTCTAGTAAATACCTTCAATTATGCAACCTTCTTATAGTTTATTTTTAAACCTATGTTTAATATGACCAAAAAAATAAAAAAAAAAAACTTATTATAGAAGTCTAGCCTTGGCAACCTTCTCGGTCAGCTGGTTGGGCTTATATTTCTCTAGGGTTTTGTACTTCTGACAGTACTGTTGGCCTCAGTGGGTGATCCCTTTCAGGGATGACAGGTGTTCAGGCATCTTCTGCTAGATGTCTTTTTCTACTCATTGACTTTCATGCATGCCTGGATTTATCCAGGTATGACTCATTAAAAAGGCATACTATAATTTTGGTCTCCTTATCTGACTAGCTTGGAGCATTGCCGTTTGTCTTTATAGGTGTTGCCATCATTCAAAGTGCCAAAACCAGTCATGTGTCTAAAAGAGAAAAGTGCTTAGCTTTTGTTCAGCAATGCCACAGATGTAAAAAGTGGAATAATTTCCAAAGATTTTGCAAATCTAAAGAGGCTCATTCTTTTATTAAGAGAGAACATTCAGTGAGACAAGTTGATCAATTAGAAAGCTGTGACCCTACTTTTTATGCTGATAGTGTGTCTGCGCATAATGAAACAGTCAATGCAGTAGGTTTATGGGCAAAAAATGAAGTATTTTGTTCTGTTCAGATTAATGGAAGAACCATAGTGCTCAAAGCTGATACAGGTTCAAAGTGCAATATTAAGGCAGCAGAAACATTTGCTAGGGTATGTGCTGGTGAGAGGCTTGATTTGGCAAAGTGTGCAAAGCTTGTTGCTTATGGTGGTGAAGAAATTCAGACCAAAGGCTCAGTAGTGCTTTCATGTTAATCTGCTGGGAACAGCTATGGCTTGCAATTTCATGTGGTCAAAAGGCACGTACAGTCATTATTAGGCCTCAGAGAGTTTGAAAATGAGACTTCTTTCATTTAATAAGAAAGTCCACCATGTAAGTTTAAAAGACCCCTCTTCTAATTAAGCCCAGTCTGTTTTCTCTACCTATGCTAATATTTTCGAAGACAAATTAGGCAAACTGCCAGTTGTATACTACATGAAGTTAGACCCAGAGGTCAAGCCAGTTGTCGGACCAGCCTAGAAAGTTCCAGTAGCTGTGCAGAACAAAGTGGAGCTAGACAAAATGGTGCAGTAAGGTGTAATTTGTCTAGTTGATGGACCTACTGAGTGGGTATCTTCCATGGTGGTGGCTCACAAGAAAAGCTCAGATGATATCAGAATATGTATTGATCCACAAAATCTGAATAAATCACTGAAAAGACCTCATCATCCAATGTGTACAGTCAAAGAAGTCGCCGATCTCATGTCAAATTCCACTGTTTTTCTGTCTTGGATGCAAAGAGTTCATTTTGGTAAATTTTGCTTGACTGGAAATCCTCCTTGCTAACCACTTTCAGTACTCCTTTTGGCAGGTACAGATTTTTGAGAATGCCGTTTGGGATAAACTCTGCCAATGAAGTTTTCCAGCATGCAATGGAGAAATTTTTTTTTCTGGGTATCCGTGTGTGATTATAGTAAATTGTATTCTAGTAGGAGGAAATGGTGAAGCTGAGCATGACAGAAACCTTAAGAAAGTTCTGGAAAAAAGCATGTGAAATTAATCTTAAGCTGAATCAACAGAAGTGCAAATTCAGGCTACAAGAAGTTACTTATGTCGGTCACTTGTTTACCAGGTCAGACTTATGACTAGTCCTTCCAAGCAAACAGCCATTCTTGAGATGCCAGCTCCATTCTATGTTCAAGACGTGCAAAGTTTTATTGGCTTGGTTAACTACCTAAGCAAGTTCATTCCAGACTTGGGCCAACTTTCAGCACCACTCAGAGAGTTAACATGCAAAGATATATCCTGGTCATGGTCAGAACAACACCAAGGAGCATTTGATGTCCTGAAACAGAAAATTGCCAGTCCACCAACTCTCAGATAATATGATGTTCACAAAGTAGTTGCTCTTTCTAATGATGCTTCATAGTTTGGTCTTTGTGCAGTCATTCTTCAAGAGGGTAGACCCATAGTCTATGTGTCCAGAACTCTTACCCAAACTGAGATGAAGTATGTGCAGATAGAGAAATAGCTCTTGACGATTGCATTTGCATGTTTGAAGTTCCATGATTATATTTATGGTCAACCTATCCAGATTGAAACTGATCATCAACCTCTAGTCACTACTTTGAGAAAGTTTATGCACACCACACCAGCCAGATTGCAATGCATGATGTTGAAACTGCAAAAGTATAATTTCAATCTTGCCTACACAAAAGGCAGACTTCTTTATCTTACTTACACTTTATCCAGATCACCCAGAAATACCACTGAACAACATGAAAATGAGCAACTTCATTTTGAAGTCATGGAAGTGAGCAATTTTTCTTCCAAATGTCTTGATGAGCTTAGAAGTTATACTACCTCAGACACTGTTCTTCAGAAGCTGAACCACTTTATCAGTTGAGGATGGCCATCAAAACAATCTTGTTTACCAGTAGACCTGCAACCTTATTTTCCTTACAGAGATGAGACAATGGTATCATCATGAAAGGTCTAAAAGTGATTGTTCCAAAATCCTTGCAACAAGAGTACATTATTATTTTCCATAGTGGCCACCCAGGAGCAGATTCTACTAAATGAAGGGTGAGAGGTCTAGTATTTTGGCCTTCTATGTCAGGGGACATTGAGAGAGCAATTTCAACTTGTTCTGTGTGTAATAGTACAAAGCCACATTGACAGAAAAAACACTTCAGCTAAACCAGATTGCTGAACTACCTTGGTCAACAGTAGCTACAGACATTTTCGAGTGGAATGGTCAACATTACTTGGTGTTAATAGACTCTTATTATAATTGGTTCGAGATTGACCTACTTCCTAATCTAGCCTTTAGTACCGTCATTACTAAGTTAAAGCATCATTTTACAGTCCATGGTAGTCCACAAAAAGTTATTTCTGAAAATGGCACACAGTTTACAAGCCAGCAGTTCAAAAGATGTGCTGGGATTTCATTCATGTCACAGGTAGCCCTGAGTACCCACAGTTAAATGGTTTGGCAGAACGTGCAGTTCAAAGTATGAAGCAGTTACTAGAGAAGTTGAAATGAGATAATAATGATGTTTTCCTGAATCTCTTGAATCTCAGAAATATTCCTTGTGATAAACATCTTGGTTCTCCTGCACAGATACTTCTGTCGAGACAAACCAGAACCACATTAGCAATCAGCAGTAATCTATTGGTTCCATGTGTCAAGAACAATGAATCAATGAAAACCCATCTGTTAAAGAAGCACTTTATCCCAGAATTCCTATTAAGGTAAGTCCAGCAAACTGCTCAATCCATTATGAGAAGCGGAGATAGGGAGGGTTCAGATGTTCAAAGGTTTTGATCGGATTAGAGTCGTGTAAAATGTATGCCCAGAGCCAAGATTGTACATTGTGTAATCACAAGGAGTAGAATTTAGACATAATCAGAAACATTTGGTCCCGATGTCTGAGCCTGCATTGCAGTATCATACTTGTGAGAAAGACTCTAGATCTCAGAGTGAGTTATCCAGCATTCCCATTCCAGAGGATATTCCAGCAAATATCCCTGTTCCTGAGAAGATTCCCAAAACTGCTGAAACAGATTGCTCACTAATGACTGTCCCTGTTGCTAAACCGAGTGATAATTGTTATATCACTAGATCAGGTCGCATTTCCAGACCATGATCCAGATATAAGGCAACTTGGACATGAACGTTGTGTTTCCATGGGCTTGCACATGTCTATAAATACTGAGCACGTGTGAGCCTGACTGCCTTTTTGTAGTAAGCTGTTGAGATGTAAGCATGTATGTCTGTATGATCTGTCATTTAATCAGTTAGTTTATATTTTGTATTGCTGCTATCCATCCTGATGTGTTTCTATGTAATAAAGCATATAAACAAACTACCCCACCTGTTTGCTTTGACTTATAACCAAGTACGAATGACACTACAGTTGCAAAAGAAGCAGCTTTTTTTTATCCTCAGCTTCAAAAAGACATTTTATTTTTTGCTTCTTTCCTTTTCAACTTTGAACTGGAGGAGGGAACCAATTCAAAGAACTCCACAGTACCAGATAACCTAGCTATGGTTCTTAGTACTAGTAACATATATATATATATATATATATATATATATATATATATATATATATTTTTTTTTTTTTTTTATTTATAGAACACTGAACTCCAGAACCTCATAATACTCTGTGGCATATCATCTACTCAGAGGCGATCTCTGCTTAACATACAAGGCCATGTCAAACCCTGAGCTGTTGGACATGCTCCACTTAAAGAAATCCCAATCCCTCAGTGCCAAATGCTCCAGGGATCTAAACCTTGTCATCACAATGAACAAAACATGCTAGAGGGATAGCACCTCCTTGGCCCTCTTCAAAAGTAACCTTGACGATTGGATGGGAGATAGGAAATTTACCCTGAGGATCACTCCAGTCGCCCTGCAAGACAGGTGTCCAGGGAAGTAAATATTGTGGGAAGAAATATCTTGGGAATTGTTATGGCTAGGCTTGTATAGGTCTTAGAGCCGATAGCGTAGTACCAACCTATGCACCTTTGAACCTATGAATGCTGAAGGCTTACAATACCGAATGGCCGATTTTTCTCAGGGAAAGGCAGCACTTGTCCAGCATGTGGAAATGTGCCCATTTCCTCACTGTAGTACAATACTAGAGATGGTATATATAGCTGGGGGGGGGGGGTTACATAGACTTTCCTGTTGAACTTATCTGATGGACATGTGTTTCCTTTCCTGTAAAAAATTGGCCATTCCTGAATGTAAGCCTTTCACATTCTTGTCTCGACATTCTAGCATTTGGTGTTCTGGGATTCAGGATTTGAAAGGTAATCAATATATATATATATATATATATATATATATATATATATATATATATGTATGTGTATATATATATATATATATATATATATATATATATGTGTGTGTGTGTGTGTGTGTGTGTGTGTGCATGTATATATACACATACAGGTTTGCTAGTTTACTATGGGCATTCTGAATTTACTTCTGTCGACCATTCAGAATGTCGACCAAAAATGCTGTTGAAAAGTAAGCCAAGGCGAAAATGAATACATTGACATCCATCATTCAATGACTTTGACATAGCAGGAAGTCATGTCAAGTCACCGACACTATGCACATTAACATACTGTTATACTGTTACACTCTGCAGTCAATGGTATGTTAATTGTACTATTTTGCAGAGGGGGTCTATGCCCCCCTACACCGCCCACACCTCCTGCACATTAAATATACAAACTCCGAGATTGCACTACAGTGAAGAATTGGGCTAATTTCCTGTTCCTTACTAAACTGTGATCTCCCAGAACTGGGAACAGTAACCTATGCATGTCTTATGAACGTATGTTTCATTACACTTACCTGAACATCAAATCAGAAAAGATCGAGTGTAACACATCACTCGATCATTCGGACATGATCATTTTTGAATTGTTTTATTGCCCACTTGAAAATAGTGATTCAAGCATGTGTGTCTTAATGCCCTGCACTTTGCCTAACTAATAGTAAACCATATATATATATATATATATATATATATATATATATATATATATGTATATATTTATAGATTGATATAGATATAAATATATAGATATATGTGTGTGTATGTAGCAATTGTAGCAAAATATATGATACAGTTGAATAGGCATAGCATGTACCATAGTGTTACTGTCAGCAAGGGTTAAGAGTATAGCATTGACATTACCCAAGCTAAGTACAAGTGGCACAGGCTGCAACAGGACCATACACACAGTGGTCAGGATCACAAGCTTACCTCTTAATCTGCAGACAGTGAAAATAGGAACAAAGGACCTTGAAAAGTAGACGATTCCTGACAAAACTCAGGACATCTAATTAGCATGACATTTGAATAACAAATAGCACAGACTTCAGCTTTCCAGCAGGAATGAGAGGAAATTACTCACTTGCTTAAAAAAACAGAGTGACAGAAACAGTGAAAAAAATGTAAACTCATTATCAAAGACAAAATGTAAAATCTGTAGACTAATGAACTGCATTCCAAAATGCAACTTCACAGAGTTATTTACTTTTGCTTCTGAAAAAGGGAGATGTAACATATATGTCCTCTTTCTTTAAATTATTGGTGCCACTAGTATTTAGGTTATGTAGTTTGATATTATCTATACTAGACAAGCTTAAAAAATTACATGTGATAAAGGGGATTCATAAAAATAGTGTGAAAGGATAAATCAAGCCTGAAAATAGTGACATAACTCTAAAAATAGGTACAGCATGTGCAGTAAATCAGGTCTGAAAATAGGAATGTTCCTCCAAAATACAGAGAGGTATAACCAGAACTCCTCTCAAGTGATGCAGCAACCCATGGGCCTCTACCTCTGCTTATACAATAGACAGATGGCTCTGCCTGTGTGTTACCTGCCTCCTACCAAGTGCACATGCATATGTGGTGGAACTCTTTGAAATCAGGACTTGTACATCTGCCCCAGCTCTATGATCTAAGAGAGATATATGTATGGCAACATGACTTTCTAGCTAGAGAGCAGTCATGACCGCAACTTAAAAGCAGTGTTGTGTGTGAGTGTATCACCTAAAACTCACCATTTGCATGTGATAGTTTATCTGACCACCTCCTGATTTTGAAGGTGTGAACCTAAGATTGGTGTGTCTGAACAGGTTTGGGTAGTACCCACAGCACAGCATGTAATGACAAGTTGAAAAAAAATGCATTCTATAACACTGTCTACCTAGACCACTGGCACAAAACCTCAACTGCTTTAAGTTGGCTGTTAGTAACCTAAGGAGGTCATTGACCTTCCTGTCACATAACACTTAATCTGTATATTCAGTCCACTACACACAATTGGTTTGCAAATCAAAACTGTGCCCATAGACTATGTCATAGCAGGCTGTCATGTTGCTCTAGTAATACAATGACCAAAACCACCTCAATCCTCGATTGATTGATTGATTGAATGATTTTCATTTGATTACCGTATAGTCCATCTGAGCCACAACCCACTTTAAGCAGAGGCCGAGGGCAAAAAGTTCCAAAGTAGACATAGTACAAAACAAAGTACTGAGAACATTTACAATATTTACATTCTAAGAAGTATGTCATCTTAGGCAATGATAAGTACAATATAGTGTGGAATATTCAGATATCATATGTACATAATGATTATGCCATTGTCATAGTTGCCTAAAGTACTGAGACAGGAAAAAGCTTTTACTGCTAAAAGCAAATTTAATACAGAAAGAATGAAAATGAGGCCTAGAGAATCAGGAAAGAAAAGTATACGTAAGTAAATATTAAGTAGGTTTCCATATGTGTAAGCACTATGAGAGACATTTGGTAGAATGAGACTGCTAGAATACCATGGCATACTTGCAATACTTTTATTGAATTAAGTTATTGATTTTATTCAAACAGCCTTTTTGTTTCAGAAAGCCAGGCTGACAAAACTGGTTTTACAGTTACGCTTTACATTTCAGGATTTTTTTCTCCATTATTGGCAAGGTATATTGTCCAAATATATGTGGTATCTTTAGCTGAAGAGGGGATAAACTTAGAGGAAAAGGGGGTTGCATTCTGAAATTATATGTACAGATTCAGCAATCCTGTCAAAATTCTGGTCTTTACTATTTGGCCTTCCACAAAAAGATCAAGACACACTTGGATCTGTAATTCATCTCCCTATGTTAATACTCATAATTAAATAAATGGATTGTAATTCTAGAAAGCATTTAACTAACTTCAGGGCACACCTACATCCTACCTGTAAGCAGGAACTGCAGAGCTTAATCTTGACAAGTGTCATTGGTGTTAGTTCAAGAAGGCAGAGGGAGATGGATTAAACTTTCAGTACTGTGCTACATTAACACCGTGTTCCACTTATTAGCTAATATCCACTTAATCTTTTTTTTTTCTTTTTGTCTCCTGATTACCCATTTCTGAATCTGGATCATGCTGCTCTTCTTTTATCTGCTAATCTTGTTCTCCTGCTCCCCCTTCAGCTCACTTGGACTTCTCTTTTTCTTTCTTTCTTTCTTTCTTTCTTTCTTTCTTTCTTTTCTTGTTTTCTGGTACAGTTTCCTTGTCCTTATTTATGCTAAATTATCTGGTATTAGGTAATTCAGTATTCCTAAGCTTTATACTTTCTCCATTCTAGAATTTTATATTCTCTTCTGTTGGCAGAGATCTTTGAATTTTGCACCATTTTACTTCCAGTACATTTTTGCAGAGATTTCATTAAGTTGGTTTTCATCATTTTCAATTTAAATCTGTTGAATTCATGTTTTTATTTGTTATATAGTTTGCTGATGACGTCATTATCTTCTTAGCCATGCAGGAAATAAAAAATTTAAGCGCAAGATTTAAAGTGCAAATCTTGCATTTTACTGTTATTTGTATAACATCATGAATTTTAATATAGCCATATCTAGGTTCCATCTTAATCCTTCCCATTCTTGTCTGCCACTGAACTGACATTGTACCTGACACCAGACCTTTGCTTTGCAGATGATGAACTCACACAATAGTTCTATGAGGCTTTTTGAGCTGAGCTCAACAGGGTTGCATTGGTCTGTCAGACAGCAATCACTCAACAGTGAATACCATTCCCAGGTCTGGAGCCATGGTTGGTTCTTGTATAACTGTTCTGATTAAGGTTCTGGGTCCTTTTATATGAAGCCTCATGGGGCCCTGTGGATCACTGTTAGCTTGGCCCCTCATCCAAGACCAGTTTATCAGTGATAACTATACCAGGATAATGAAGCTGCAGACATCATAAATCTAAGAGCCCAAGCACCAGAAAATATGTGCTGTGGTAACAGTACCCCAGGGATTGTACTCTGGTGAGCTGTGAAGCAAGAGCTTAGTCATACAATGATGTTCACAATTTACAGACCAGTCCATGTCCCTATTATTACATACGATATCTAGCTTTGGGTGAGAAGATATAAATGGTATAAATGAGGTTCTTTCCTAGGCTAGATGGCTTCACTCTCTATCAAAGAGCAATGAACTCAGTAATCTGGGAAGAAATAATTGTGCAATTACTGTAGCTCAGGGCTTAAAGGAATCCATTGAGATGTTTGGCCATTATTTGAAGATGCTGGTTTTTACTTCTCACAGGAGTATCAGGCACATCTTACTGGAAGAAGCCACCAGGACAAACTCAGGATATGCTGCGACTTATATCTTTCAGGTCATCTCAGAAAGCATGGCAGAAATGTTACCTTTTCCAATCCTAGGAACAGTGTTAAAAATATATCCTTATTTAACTTGTGCTCTTGTAGCTTGGCAAAAGAATTAATAAACTTGAAGTGTTTTGATGATCAATATGCAGATTATTGACTTCCAAGAACAAGCAAGCCAAAAAATTAGCATGCACCTTAGGTGAAAAGAAAAATTTTCTTTGCTCCACAAACTTATCATTGGTTAAGGTTGTCATGAAAGGAGATATGCCAGCCCAGCTATCTGGAATTTTGAAAATAATTATATGTCATTTGTGAATATCAACGTGATGTATACAAGATGCTTGTGTTACAAATGTATTAGAACTGTATGTCATGTGTATATCAAACTGCTTGAAGGTATTTGTAAAGTGCTTGAAATGTAACCACAGAATATTCTACTGGAATAGAACAGAAATGTACCTGCACTATTGTGACTGTTTAGATGTATATATTTTAACAGTGGAAACTGGAATACAGAAGGTTAACTTCAGAAAAATAGCTGAAATTAAATTACTTTATGGCCAGGACATAAAATAGATGTTATCTTCCAGTTTCAGTGCAGCAAGAGACAGAATACAGTCTAAAACTTGGGAGCTTTGTGTATTGTCATGGAATGTTTTTTATTGTTTTTTGACTTCCGCCATTTGTCAAAGATTTGATATGCATTTTCACAGGTAGATGCTGAATGCTGCTAGCTTTCAGCAGTGGGGATTTTCACTTGGGATAGTGGCAGATGACAAGAAATGATGTAATTCTTCAAGTTATCCCAGCAGTAATATTTGAGATATTAATTTAAGAGGTTTCTTAAAGAGAGACAGCATTCTGTATTCAGTCTTGGATCTGACAACATCAGGACCCATTCACCAGACACTTGCCTCTGTAAGTAAGTTAACTAGGGACAGTAATTCTCTTAGAAACAGTCAGAAATATAGCAAAACTAAATTTAGATGTTTTTATTTATTTATTTGAGACTGTCCTGTGATTTTATTTAAATATTTCTTGTGGTTTTGAACTTTAATGTTACTGTGATTATATACTGAGTATTTTCTTGTTCTTTTATTATTTATTATTAAATATATTTAAAACTTTCATTGTGGCTAATCCTTAAAGAGATATTTAAGTTCTGATAGTACTTGCATATTTATTTGGTGGCACTGTGGGCCACTCCTAATAGCCTTGCTCTTTCTCAAAGTACCATTTTGTATTGATATTAACATTACACAGTAAGACTGGACACCCTTTGTTAAGGGCCTTAAAGTAGCTGATAAGGAATGGCTGGTAGCAGTGAAAACTACCTTATACTCTGGGCAGAAGGGGACATAGCTAGTAAACCTGTGCCAGCCTTTGCCAGGTGTGTGTGTATGTGTATAAATCAAACCTCAAAGAGTGTGTGTGTCAGCTACTTATGCAGGGATGTAAAGCACTGGTTGGACAGAGAGGGTGCTGCAGGTCTTGGCTTGGCCACACATCTGAGATCTCAACTCTATAACTGCACCAGTGGGGAGTCTTATTGGGGACCTGGAGAAAGAAAGAGAAACTATCCCTGGACAGAGTGTGGTGTCTGTGTGCTCCTAAGGGAAATTACACTTGATGCAGAAAGCTGCATCTGGTAGTACTGTGTGTGTAACTTGTCATCCTCCAAATGTACATTCCCTACTGGTGCCAGTGGTGAGGAGTGAGGCTCCTAGATTACTGTTCCAGTGATGGGGAGTCACAAAGGTAACACCCAATTAAACAGGCAAATTAGAAGAATAAGATAGAAAAGCTAAATATTTAAGTTAGGCTGAATATTCAAGTAAGGCATTTGAAATCTCTTCTCTGGCCATGCACAGAATCCATTTGAAACAATTGCTTCTAGGAAAGTCAATTAGATGATTAAAGACCTCACTGGTAATGAATTGTTATCTTACTCAGCGGGTTGTTTTAATACAATTTAACAATAGCCATCAACATTACATACTTGTACTTTAGCTCCATACACAACTACCTTTCTATACCTTTCAAATGCACATTCATGGTGATGCATAATAACCAACAACTGACAAGAAAGCAATCTGTTTTCACTGTTTCTCACCTACCTATAAATTTCCATAACTCTTGTGTTTTGTTATACTTGGAGTAAAATGTTGAGTAGAGTAATATGCTGATGAGTATATGTGTTTTACAACAAACACACACACACACACACACACACACACACACACACACACACACATATATGTGTATATATATATATATATATATATATATATATATATATATATATATATATATATATATATATATATATATATATAAATCCAAGGCACTAGGAGTATTTCTCAAATAAGGTAGCTACACCAACCGGTTCCAAGAAAGGCTGTATAAGCGCTTTTGTTCCTTTATTAGCAAATAACAAGACGGAACTTCATCAGATACAAACAACACATCATTTCCCTTTGTTTAAATACCATTAAAAGTCATGTGATCCACAAAAATTACATATAAATGCTTACTTCATTAGAAGAAATAATAAAAAACATTTTCATTGTTCGTTTACAGAATAAAACATAATGTTGCTAAAACCTTCTACCTGGAATTTCCTAACCTTATATGTTTGTATTACATTAAAATTAATAGTTATTAGTAAGCAATTCCCGCTGAAATTCTTGAACTAAAGCCCCCCTTCTAAAAACTAAAAAACAGCCAACTACGCAATGAAATATCCTTGCATTTATAATCATATTCATTGGTTGCATTTATTTATTCTAGTTGTTTAATTTTTACTACCTTAAATATTTTCTGCTCTAAAAGCTACTAATTAAAATTCTATCGTTTAAACCAAGCTTCATGGTTGCATTCAACAACACCTGCCAAAAGGTCTCCCTATATTCAAGAAACTTAGACCAGTTACCCCTTCTCTCCTGTTTTTGACCTTCTCCAACACACAAAATCTAAATTTTTTAAAATCCTTGCATATAAAGCTGTGCCTATATAGGGCATTAGTACCCTCCTATCTTTTAATGGCATAGTTGTGTTGGTAAACCCTCTTTCGCAATTCATTTTCTGTTTTACCTATATGATAGGCCTTACATGTTTAGCATAGGGCAACATACACAACCCCATTTGTGCTACAATTATAATTCCCTTTTATCACAATGACCCTATCATAACCTTCAATGACCAAATTCTTGGTCTCGTACATAAATCTACATTCCCTACAACTTCCACACATACTCATCTTTCCCAACACCAATATATCCTCTTTGTTTTGACTTCTTTCAAAAAGGGTCTTAATATTGTGTCCCTTTCTGTACACTATCCTTGGGCTTGGGGCCTAACTTATCAGTAAGTCCAAAGGCACCAAACACTCCACTACAGTTCTTCTCCAATATCTTTTGGATTTCTAGTGAGTGCTCATCATATGTTAAAGTACAACTAAATGAGCCCACTTGCGTGTTTTGGCCACCCACTACTATATTAAGATTTTTCAACAAGGGTGGATACCATTCCATCCTTCTATCAGTCACGTATTTTTACTGTCCCTCAGCCAGTGCTTTCGGGTACCCTCTAATATATAACACCTCCTTCAAGATACCAATCTCTTCCACAAATTTTTCATTTTCACTAGTTAATCTAGATACCCTTATCATTTGCCCTTTGATAAGGTTCCTTTTCTGCTAAAATGGATGTTCACTCACGAAATGTAACAAGCTATTTGAATATGTTGGTTTTCTGTGGATTGATGACTCATAACTCCTACTATCCATATTTTTATATAAGTGTATGCCCAAATAGTTAACCATTTTGTTTCCCATTGTACTTGTAAAGGTTAAGAAATTGGTCGTAGTATTAACATACTCGAGGAATTCATCAGCCTCCTCCTCACTCCCAATCCACAAAATCAAAATATCATCTAAAAATCTATAGTACTTATATATATTGGTTTTAAACCTTGATTCCAACACAAATTTGGTCTCCTAGTACCAGAGGACTCTGTTTGCAAAAATAGGGGCTACTATAGCTCCCATCGCCACTCCTTGGGTCTGCTTAAAATATTTACCCTGAAACCAAACAAAGTTATTACTAAGTACCAATTCCATAAGGGTTGATAGTACATAAATTGAGTCATTGGATAGTCTAGTACCCTCTCTGAGTGCATTCTGGAACATTTCCATACCTTCCTCATGGGGGATACTCAAATATAAGTCCTTTACATCAGCACTTAAAAAAAATCACCTGCTCATTGAATTCAACACCTGCCAAGCTCCTCAACAGGTACCATGTATCTTTCAATATGTAATCTTTCCCATCAAAAAAAATTTAAATGAAAATCAATCATCTTGGCCAAGGGTTCAGTTTTACTTCCTCTCCCTGCCACTGTTGGTCTTAGTGATTGATCTACAACAGATTTGTGGATCTTGGGAATCCCGAAAAAGGAAGGGACTTTTGGATGTTCAACTTTCAAAAATGTAATTTCCTCATCTGTGAAACTATATTCCTGGAATAAATCCTCCAAAATAAAATCCAATCTCCTATTAAAAATATTAATCTCATTTAAGGAAGCTGGATTAAAATATTCACTGTTATTTAAATAACTCTACATTCTACTAGTATACTCAAACTGGTCCATTATTATGACTCCACCCCATTTGTCGGGTTTCATAACCCTAATGTGGTGGTTCTTCATTAACTCCCTCAACGGATGGTCTTCATCCTTAGTTAAATAGTCACACCCATGTTTTTTGTACTTAGTAAATTTCTAATTTCCATTTCAGTTAATTTTTCAAAAATGGCAACTGGGGGAAGCAAAGGGGGTTGTAATTACTCCTTCTTGACAGGGAATTTTTTTATCCGTAAATTATCTATGTCTTCACTCCTATCATTCTTTTCCAACAGTATTTTCAAATTAATTAAGTTAAAGAACAACTTAATATCTAATATGGTATCCACCCCATAATTCTGTTCCTTAGGTACAAAGGTGAACCCTTTTGACAGTAATTCTCCATGGTGTACTTCCAAAACGTCATTGGTCTAGTTGTAAATCTTAAGCCTTCTGTGTTCACTAACCTTAACATTTCTTTCATCGACCACTGAAGTACCCATTTCCACAGCAAACTGATCAATTTTATTAGATACAAGCATATTTGCTCTATCTACTATCACCCCTGGATTTTCAAAAAGGTGTGGTACATTTTTGCAAACGTCTTGAACCATAAACTCATCATGCACTGTTTGGTATACATTAACATCAGTTTCAACATCATAATAATATTCAACCCATCTAGCTCCCAACAGAGTGTCATTTACTGTGTGTTGGAGAAGGTCAAAAAACAGGAGAGAGGGGGGAACTGGTCTAATTTTCTTGAATATAGGGAAACCTTTTGGCAGGTGTTGTTGAATGCAACCATGAAGCCTGGTTTAAACGATAGAATTTTAATTAGTAACTTGCTTAATTTTAGAGCAGAAAATATTTAAGGTAGTAAAAATTAAACAACTAGAATAAATAAATACAACCAATGAATATGAATATAAATGCAAGGATATTTCATTGCGTGGTTGGTTGTTTTTTAGTTTTTAGATGGGGAGTTTTCGTTCAAGAATTTCAGCAGGAATTGCTTACTAATAACTGTTAATTTTAATGTAATACAAACATATAAAGTTAGGAAGTTCCAGGTAGAAGGTTTTGGCAACATTATGTTTTATTCTGTAAAAGAACAATGAAAAAGTTTTTTATTATTGCTTCTAATGAAGTAAGCATTTATATGTAATATTTGTGGATCACATGACTTTTAATGGTATTTAAACAAAGGGAAATTATGTGGTTTTTGTATCTGATAAAGTTCCATCTTGTTAATTGCTAATAAAGGAACAAAAGCGCTTATACAGTCTTTCTTGGAACCAGTTGGTGTGGCTACCTTATTTGAGAAGTGCTCCTAGTGCCTTGGATTTATAGTGTTTTGGACATTCTTTTACTTTCTTTGTGTTTGTGATATTTATAGGTATGTATACGCGCACAGAGAGACAAAGCATCAAAATCATAAAAATCGTCCCAAAACAAATTTTACATAGTTTAACAAAAGTTCATGGAAAGTACCTTCAATATAGTCCCATACAACTGGGATACACTCTCAGTCTGTAGATCTCCGTCTCTTAGCCTCTCAACAGGTCTCTCCATTGCGGTCCTATAATAGGAACAATCTCAGTTTTCCTCTTGTTGTCTTCCTCAAAGTCTTCTTTCACTCTGCTTTCTCTCTTTGAAAATCTCTACTTCATACTGAAGTCTCTATTTCAGAAGACCAAACAACACTCTGCTTGAGCGTACCTTTGCCCTCCTTTTACACAACATTAATCATCTCATAAAGCAAACCTGCTATAGCTAATACCAAAAAATTTGTCTTTGCTCTTAAAGTAACATTCCTCCTTTTAAAATGATAGCAACACATTTGTCAGTCTAATACAGCAAAAGGTGCTTTCTGTTCTTAGGAAAAGAAGAACTTATTATTATAATAGCAGATCTATTTCCACACTCTGGGCACAAAATATAATACTATTTAGAATATCTCAATAGAAAAAAATGATCCCAACAATGACCTGGAACACACCAGCTTTATTGACAACAAAATGTTCCTTCGACTAAGCGCTTTCGCCAGTAATTGGCTTCATCAGAGTCAAAGAAACCTCTAACTACAACAGAATAAATAGTGAAAAAGTTTTTTACAAACACTTAATTAATTAATTGATAAGCCAGTCATCAGCCATAAAATAACATTAGGTGAATCACCCTTAAGAAAGTGCTTAGTGCAAATGATTTCATCTAAAACAAATCAAAGAATTTATTTTCTTTGTTATTGACCGGGTGGTACCAAACTGTGGGGTGGCGATGACGGACTTCTTGTTGAAAGCAAAGAAGCAAGGTGGCAATTGAGGTTAAATGCCACGCGACCACCAGGACTTAATGAGTCTATTTCCCTCATGCCCATGTGAAAGCAGAGATCTAATAACATTATTTAGTACACTTACTATACTGGGTACAATGTTCATCTTGCACCTGGAACAGGTACACTGTGGGGACGTAATAGTGTTTTGAATAAGTCTGAAACCATAGTATGGTATTGTTTCAAACTTCAAAAGTTAAAAGCTAATAGTTTTTCAGCTTGGGTATGTTTACCAGCATTGCCTGCTGCTATGTTCTTTTTATATATATATGTTTTTTATATAACAATGTTTTTAATTCATGGAACAAATTTTTATAGTATTTTTTATATGTTCACTTAAACTTTTGAACCAGTTTTGTTGTTTTTGGAACCTAGTGGATATGTTAAATTTGGCTAGGTATTATATGCATTGTTAAATGGATTCTTTGATTTGCTTTAGATGAAATGATTTGCACTAAGCACTTTCTTAAGGGCAGTTCACCTAATGTTATTTTATCGCTGATGATTGGCTTATCAATTAATTAAGTGTTTGTAAGAAACGTTTTCACTATTTATTCTGTTGTAGTTAGAGGTTTCTTTGACTCTAATGAAGCCAATTACTGGCGAAAGTGCTTAGTCGAAGGAGCATTTTGTTGTCAATAAAGCTGGTGTATTCCAGGTCGTTGTTGGGAATCATTTTTCTATTTTTCCAAGTTTGTTGTTCCTGTTGGGAATTTGCTTTTGCTCTATTTAGAATATCTACACTATTTTGCACACTTTAGTTGGTGAGATCCACAAAGGTATATTACAACTGACCCCAGCCTGAGTGAAACCACCACTGTCATGCCCACTAAATTGCCCATATGAATTCAGTATGTTAGCCCTATTGTGCTGTGTCAGGCCAGGCTTGTGTTGTAAGTGTCTGTACCCCATTTAGTGCAGTTTTTGCCTTTGTCAATTGTTACAATATTTCCTCAGCCCAAGGCACTGGGAAGTAGTGTACATTTCAAATGATGTGCATTTTTTTTAAATCATTACAAAACTGCTTATTGGGTTTTGGGGCTGTTCTTCTCAGTTTTTGGCTCCTCTGATAGTCTTATTTTAAATAATTTCATTACTACATCCAATACAGCCTTTCTTTGTATCTCTGGTGTTCTGTAAGGTTTTAAGTTATTGTTTTTTTCAATAATTTTTTGAATATTGTGCTGATTCCTTATTCCTGAACAGAAAGATTGATGTACCAAAAGCTATGATTAGAACTGAGAAAGTCTAGTCCTGTTGTAAAAGGTGTCAAATAGTCATAACAGACAAAAAAGTATCAGCTGTCGATATACTTTTGTTTAAATGTAGAAAAAAGTCACAGCTTGATTTAGTACTAATACTAGCAACAGTATTATATCTGTGAAAACTTCAATTTCCAAACAACATGGTACTGGTGATGTTATGCCTTTGAATGCAATATATTATCTATCAGAATATTTGAGTCCACATTCTGTTACCATTCTACTGTGTAATTAAGTTTAATATCTTAATTGATGGCAGAGAGCTCTAAGGATGGTTGATTGTGGCAGTACCATCATACTGGTAACATGGCAGTGTACATATATGCAAAAAAACATACCAACAAAGCTGTTGAAGTAGAATGCATTTTGGGGAATATGACTCAGTATCTCATTATTCAGCTAGACATTTAAACTGTGTTTGAGAAGCTATGCCATGGTTTTGCTGTAGTATCCAGTTTAAGTCATTAGTTGATCATGCAGAAAGTTGTCCATTCATTAACAATTTGTGGAAGCAATGGGTAAAGGTAGTTTTCTGATAAACTTTCTTACTACTGCAGGAAGAGGAGCCAGGAAGTGAATAGTTCTAGAGTCATAACTCTGCAAACATAAGAAAAGTGGGGCAACCAACAGATACAATTGTTTCAGTGTTGGAATCCAACAAAATCAGGGTATAGTACAAAACCAACAGACCCGTAAACCAGTGACACCAATGCAATTATTTAAAACTCACTTTACTGAATGAATGAGTAAACCACAGAATAACTTAAGCGCTTTTCGTCAGGTCAAGTACCTGACTTCTTCAGAGTATTCACACACTTCTGACAAACATTTGCAGTTAAATAGTAATTAGAAACTGAGAACCTGCTTTGCATCATTAATCAATTAAAAATTGTTAAAGGGCAAGTAACCAAGTAACTAAATATACATCACAAGTTAGTATAAAAAGTTAAAATATAGTATATAAAATGTACGTAGTACGTAAATACAATCCACAAACCATAAACAATACACATTGTTGTAAACCTTCACGAACACAGAACTATAATAGTACAAAAAAGTACTGTTCATCTTTGTAAACTCTTTAATTTCAACAAACTAGAAATTGAACAAGTATCATTTATGCCTGGATGGCAGTAGGCATACAGCCTCACTTGCCATAGTAATTCAGCTTCTTCTAACTGTACAGATCTCGGACCACCCCTCTGATTAACTGGAATATGATCTATAGCAGTAAATTTAAAACTGTGGTTCAAGTTCGTAACAGCGTGTTTAGCTAGAGCATTTTCCATTTTTGATGTCTTAATTGCGTATAGATGCTCATATATACGCTCTCTCAGTCTTCTAATGGTTTTCCCAATGTAGAAGGCCGGACATTGTTTGCATCTAGCTAAATAAACCACGTAACATGAATTACAGTTAAGTTTAAAGTCTATTTTATATGTGCAATTATTAATACAAAATTGTGTACCCTCTTCGATATGCTTACAATAATTGCAATTCTGACATTTGTACATTCCTACATTCAACCTATAGCACATTTTGTTAAACTCCAAAATACTTTTTAAGTTTCTTCCTTTCTTGTATACAATCTTAGGGCAAGGGCCTGTTTTTTTGTAAATGTCTGGGTATGCTCTAAACAGTTCCCAATTCTTGAATATAATATCTATGCATAATATACTGTCTTTACTAAATGTTGTGATGAAGATTGGTTTACAATTCTCATCGACCAGTGTTACAAGTGGTAACATTGAGTTTGCTGGTATATCAAGCCCATCAGTCCCATCAATGTTATTAATCACACTGATTCGTGTGTTAACAGAGGGGCCTGTGAAAGGGTTACTAACATTATTAGTAGTAACTGGTAGTAGTGGGTAATAAATGTGTTGGCATCTTTTATCAATAACTTCTTGTATTAATCCATCCAATAAATCAATGGGGTATCCATGTGCCAAGAACATGTACTTTAGTGTTGAGCATTCAGCGTGGAAATCACTGTCCAACGAAACCATTCTAGCAGCACGGACCAGCTGCCCTTTAACAACAGATCTTTTTTGAAAAAATGGATGGCAGCTGGTGAAGTGCAAGAATGTATTCGAGTATGTTTCTTTCCGATGGATTTTAGCAGTAAAACAATTAAATGTCAAATCCTTGTTGAGCATCACATCTAAATAGGCAATATTCTCTGTTGAGAATGTGTGGGTGAACTGTAAGAAGGTGGTACTTTGATTAAAGTATTGGACCATCCTTTCTACTTCACACTCACCTGCCTTCACAAGTATAAAGATGTCATCCAGGAACCTAGTGTATAGTAGAAATGATTCAATGTATGGATTTTGCTGTGAAAAAACATAGTGGGACTCCCAGTAGGCCATAACCAAATTGGCTATACTGCCGCCACATGGGGATCCCATAGCGACACCTACTTTTTGTTTATAAAATCCGTCCCCAAAAATAAAAAAAATTGTAGGACAAAATTAAATCGCCCAACAGGGTGACTAAATAAGTCTCCCTGTCTGGTGCATCATGTTTTTTCATCATATGACAAACCCACTCCAACACAATGTCTTGAGGTATGCTACTATATAAATCCTTAACATCTACTGTTACAAAATTTGCATCCGTGTTAAACTCAATAGTCCTTACTGTGTCTAAAAATGACCAAGAGTCCTTGCAAATATGATGTTCCATGTAGACATATTTCTGAAGTATACTGTCAATTACCTTTGCACATGTATAAGTGGGGGATCCCCTGCTATCCACTAGTAATCTAAGTGGTGGGTTGTCTATGCTTTTATGTATTTTCGGTATACCAAAAACACATGCATATCTAGGATAGGATGTAGTTAAGTATGCATGTGTCTTAGAATCAATTCTACTTTCAATAAGTAAATCCTCGATGGTGTCCTTGATTAGTTTGTAGGCACCGTTGACCTCTGACCTAGAACTAAGATCATATCTGTCTGATTGTAGTACCTGGTACATTCGTTTCTCATAGTCATCAATGGTAAAGACTACCAACCCTCCACCCTTGTCCGGCTTACAAAACCGTAAGTTTTGTGTGCTAAAGTATTGGATAGATTCCTTGTCTTCTTTAGAAATATTATTACTGCTGTACTTGTTTGATTTACCCAAACTCAAGTGTCTCAAGTCTAGTTCACAGCACATTTCAAATGATTCCAATACAGGGCGTAAGGGGGGATTAAAAGTACTAGGTATATGCAATCTATCTGAACTCGTTGTATCCAGGGAGTCTCCAATCAGTACTTTGAAATTTAATTTCCTGACAAATAGTTTAACATCTAATATAGTGTTGACTATGTTGATGGGCTTCGTTGGTACAAAACTACACCCCTTTGACAATAGTTCCACCATGCTAGTGTCAAACTTAACATCACTGAAATTGTATAGATTGAAGTCACCTAGTTCATTTTTAACTATTTCTGGTAAAGACATTTAAACTGTGTTTGGGAAGCTATGCCATGGTTTTGCTGTAGTATCCAGTTTAAGTCATTAGTTGATCATGCAGAAAGTTGCTCCATTCATTAACAATTTGTGAAAGCAATGGGTAAAGGCAGTTTTCTGATAAACTTTCTTACTACTGCAGGAAGAGGAGCCAGGAAGTGAATAGTTCTAGAGTCATAACTCTGCAAACATAAGAAAAGTGGGGCAACCAACAGATACAATTGTTTCAGTGTTGGAATCCAACAAAATCAGGGTATAGTGTTAGAAAACCCTAAAGTACAAAAGTGTGGCTAAGTATAAAGACAGATGTAGAACCTTCACAAAGTTAACAGAAATGTTAAAATGTACTTATGACAGAGCAAACTGCAAGACTGGATACAGTAGAAGGAAAAAAAAAACAATAAAATATTGCAGCCCAAAAGTGTTGCAAAGCAGAGAATAAAGGTTTCAATACATTCTTGGCAAAACAGAGATCAGACTAGAGTAACAGAACATAAGACAGGATCACTCACTTAAAGGGTGCATTCTAAAGGAGTGAAGTTACAAACTAGGGAAATGCACAGAATTCTAAATTTTCTGTCACAGTAAAGCATACTGTTCCAGAAATGGGGAATTTTAATTCGTAGGTCAAATGTTGAAGTAGAAGCCTTACCAGTATGAAAGATTTTACAGTATAGTTAAAGAGGAAGAAATAGTGTCTGTGCATAGTCCTAAATCTTCATCTACATTCATAGGGCAGAATAATTAAATTAAAAGAGATTAGGCAACTAGTACCTATAAGTAAGGGCAAAAGATAAAGATGAAAACAAAAAATATCCCAAGGTAACCTTTGAAAAAGAGAGGACAAACTAGGAAAAAAGAAGAACGTGAGAGGGATGTATTCATTCATCCTGAAACATCAAACACAGAAAACATATAAATGAGAAATTTGAAATATGAGAAATAAATGAGATAATATGGATGAGGTCATGTATACTAAGAGAACAGAACTGTAATGATATTCCAGTGGATCCAAAATACTGGAATTCTAAGCAAAAAGATGAGGGTTCTATGCACCAGCTTACTAAAGGAAGTAAACAAAGTATTAGGATGAATTCCTTTTTGTAGTAGAATAGTTAAACTTTGACATCCCTTTACCTATATTGACAAAAGACGAGGCAGTGCCTTCCACCTCACAACAAACCTACCTTGAAGAAACATCAGAGCTGGTTGACCTTCAAATAATCCACTTAATTTTAGAAAAGGCACAGGTGGGAAGATGATAGCTGAACACAGCAAAGGAAAACATAGCTAGAATTATAGGTGGAGAGTCTTACGTTTTATCCATATTTTTAGATACAAACTTAATTATATGAAGTAAATAAGATTAATAAATAGCCATGTACTAGGGGAACATTGACAATTAATAGGACTAAATAAAATATCCAAGCAACGTTTTACTTGACAGGAGTAATAAAGGAAGTTGAAAGCATATGTGTCGGGTGTCCTGAATGTCAGAATATAGCCTGCACAGAGGCTGTAAAAATTCTTTGATTTCAGTACCTGTCACAGAGTTGCCATTTGGAAGTTTTGAGCCACTGGTAAAATACTACAAGGGGTAGTTATTCTGGAATGTGCAACTAAGTTCCATGAGGCTATTCCCCTAAGTAAGGCTAATCTTAGAGTTGCCACTAAAGAGATATTCCTTTCCAGATTAGGGCTACATAAGGAATACTCATTGCCCAGGGAAGTACATTTATAATTCACCAACTGTACTAATGCATTAAGGTTACACAGTTAAAAACGTCACTGTACCATTGCCAGAGAGATGTATTAGTAAATGGTTTTAGCCAACCATTATGCTGAAAAAAGCTATTCAGGAAGGTAGAAAAAGTTGTGGCTAGTTAATACCATATCTCTTGTTTGCCATTCAAGAAGCACCACAAACCACAACAAGATTCAGTCCTTTTGGATTATTTTATGGCAGGCACCCTTGTGAACTGCTGAATATTGTCAGATGGACTTGGAAAAAAGAAGAAACCCCATGTAAAATTAGATTAGAGTATAGCTTAAAACATTACATAATACCAGAGTCATGGAGAAAAGCCTGTGCAAGAGAAAGTACAAAAATGCTTAAGATGGGATAATAGTAGAGTCAAAAAGCAAATGGAACAGCCCCATATTGTTATTCCCAAAACCTAATGGAACAACCAGATCCTGTAATAATTTTAGGTAGCAGAACAACACTTTGAAATTGGACTGCTACCCAACCTTTATGGCTGAAAAAAATAATAGAACGGTTGGAGGATGCAACACTTTTGACTACTTTTGATATAAAAAAAGGATACTGGCATACCCTTCTGATGGATGAAGCCAAGGAAAAGACACCTTTTTTTCAACACCATAGGGATACTGACATATCCTTCTAGTGGTGAAGCCAAAGAGAATGCAGTATTTTTTTCCTTACAGCAGCAGATAACCAACTTCACTATAATGTCCCTACTTTCAGGTAACATGGTGCCCTGTAACCTTTCAAAATGTAATAGGGAGAGTTTCAAAATTATATGACAAGCATGCTTTACTGGACACACTGGGATGAGTCAGGTTAACTGTCAATGCCCCCATCAGCAGGTTATACATGGCAAAGGCATCTTGTTTATGTCTTTGGTAGAGAGATTGTAGACCTCAAAAGAACTCAAATGTGTTAGAACCTGGCCTAGTCTTGGTACTAAGATGCAAGGGAGGGTGTTAATGAGTTAGTTGGGGAGTATCAAAAATCTTTTCCCCATTTTGCACCAATAACTTATCCTGTTTTTAATTTGACCAAAGAGAATATGTACTTAAAGTGAGACACTCGAGAGAAGCAAAGATATCAATCAAATTAAACGAATGCTATGTTCAGAACCTATATTCACCTCTCCAAATTTCAGAAGGCCTTTCTAGTATATATATTGATGCATTGGAGAAAGGCCTAGTTGCAATATTGTCACAGACCTTGGATGGGAAAAATGTGCCATGTCTTTTGTGAGTCAAAAACACAACTCTCGAATTCTTTGCTGCAGAATCATTGACAAAGCCAAAAGTACTGACAGGATAAAACCAAAAATACTTGGGAAAACCAAGACTGAAAATCAAGGATAATTTTTAAATCTTGATCTAATTCATAATAGAGCAACATATTTTGCATCAAACCATATTTTTGGAAGAATAAGAGGTATGAAACTCCAATATATTTCATTATTAACTGACTGTAATCCTTGTTGAATTACCAGAAAATATAAAATAAATTATGAGGGGCAGTGAAAAACACACACACACACACATATATACATAGATACAGATAGAGCTATAGAGCTCTCTCTCTTAGATAGATAGATAGATAGATAGATAGATAGATAGATAGATAGATAGATAGATAGATAGATATGCAGGTTTCCATGCTAAGTAACATACTTAGTCAAGTATCCAAAGTGTTACCCGTTTGAAACATATATATTGAATTATGTTTTCATTAATATTAAAAATGACAAAAATGAACTGGCATTAATGTAAAGTAAGCATTCCTCATTGTTTCTGTTTTTATGCTACATAGAATGATGATGTTTAACATCATGATTCTGCCTATACTTATCTTTCAAACTTAAAAGTTAACTTTTTTTCCAGGAAGCATCTAAGTAAAAGAATTAAAGAACAAAATTGCTTGGAAATTTACTAATGTATGTTTTCCTTTCCCAGGGTTAGGCCACTATACTAATTTAGGATTTAATTCTCTGGAGTTAGGATTATATTCCAGTGCAAATGTTGTAAATGTAGTAATACGCCAGCATTTAACTGTGGAGAAACAAATATCTATGCTACATTATGATGAATGCACTTGCATTAAATGCTTTTTCATCAGATTATTTTGATAAGCTTTAATCAAAACCTTGTGCATTTTAATTATGCGAGCAAAGAAGATAGTATATTAAAGATTTTTCTCTGCAGTTGTTGCCCTTGTACATGTTGATCCATCAAGCCTCTCCACAGCTGGACTGACTCATTTCTTCCTTTATTGGGGATTGTGTAAAAGCTCTATAGAAGGTTTTATCATTCAGGTAGCCATGAGGGTACACTATGTCCTGTGTGGCTGCCTAACAAAGAGGGCATTTTTAATGGCCTAACCCACCTTGTGTGGGGTGAAATGTATGATCTGCATCACCACAGAAGCCCATAACACCTTCCTTATGGAAGTGAACATTTTTTCACACCCATGTTAGAGGCTACCATCAGGCAGTATAACTTAGTGAGCCTTAACACCCAACTCAGGAAAGATAGTTACATCCCTGCCTCTCTCCTGATGAGTTGTGGCAGTGTTCAACCAGCTACACCCCACCGACCCCCTTAGGATAGAGATGTACATCCTCCTCCACCATATCCTGGTCTGGTTTGTAAGCAAGCAATAATGCCTGACAGGGTGTGTGTTAATGGGCAATTAACACCCTCCCAGGGTTGTTATGAGGCCTGGCACGACAGGTGTAAGGCCTCCACACCCTGGAAAGGCATTAATTACACATTAACACACACTCTGGAGGGCATTATTGTGCTTAGGCAATGTGATCTCTGTATTTATTTTTTTAAGTACTGTATTATTTTTTTTAATATATTTTTAATACATAAAATTACTCTGCCTACTGTTTCAAACTTGCTGTAGTATATGTTAATGGTGTTGGAGGAAGCATATATATAAAAAATAATATAGTGCTTAAAAAAATAATAAGTAAGTAAAACACAACAATTTTACATACAGCCCATTGTCTCTCCCATACACACACAGTCTCTTCTGCTTTCACACACACACATACACACACACACAGTCTCCTCTGCCGTCATATACACATTGACTCACACATGATCTGCCTCCCCCTCTTCTTCAATCTCTCACAGTCTCCAGCTGCTTCCATACACGCATTGTCTCACTCTCTCTTGTTCTTTCTCACAGGCAGTCTCCTCTTACATATGTGCATTCAGTTACACATCACTCTAACTTTCTCTCCATCTCTCTTGAGCTCTCTCGATCTCTCTCTCTCACACACACACACACACACACACACACACACACACACACACACACACACACACACACACACACACACACACACACACACACACACACACTCACATACACACACACACACACACACACACACACACACACACACACACATACACAGTCTCTCTGCTTTCTTGCACATGCACACATGCAGACAGAAGCATAAACAGACTCTTCTGTTTCACTCGATCGAGCTCTCTCTTTCTCTTTCTTGCATACATACATACACTCTCATACACATGCTGAATTTTAATTGTTTTTCTTTTTTTATTTTATACTCTCTAAACAGCAAACGCGCTGCTTAGCAAGTGTAAAATAACGGCTCACTCACTCTCGCATTCACTGACATGCACGCATACACTCATACACAGACATAAGCACACACACAGACACACACATACCTTGTTTGTTGTCTTCTTTTTTATATTTTACACTCACTAAA
Source organism: Protopterus annectens (assembly GCF_019279795.1). Classification (NCBI taxonomy): domain Eukaryota; kingdom Metazoa; phylum Chordata; order Ceratodontiformes; family Protopteridae; genus Protopterus; species Protopterus annectens. Next base: position 745,222,013 of record NC_056731.1, read on the forward strand.
CAGCAAAAACGCTGCTTAACGAGCGTAAAATAATGATGGTGAAACTCAAACTTAGTAGCCCAAGTTGTAACAATATCCCAGTGGATATTAGAATTATATCTAGTACTCACTTGTTTTTAATACTTGCTGAAACACTTTCTCACCCAATCCTAGTTCTATACATGCATTACACCAGACTGAAACATCAACTTTTATCCTCTACTGGTCATCATCTCCTCTTTCTATTCCTCTGTTAATCTTCCTGTATCCTGCTCTCACCTTCCTATCACTCGTTCCATCCTCTGTACTTTCCACACTCTTGTTCCTCTCTTCTGTAAACAACTATTGAGGGAAGTAAATATTGTGGGAAGAAATAGCCAGGGAATTGTTATGGCTAGGCTTGCATATGCCCTAGGGTCGATAGCCTAGTACCAACCTATGAACCTATGAACCTATAAGCAAGCTCAAAATTTGTAAAAGTTGTAAAAATGCAATAACATTAACTAGCTTGTTACAGAAAACTGTAAATCCCTATAAATGTAAACATTGTTCTGTTGTTTCTTCAGCCACCTCATTTGTATTATTTAAATGTTACCTTGTTTCCTCTTCTGTCATCATACTTGTATTACAAATTGTATATTAATGCAAATCTATTTAATGTCCAGATATTGGAGCTTTTCTTTCTGGGCTTCTGTTAAAAATGGGTACTATGCTGAGGCAGACTTTCCCAGTAGCAATTGTCAAGTAGAAAAATAGTGAGTGGTAGTTTATCATGCATGAGGATGGGGCGCTAAAATAAAATGAGTAGCGCTGCAGAGAGTCGCATGTGACCTCCCATTGTAAGAATAATACACCTGAAGGAAGGTTCTGAGCGCAAAGGCCAAGTGCAGTCTTCAGAGGCATTCATTAACAGTAACATCTGAGGTCAGAAAAGTCTGACAATCATATCTGCCAGACCATTAGAATGAGTCTGCCTTCAATGGGTCAATCAAATCCAAGACACTTGATTGCTAATTTGTATAATTACCAGATTAGGCAGCAGCTGTTATCAGTCAAGGATTAGAAATGATTAAAGGAATATCTAATGTGACTAAGGCTGTTCAAATGATGCACGTGAAAAACAGACATTTGTTTCCTATTTACTGAAACCTTGGAACAGAGGGGCTGATTTTTTGTTTGTTTGTTGTATACTGTGATGATGTGGATTACATGGAAGGAAAAGGATGTCTAGAAGAAGTAGTCATCATTTCTGGGAATATGATGGAAGTAATTGTCTGCTCTTATGAAAGGTTCTCATCTGAAAGAGAGAAAGAAAACAATGACTCCATAGCACAATGCATCTTTAAAAGTATTTCAAGCTTTCCACACCAGTATATCAGACTGAGAGGTGGCAAGGATGCAAATAAAACTAAAACTGGTTTACGCAAGGTGAGGATAAAAGAGATTACTCTAGCTTAAAAGTAAAGACGGTGAGCAAAAATTAGCAAATGAACAGAAATTGATGAGATTATGCCAGGAAACGACAGTGCAGGAAGAGAAGGACAAGCAAGGCAATAATGAAATTTGAAATTGAGATCAACCACTAAGTAGGAGAAGGGGGGAGATAACAATATGCATCAGAAAAAAAGTTGTCATGGGAATAGCAAGACAGAAGAAAAAGAACGCTCATGTGATAGACAGGCCTTGTAAAGTGCCTTCAACTTTCTGACTGTGATAGTTCTGTTTACTTTCCTATCTCTTTTAGTCAACATGACCAAATCACCTAGAGTCATATTTTACACCATCAAGTGGCTAGCCCTGCCATGGTACAGTCTGTGATCTGTGTTCTCCCATCTTGAGGATAGCATGTACCACAGTAGATGCCCAAAGTGATTTGTCTATACAAGTCTTCCCCTAAACAGCACCATGTCTGTGCTGTTGCCCATAGCTCCAATCATTTGTGAGCTTGAGATAGAAATGCTCAGCATGCATTTTTAGGTAGGAGGAACCCCAAACAGACACAGGGAGAAAATACAAACTACAAACAGGCATTGGCTAGAGGTCAAGATGGATCTTTTCTGCTTGTATATGGGAGATGAAGACCTTAATCATTATTCCAATTGGTGGTGATGAGAAAGGCACATCCCAGATGACTGAAGAATAAGCATATTCATGCCAGTGTACATGAACAAAGAGAACATCCACAACTGTAGGCAGTAAACAGGCATCAAACTCCTATCACATTGCATGAAAGTTCTGGAGAGGGTGACTGATAAATGGATACGCAGAGTAGTAGAAAGTAAGATGGAATATGAGCGCTTCATATTCAGATCAGGATGCAGTACAATGGGCCCAATGTTTGCTGTGGGACAGGTAGTTAAGAAGAAGCTAGAGATGGGGAAAGAGTCCAATTGAGCATTCCTAGACTTGGAGAAAGCAGAGGACAAGGTCCCAAGAAAGCTAATTTGGGAAGATTTGTAGTGGTTCAAAGTCCCAGAAGCATTGGTAGAACTAGTGCAGGCTATGTACAAGGACCCAATGACTCACGTATGAACAGGGTTTGGTCTTGCAGAGGGGTTTTGAGTTGGAGTGGGTGTGCACCAATGTTCAGCTCTGCACCCGCACTGTTCATACTGGTAATGGATTACATTAACAAACAAGTCAGTGGGGACAGATCAAAAAAGTTTCTGTATGCAGCCGATGCAGCATTACAGACATACTCTGAGCAAGAACTTCAGTAAAGGATAGGGGAATGGAATGCTAAACTGAAGGCACATGGGATGAAACTGAGTTCAGATAAGACAATGGTAATGTCAGCAAATTGGGGAAATCAAAAGAAGCAGTGAAATGAGATAGAATGGAAGATAGTGGAACAGTTTAACAGTTTCAAGTATCTGGGAGAGATGGCTGAGGAAAAGAGAAGTCTAAATAAAAAAGGCAAAGCTATAATCAGAGGGGCTGCAGCCAACTGGTTTAGAGTATCAGGTGTAGTGTATGACAGAATAATGCCAACAAAACTGAAAAGTAAGATGTACAAGGCAGTGGTGCAACCAGTACTACTGTATGGTACAGAAACCTGGGCAGAGAAGATGAAGAAGCTAAAGGTGGAAATAAACTGCCTGAGATGGATGGTAGGATGTAGACTGTGGGATAGGTGGAGAAATGTGAACATAAGATCAGAAGCCAAAGTAGCTCCATTTGCAGAAAATATCAAAGAGAACAGACTATGGTGGTTCAGGCACATGTGCAGAGAACCAAAAGTCACTCTTGTGAAGAAGATTTGGGACAGACAGGAAGAAGGCAAGAGGAAATGAGGACATCCAGCAAAGAGGTGGATGGGATGTGTGAGAGAAGATCTGTGACAGTCAGGCATGAGTGTCGAAGAAGGCAGGAGTGTAGCATTGAGTCGAGAGAGAGAGAGAGACAGAGATGGCAACAGTCATCATGACACCCTAACTCCATATAGAAAATGGGAAAAAAAGGAGATTGATGATGATGAGGATGATTATTTCCTATCTTGTTTTACTTTGACATTGATTGATTGATGACATTGCAAAACTGCTTCTCTGGATCCAGTTTGTTTAAAGAAGTGTCCTCTGCAGACTTAGAAGCTGCTTAAAGTAGTCAAGTATACAGGGCTTGACTCCTTCTACCACCATTTGCCCATAGTTTGACTCTGAACAAGCCCATTAAACAGATACTGCTTCTGGATGACTGAGTCAGTCATGAAAAGAGGCACTGTATTGCATGGATTTATCCACTTACCTGGCTGACAAATGTACTGAAAAAGATGAGACGTGACAAGGATCCAGAAGTGGATGTTTCTGAACAGCAGAATTTTGTCCAGATGAGCTATTCTCATGGCTATGGGATAAAAGTAATTTGTGCAGAATTCAGGTATCATTTCCAGGGATACTCAGCTAATACATGAACTGACATGACAGTTTGCTTTTCATTATGGGAATCAAGTTAAACTAAGTTGGAGGCAGGTTGATTGTCAAGTTATATACTGTGATAGTGCTTACAGTTGCCTACATTAGTCATGTGAATTATTTGCAAATGTTTTTGATTGCTTTTTATGTATAATAGATTAAGCATGTGATTACCCAGAAGGGAAAAATGCTAAGGTTACTTTTACGGACAATAATATATTCTCATGCTATGAGGTACAATAGTATTAACTGCCAATATTGGTAGTGTTTGCAAAAGGATGAGTGCAGTTAATTGAAAAATAAAGAAAATGTGTGAAGTTAGTAAGCATGTAACATATATAAGAAATGCCTGCTCCATAATAGTGGCGATCGTGGGGGGTATGGGTCTCATTTAATTAACATTGCCAGTGACCAGTTGAACATTATACAGTGCATGTTAAGAATTGCATTTATTTATTTATTTGTTTGTTTGCTGGTTGGTTTGTTTAACTGTTTGCATTTTATTTCAAATAGTTTGGCAGCATGCATATGTATTTTATTTAGCTATAGTAGTAGACATTTTCTTATTTTAACTGTAGTAGTAGGGCTAAGCTGCTTTTGTGAACTGTTTATTTACTGAACTGTGATTACACATTTCTTTAAATAGAATGAGGTTGTGATGGCTTTCTGATAATGTCAATAATTACTTCTTCTTCTTTCGGCTGCTTCTGTTAGGGGTCGCCACAGCGGGTTATCTGTTTCCATTTCTTCCTGTCCTCTGCATCTTGCTCTGTCACACCAACCACCTGCATGTCCTCTCTCACCACATTCATAAACCTTATCTTAGGCTTTCTCTTTTCCTGTTACCTGACAGCTTCATCCTTAGCATCTTTTTCACAATATACTCTGGATCCCTCCTCAGCACATGTCCAAACCAACGTAATCTTGCCTCTCTGGCTTTGTCTCCAAACCTTCCAACCTGGGGTGACTCTCTAATATACTTATTCCTAATCCTGTCCACCCTCACCACACCCAGTGCAAATCTTAACATCTTTAACTCTGCCATGTCCAGCTCTGACTCCTGCCTTTTTGCCAATGCCACTGTCTCCAACCCATATAATATAGCTGGTCTCACTACCCTCTTGTAGACCTTCCCTTTCACTCTTACTGGTACTCGTCTGTCACAAATTACTCCTGACACTGTTCTCCACCCACTCCATCCTGCCTGTACTGTCTTCTTCACCTCTCTTCCACACTCACCATTACTCTGAACTGTTAATCCCAAGTATTTAAACTCATCCACCTTCGCTACCTCTACTCCCTGCATCCTCACCATTCATCTATCCTCCCTCTCATTCACACACACATTCTGTCTTAGTCCTGCTGATCCTCATTTCTCTTCTCTCTAGAGCATATCTCCACTTCTCCAGGGTCTCATCCACCCACTCCTTACTGTCACTACAGATCGCAATGTCATCTAAAAACATCATAGTCCACGGGGACTCCTGTCTGATCGCGTCTGTCAACCTGTCCATCACCACTGCAAATAAAAAAAGGCTCAGAGATGATACTTGATGTAATCCCACCTCCACCTTAAATGCATCCGTCACTCCCACCACAGACCTCAACACTGTCACACTGCCCTTGTACATATCCTGTACCACTCTTACATACTTCTCTGACACTCCCAACTTCCTCATACAATACCACAACTCCTCTCTAGGCACCCTGTCATATGCTTTATCTAAGTCCACAAAAGCACAATGCAACTCCTTTTGACCTTCTCTGTACTTTTCCATCAACACTCTCAGAGCAAACATCGCATCTGTAGTGCTCTTTCCTGGCATTAAACCATACTTCTGATCATTAATCATCACCTCCTTTCTTAACCTAGCTTCCACTACTCTTTCCCATAACTTCAAGCTGTGACTGATCAGTTTAATCCCTCTGTAGTTACTACAGCTCTGCACATCACCCTTATTCTTAAAAATGTCAATAATTACTGATTTAAGAAATATATAATGTAGAGTTATCAGTAGCTATACAGGGTAGTTGTTTGCAAAGTTTCATTTACTACATGATTATATTATAAGATTGATGGTTGCAGATTTACTGTGTGTAAAAGTGGGTTGTGTGCTGGAGAGATGACATATATATATCTTTTGATTATTTTGGGATTTAATATCACATATGGATATGTAAAAGACTTTTACACTGAAGTTTTATTGATAAAAGAAAAATAATTGAATTTCAGGTAAGATACAATGTTTTGGTTCTACTGCATAAAGAGTTTGTACAGAGAAAGAGGCTAGGATGGTATAAAGTCTAACCTGAAATCAATTTTTTTTTTTTTTTTATTTATTTAATATTTGTTGACCGGGAAAGTCCGACTAGGTTCCACAGATCCTGTTTTCAGCGGAGGCCCGGGGAGAAATGCTCCAGAAGCATGTTTTTAGAATCATTATCAAAATAATTATCAGATTATTTGAGGTACAATATAAATAGTAATATACGTATGAAAGGATAATGAAAAAACACACTGGGGCTAGCTTGGTTAGGGCAATGGAAAGATACATTAAGAGAGGGCTGTTTTTCAATAGAAGCACAAAGAAAAAAGGTCAGGAGAAAATGGAAACTGCAAATGAAGTAGAGATAAAGAATTGTGAGATAGCATTTAGATGTTTTGAGTTGATAAAGCTAAATGGGCAGAATGTAACCGGCAAAAAGGCCAGTCAGATAGTAAAATCCTTTAGTTAATAAAGGCTGGGGTAGAGTTAAGCTGATAATTCATAAAAAGATAATAGTAACATGAAGAAATGATGACAGAGTAAATATAGATGTGGATAAATGTGATGTAAGGGACAAGAGGAAGGGAGAAGATAGTGAAAGAGATATCCAGACAAGATACTGTATACAGCATGCATGGGATAAGGATGTACTGCAGTGATGACTGTGCCTGCTTCTGGTGGGAGCATTGATATCCCTGCAGGGGTTACCCATGATTCTTCAAGAATGTGTGATTGCAATATGCAATGGGTGGACAAAGTGAATATACAGTACTGGGTAGGAAGATGGGTGGTGGTGAAGAAAAGGTTAAGAAAAGTGGGTCACTGTATTTTGTGACCTAAATGCAGATGAATGACAAATACATAACGAATTTTTAGTGGAAAAGGAATAATAGGGAAGGCAAAAGTTGATAAATTATATGATAAAGTGAAATTCCACTGTAAGAATCAGAGGTCTTGAGACAGAGGAAAGGAGAGAATATACAGTATCAATACTGGACAAGATAGAAAGGGGATAACGTTACAAAAGGGGAACTGTTACAGAAGTGTTAACTGAAGCTTTATGGAAAACATCATGAGAAGGAAGATCTGAAGGAGGTTGGTACATGTAGACAGTGTATTTTTGCAGGAAGAAAATGCATAAATTCATGAGGCTTTAGGGTGGCCAGAGGTTTAAGTGGTATTAGGTATACAAAGGGTAGAAGACCTAGAATTCCTGATGACTTCCTGGTGGACTTTAAAAAAATAGGGCTGGAAGATTTCTGATACAGATTTAAAAGAGGTTATGCTATCATATTCAATGTCTGAAGGAATCATTGCAGTTCCAGCTAAGGGCAAAGTGGACCAAGAGGATCTGGCTAATTTATATCCTATTTTGGTATGCAGTGGATTTGTGATGTTATCAAGAAGGTACGCAACAACTATATTAGTTTTAAGTAAAGAAAACAGTGATTGTGTTAAAAACTGCTTTGCAACAGATCACTAGAGCCTACACCATGTCTTTGTGCATTAGGAGGTATAAAAACTGAAACAGGGTGGTCTGTTTTATGTCTGTTTTACATTCAGGAGACTTTTGTTACAAAGTGATAGATTTTCCTTTTTGAGAAGTTAGAATATTAATAGGGGATGGATTGTTTTTTTTGTCACAGAAGTAACATTGCAGAAAAATTGAAAAGTCATATAATCAAATGGCATGAACATCGAAAATGCTGTTTATCAAATTTGGCAGCCCCCACACCCCCTGCTAATTATATATACCACCTCTGAGATTGCACTACAGTAAGGAAAGAGCAAATTCTCTGATCTTCACTGTACTGCACTCGCACTATATACACCTCAATGAATGTCAGTTTGATGTGAAATGCCGTTCGATGACATGACTTTTTGATTTGGTGATATAGACCCACATGTGGTATGATGCTCCTTGAATTAGAATTCCAGCAAGTAGAGTGATATCTGAGAAGCAGTGAAGCAGCAGAAGGGAAAAAATTCAGTGCATGTCTGATTTACCATGATTTTACTGCTGGCAGCTGTGACAGCTTAAAATGTGTGAAAATATATCAGTTAAGAACATGAGGTAGCGTAGGACAGTATGAATATGCATGTATGTGTGTCAGGAAATTGTTGCTGGGACTTTCAAATATCTTTCTTGACTTTGATAAGACATCAGGTCTGTTTTCTTCAAAAATCTCCTTTAATAATGGTTGGTGAAGGGAAAGCGGTACAGTTTGTTGCTTCTATTGTCAATGGGAAGGACAAAGTATTTGGGTATAACAATGAGGAACCATGTTCTAACAAATGGGAGAGACTGGCACACCAAATAAATGGCTTATTAAATTAAAGGACTGGTAAGGTTAATATATCAGGATCCAGAACTGATGCAACTTAGGCCATTATTGCTTGGGATAAAGGGAAGTCTCTGTGTTCATCAGTGGCAGTGATAAACATTGAGCAGCCTGCCTGCCCCTGTGGGAGTGGTTACTGCCTTGAAACTGTAGTTTTATTTGCCACTTTGGGTCAATTCCAAACTCCTTGATCTTCCTCTCTTAAAACCCGATTGCCTCGTGGTTTTGGCGTCTTTTTGGACTTGTTGGCTGTTGGTGAAGCACGCACCAAGAGGAGAAAACGCTGAGAGAAGAAAGGAGCCACTTTTGAGATTTTAAGTATTTTGCTTCAGATTATTTAAGTTTTCTGCATTGCCGCCTACTTTTCAGCATTTTCTGGCTTGTTAAACTTGATTTCTGTGTTTGTGACTGTATTTAGAACACAACCTAGAGCTGATTACTGAATTTCCTGTGTGCACTTATTTTTAAAATCGTTTTTTTTCTTAAAACTTGCATTTTATCTATCTCTGGCCTAGCAGTCAAGTGTGGAGTCATTTACTGCACTGTTCTAACTTGTTGATACTTGTGAACCTCTGCTTTCCTTAAAATAAAAAAAAAATCTTGCTTTTTTTCCCACTTTTCTGAGATTTAAAAAAGTTCAGTTACAGATTTGCTGTTCTGAACTGTTTGTAAGTTTCTTGGAGGCCATTGTTTGCTTGGGCTAAAGGGAAGTCTCTGTGTTCATTAGTGGCAGTGATAAACATTGAGCAGCCTGCCTGCCCCTGTGGGAGTGGTTACTGCCTTGAAATTGTAGTTTTATTGGCCATTTTGGGTCAACTCCAAACTCCTTGATCTCCCTCTCTTAAAACCCTCTTTTGCGCGGTTTTGTGCATTTTTGTGCATAGCGCAACATCAGGCAGTGCCGCCTAATTGGGTTTAAACTATTCTTGGCTCCACAAAGTCTGCTCTTCACTTTTTCCCTTAGAACTGCTCTATCTCTCAAATTAAATACCATATTCTCATTCTAAGGCCTCTCACTGGTCCAAATAAGTAATCTTACAATTTAGCACTAATAAACCATAAGCACTACTTACTCTTATACTGTCTACGATTACCTTGTCCCCAACTGGTCCGTTTTAATTTAGTTCCCTATATTACTCTAGCATGTCCAAAGGTCAGTCAATGGTTTCCTCTCCAGTCCAGCTGGTGAATCTGGGAATTTTGAGGCAATGTTACAACTGTCTCATGTACACGGACAACCCTCTCCTCCTCCAAACAGGTTCAAATATATGTGAGAGATGCAACCATATAGCCAAACTGGAGGCTGAGCTCTCTCATCTCAAAGCTGGTGTAACCAGTCAGGAGGAGAAGGTAACCTCACACAACACAATTCCAGTATCACATAGTCCCACCACAACAGCGAACCAAACACATAAAAACACAAAAACATACTCGCAGGCTCTAAATAAAAATCTACCTAAGCAACAGAGACCTCCAAAGCAGACATCCAAGCAAACGCTACCCCAAAACAAAACACGTACAACACATAGCACACAAAATCAGTGTGCCAAGCAGTCACAGCCCTTAAGGCTGAATAACACACCTGATACTCTTGTAATAGGTGACTCTATTGTCAGACACACTGACATCCCGCTCACCAGGCTGAATAAAGAGAAGGTCACAGTGAGCTGCCTGTCGGGCGCTAGGATCCGCCACATAACGCAAGCTCTCAGGTCACTCCAAACAAATACAAATATGACTCAGTCATTGTACATGCTGGCGTGAATGACCTGAGACATACCTTCCTCAACTACATGAAAAGAGACATAGAGGAGCTCTCTGATCATGTAGCCCAGGCTGGTAAGACCCTGACCTTGAGCAGCATCTTACCCCCACCTAGAATGATGCCACAGTATAAAGACAAAATGATCGATTTTAACAATCGGCTAAAATGTTGGTGTCATTCAAAGGGGATCCAGTGTCTGTCAGCATGGGATGACATGCTCGACAAGCCACATTGCTTCACTAGGGATGGCTTGCACCTGTCACCACTGGGCTTTTGGATATTGGCAAAGGCTCTCGCCACCCCCATAGTTCCTTTTTTAGGCAAGGCTCAAAAGTCAAACCCACCTCCATAGACAGCACAAGGAACAAGAAACTAAGGGTAATGCTGCTAAATGCCAGAAGTCTTAACCTCAAGATGCACACACTCGAAGCTCTCCTCAGTATGGAGAACATCAATATCTGTGTAGTAACAGAAACCTGGTTCAAGGCTGCAGAGAGCACCCCGGCACTACCAGGTTATACCTCATATCATGCTTTTCGGCCCCAAAACCCGGACCGAACCACAAAAGGAGGGGGAGTTTCCATATCTATCAAGGATATCCACACCTCCAGGTTAGTGGCATTGCACGAAGTATCGGAGACCATCCATGTGCAACTGACAGTGGGCAAGACTGCTTTTCAGTTTATAGCATCCTACAGACCACCCTCTCAAAGTCAGGAATCCCACTCGGCTTTCCTGAAAACATTGGAGAACATGAAGTTCTCTCCGAACACCATTATATTGGGTGAATTCAACTACCCAAGCATAGACTGGGAGCATTACTCAAGCCCCAGCACCTTAGCCCAAAGGTTCCTGGAATTTATAAACTCACTGCTATGAAACAACTAGTCCACCACTCCCACAAGAGGAGATAACATACTAGACCTGATCATTACCAACATGGGGACTTTATGCTCCATACCAGAAGTATATCCCTCATTGGTAAGATCAGACCATAAATTAATTTCACTGGATATCCACATTCCGACCCCACCCCCAGCCCAGAAAACCACAGTGAAAAACTTCTCAAAAGCGAACTTCACACTTCTCAAAACCGAAGTGGAATCCTTCAAGGCCCCAGGGCCAGTGGAAACTACGGCCCAAACTGCAGAATCCTATATAAACGCATTCTACGGGCATCTCCAGGAATGCATGGATCATGCTATCCCAAACAAAATCAAGACCCAGTCATCCAAAGGCAGGCGTCCAGTCTGGTGGACCCCAGCCATAAATAAACTATACAACAGAAGGAGCAAGCTACTACATGATAGAGCAAAATCCCTAAAAGGGAAGGCATCTCTGATCAGTACTAGCAAAAAATTACAATCCCTCATAAAATCCTCCAAGGCCAGCTTCGAGAGAAAAATTGCACAGGACACTAAGGACAATCATAAGGCTTTTTTCAGTTATGTTAGGAACCTGTGATGCAACTCCCAGACTTGTTCTGAGTTGATTCTAAACGACAAAAAATACACTGAACCCACAGACATCGCCAATATCCTGGCAGGCAGATTCAGTGCAAACTCCTCCCCCCCAAAAGAGCATGTATCTATCCCGGCAGAGTGCAGCCTCCCAAACATCTCTGATGCTCAGGTGAAGGCCGCCCTCTCCAAAGCAACAAACACTGCTTCCATGGGACCAGATGGCATCCCGGGTTGCGTCCTACATGAACTCCAAGAAGAACTAATCCCTCAAGTAAATCTGCTGTACAATCTCAGCCTCACTACAGGATATGTGCCCAAAGAATGGCATACAGCTACAGTGGTCCCACTCCACAAAGGTGGCACCTCTACGGACCCTGGAAACTATCGCCCCATAAGCCTGACTAGCCTAGTCTGCAAGGCTATGGAGAGGATCATCATGGAACTCATAAACAAAGACATTGGGGACCTACAGACACTAGATCCTACCCAATTTGGCTTTGTCAAGGGCAGATCCTGCCTTTTGAACCTGGTTGACTTCTTCGAAACAGTCACCAAGGCCATAGATGAAGGGAAGGTAGTCCACACAGCCTATATGGACCTCGCAAAGACATTTGACACAATACCCCACTCGGGCATCATAGATAAGCTATCCAGCCTAAATATTAACCCCTATGTCACAAGATGGGTCGCAAACTGGCTCAAAGACAGAACCCATAGAGTCAGAGTTGCTGGAGCCATGTCAGACTCGAAACCGGTCACAAGTGGCATCCCACAAGATTCTGTCCTGGGACCTCTCTTGTTCGGTATTTACTTTTCTGAGGTACATGGGAGGACTATGGCTCACCAAGTTCACAGATGACTGCAAACTGGGTGCCATAATCGACTCTCCAGCTGACACAAACATCCTTCAAAAAGGTCTCACAGAGACGGATAACTGGTGCCAGAGCCATGGTCTAAAGCTAAATGCCAAAAAGTGTATAGTCATACCCTTTGGCAAAAACAATGTGCCCACAAATTACCACATAGGTGGTAACCCATTAAGTACAGAGAAAGTAATTAGAGATCTGGGGACCCAAGTTAATAGCAATCTCTCCTTTGACAACCACATTGCCAAAGTGGTTAGAAAGACCTTCTACATAGCCCACCTCATCATGAAAGGATTCACATCTAGATCAAGACAGGTAATCGTGCCCCTTTATTCATTCCTCATCAGGCCCATCATACAATACAATGCCCCCTTTGGGATGTACCTTACCCGACACCTGCAGCAATTAGAAAGACCCCAAAAGTACCTCACCAAGAGGATCAAGGGACTCAAACAGATGCCATATGCTGCTCAGTTAAAAAAACTCCAGCTCTGCTCAGTTGCATACCGCCTACTTTGAGGCGATCTATGTCTGACATATAAAGCTATGTCCAACCCAGAATTAATGGACATGCTCCACCTCAGTAAATCTAAATCCCTTAGAGCCACACGCTTGAGGGACTTGAACCTCAGCACAGAAATAAATAGAACATGCTGGAGGGACAGATTCATAACCCAGAGGCTCCCTTCGCTCTGGAATAGAATTCCAATTCATGTTAGGCAGAGCACCTCACTGACTTTCTTCAAGAAGAATCTTGATGAGTGGATGGGGGATCATAGGTTTGTCCCGGGGATTACTTCCGTGTCACTATTAGACAGAGGCACAGTAAACCAAACTTTAAAAAGGGCACAGTATACTCAAATCAAGGGGTGACATAAGCCAAACACAATCGTGCTAGGCTTAGAAATGCCCCAGGGCAGATAGCCTAGTATGAACCTATGAACCTATGAACCTATGATTGGCACCACATGTTTTCCAATATCTGGTGAGAGCATCCAATGATAAAAGTGTTTAGAAATGAGCAAAAAAGCATATAACCAGATTTTATTGGAAGTTAATAGAAATAAGGACTGGTAAGTTCTGGCTAGAGGAGCAAAGGACACAAGACAGTGAAGCATGCTTGACTTTGTTATCTACACAGTGAGTTTGAATATATCACAGCAACTAAGGGAGAATGATCTCCTGTATTGATCCAATATAAAAAGAGATTGATAACCTCCCTATTGAGACATATAAAGCAAGTAGAGATGGCTGCTGTGAGGTAGCATCTGGGTGTTTACACAGAATATTACATTATTTGTAGAACAGATTCAGAGAACTGCTGGGAAGGCAGTACATGTACAATTTAGGCAGTTGGGGAGGATACAGATGATTAAACTGAGATCCTTGTTAGCCGTGAACCATTTCACTGAGTACAGAAATAAGAAGAACTAGAACATTTAGTGAAGTAGAGAGCATGAATTCTGCAAACACCCTCCAAGCAGGGTATACTTCATCTGGTAGCCCCTTACTTAATATAATTTACTTTTAAGTTCCACAACATCATGGTTGGTTACATATTTTGTGCACATCAATGACAAATTTGTAGACAGCACAATCTGTTATTAGGTGACCTACAATGTGATGGCGAAGGAGGCGATGAGATGTTGAGATCTAGGGGGAGAGGTGGGAAGCACTTCATCAGCTTTAACTCTCTTTAAAAATGAAGTGAGCAAAGGATATTAGCTAATGTATGAGGCTGTCATATAATTACAATGCTGTACTTGGGGAGGGGTGGCAGAAAAAAACGAAATGTAAAGAAGAATAAGGTGAGGATGGAGGATGGAGGCAGGAGTGGAATTAGGGAAATGAGAACAGGAAAAATTTTGCAAAGAATAAGGCAAAAGTAAATTGAGATAAGATATGAGTAAGGAGGATAAAGCATTTAAGAGTGATGGATTTTGGGAAGAGAAAATGGAGTCTTTTAAGATGTGAGATAATTCAGATTAAGAGATAACATGCATAAGAGAATTTTATAGCAGTGGCAGTGCACCCCAGTTATAGAGAATGGTGGCACTGCACCCCAGTTAGAGAAAAGGCTGGCATTGCACCTAGTTAGAGAAAAGGGTGGCACTGCACCCAGTTAGAGAAAAGGGTGGCATGATTCTGATGTTTGCTGGAGGTCTGCAGTGCAAAACACTAATTACCTGTATATGTGATGGGGATGTAAAGAGCTAATGGGAAAATAGTCAAAACTAATTGAGGTAGAGTGGATTAGCATAGGAAGTTGGAGAAGTGCTTGTTTTTTTCTAATTTTGGTAATTAATGATGGAAAAGACTGACTGAACAATAAAATGATGGAATTAGAGAGTATACAGGTAAGGTACGGCTGGATAAATGACTGGTAGAGGCAAGTAAGGAGGTCTGAATGAGTGGAAAGAAAAGGCAATAGGTAGGAGTGGTAGGAGCAGAGAAGTAGGGAGCTTCACTGGTAGAGAGGTGAGGGATGGAGATGGGGAAATATGGGGACAGGAGAAAAGAGAGATGAAGGAGACAGGGACATTGGAAAAATATATGAGATGGATGGTGGAACAGGTGGTCAGAGAGTAACATACTTAAAAGAGGAGCCTAAATTTATCAAAGTAAGCATGATAGAGTCACTGACATTTGGAATTGAACTTAGATGTTACTGTTTTATGGAGTAGTAGCCCCCCCCCCATGCAGACAAATATGAAGAGAGGAGTCAGTAATATATTTAGCATTGCAGAGGGTAAAGTGGTAAGGTTTGGAGCAAAGACTTGGTGGCAAAAGAGACAATTGTAAGGGAGGCGATAGGATTTAGTAGTGCAGGTTTGGGTACAAGGTGACATTAGGGAGCTATAACTGCCAGTGAACTTTGGATATGGGTCTATTTTGTATAAATTAATGGGTATTCCTTTAAGGCAAGTCCAAATAGGGGGAAGGTGGTAAATTATCTGCTAATCTTAAAAATCTATGTGGTGTCTTTATTGTTTCACCCTTTGTTAAGCAGATTATTTGTTAGTATTTAAAATGCATACCATTTGTACTGTCAGTTTTTTGGAAGTTTGAACATGTGAGGATTAAAATATGCTAGTTTTTATTGATTAAGATGCTTACTATGTAATTTGCTTTACTTTTCAAAATACTTTAAAATGTGTAGACTAATAAAATATACATAATAGCAGTTATACCTATATCCTTAAGTGAGCAAAATCAGTATAGATATCAGTACAACTACATATTTACATTTTCTATCTATCTATCTATCTATCTATCTATCTATCTATCTATCTATCTATCTATCTATCTATCTACATATCTATCTATCTAGTCATTTATCTAATTATCTAATTATCTATGTGTGTTTTTAAGTGTTGGCAACTTTATTCACATATGCAAAACTGGAGGAAACTCAAAGGAGAACCTTCTGGAAAAAAATAAAATTGGGTTATGTGTAAACCAGGCCCAGAACCTTGGTTACTACTAAATTTAGCAATATGAGAAGCAGAATTTAACCTGCAACATATTGGCAGATGACAAAACGTCAGTGAAGAAAGACTGCATTTCTGTTACAATATATTCTTTCACTAGGCTGTGTTTTGATTTTTACTTGCAAGAGTCAGAAATGAAATAAACTGACTTTTAAGTTTTCATTATGCATTCCCTTTTCTATAAGTGTTTGGCAAATTTGCACTCTCAGTTCTTTGAAAGTTGAACATGTTAAGAATAAAAAGTCTTAATATCGGTTATTCATATTTCAGATAAGAAAGGTATGTTTTTCTGTAGAATCCTTTTAAAAACAAATTAGAAACAAAATAATGTTTGTATTGGCACTGATGGAAAAAGAAATACTTTTAATGTATATGATAATAAACCTTTTTTCTTATTGCACTATGGAATCCATGCATAAAATTTGTTTGAGTTATTTTAACAACGTTTATGATTTTGTTTTACTTACTTGTTTATTTATTTAGTTATTCGTTTATTTTGCTTTCTGTGTTTAATCTTTCATTTGAATCCTTAGAGCTGTTGAGGACAGGTGGCAAGTGATTTTTTTTTCCATTCTCATTTTGCAGAATTTGACAATGTTCAGCTTGTAGGATGTGTTGGAGAATTCACCAATACTGCCTGCTGTAAGATATGGTAAAGTTACTGCGATGCACAGTATGCAAAATGGCCTGATTCAGAAATAGAAAGTATATTATTAATAATAGTATAAAAAAGATGTGCTAACAGTAGGTCATGTACAAAGAGACACACAAGTATATGGACAGAGCAAATTAATTGCTCAGGCTGGCATACAGCAAAAAGAGCACAGTCAACCTGTCCGCTGAAAACAGCCATAATACCAGCATACCGTGCATCTTTCCTGCTTGGCAGTGTATCAATATGGGAATGTGTGCAGACGTGTGTCTCTTCAGTTTAAGGAAGTTAATATGTAACACACATTATGGCAGGAATGTTAACATGGATGCATTGCAAGTGTTATAGACTGAATCTGTCCGCAAATCCTATATCATTGTGGACACATCAGCTTTCACAAAGATGCCAAAGACTGGCATATCCTCTGTGTGACAGACAATAGAAAACATAATCTGGACATCAGTAGTGAGAGATATTTAATGGTGATACTGCACAGGGCTTCTTTATCATTTTATCTGCAAGTATCAGGTTCCTTTGGATAGCCACATGTCTCCATGTTGACATCAAGGTACCTTGTATATTTCACCATTCACTATGTAGTACATATAGATATGTAGACATGGGTTAGACAAAATATCATATGCGACTATATGGTGCTATGCATGTGTTGGATGATTGTAGTCTGGATTACTTGTAGGATAAGCTTCCATTCATACTGGACATTTTGGGGAGGGTGAAGCATACAAATGCTATAAGTGTTTTCTTGTTCAGGTGACCTAGCTCCACTTTCTGAGGGGTTTAGCGGTGCACAGACAGCAGTGTTATAGAACTTGCACATTCACACACACACACACACACACACACACACACACACACACACACACACACACACACACACACACACACACAGTCTGATGTTTGAGTCTGTGTGTATCTCATGGTGAATACACTCCTGACAAGTCAGGACAGAAGGACTTTTTACTGTATGTCCAAGCTCCACTGATATTTTCCTGTCAGGCACATTGCATGGCAATCTTTGTACCCTGACCTGATTGAACCAGCCTATGTTGCATGAAATAGAACTAACATGTTTGTTTTTTTTAAGGGTTTTTCAGGACAAATTTGATACTTGCATGCAGAGAACAGGACCACAAATAGAGAGACACTTGTAGACAGCCTTCATGTGTCTCTTTCCACATGCAGTGTCAATGTATGTGCCCTGCCATCTCTGCACCTGCATTTTTAACAGAGGGTTCTTACCTGTATTCTATGTTTGAAGCTGTGACACTTTATAAACATAAGTTGCAGAGTGACTCGTGCATGTCATTACTTTTCTTACCCTAAATCACAGATTGTCATGTCCATACCATCATAATGTGTAGCTAACATACTGTTATGTTGTATATAATTGTTTTCTTTTTCATCAATACAGGAGTAGTGTTTTATATCAATATTTTCAGACATTAGTCTCCCATAACAGTGAAAAGACATGGCTTAACACTGAGGGCACTTTATCCTGTCATATCTGCTTTGAGTTATGCACAAGCATGAAATATGGCATGTAGACATCCATCATAGTTATACTGTAAAATTCCTGTATATGGTGAAATTAAATGTAGATCCACTTTCTTCACTCACATTTTTCTGTGGTTGGCATACCCCTGTTCATATCTTGTCTGTATGCACTAACACATGTAATATGCCATTGCTATTGTGTGTGGTAATGACATGCTTGTGTTTTTAATCGAGGTGGGTCAGATATTGTCCAACAGTCCAAGGACATGTAGTGCACAGCATGAAACACCATATCATACTATTTGTTGCCTCATTTCCTGGATAGGAAAAAAATACTCATGTATTATGCACCATTTAATGAAAAAATATAACACTTTTTGTGATAGCACTATGTCTGTTATGTAATGCATTGTTACGCAGCACAAAGGCAAATTATACAGCTTAAGGTAAAGTGTGTGTGATTGACATCATGGTCAACAATAATTTATGCAGCCTTGTGACTTATTGTTTGCAGACGGGAAATACTATAAATGCCCTTGTGCAAGGGGGATCTGGTGCTGCTTTCTGTTTGGTTGGCTCCTTAACATTGTCAACATCCCTTAAACACACTCCTGTTAGGGGATGATTTTGAAATTATTGCGTTATTGCACTTTATGGTGTTATGTGATAGCAAAATGCTGGTAATGTTGCTCAGGAGTGATAGCAGGGTAGAGCATTAGTTTTTCATTGCTCTCTGCACATTTTGCATTATTTTCACTGTTAACAGTCTGCCCTTTGGACCATATAGGCTGCTATGTCTAATGCCTAGTTTTCAGATGCTGTTGCTATGTTTCTTAATCATAAGCAAGTCTTGTGAAACTCATCTGCACCTGGCTTTTTTCAGATGCACAATGGCATATGCTGACATGGTCGGCATTTTTCAGACTACTGTGGATGTGTAAGGTTATGGTATGGGATTTTATTACATACTATTTGTATGCATTGTGGACCATGCTATTTATACCTCTCTACATTAGGAAATCGGTTCACTTAGGAAGAACTTTGAGATCAACGCTTGAAATTTAATATATTAGAGACTATGACCACCTTGTTGATGCTTGAGTACTAAGTGTGGGTTTGCAGAGGTTTGGATAGATTAGGGAATGGCCCTCAAATAGTAAAACAGTTGTCACAGTATTTCACGTGATATGCTGAAAAGTTGTCAGTTAATATACGCTATACAAACTGGTTACCGCTATTATATTTTTTTTCATCTTCTGTTTAGGATTTTGTTTGTGCTACTGTTTACATTTCTGCTGAAGACAATGATAGTAATATGTAACATATTTTAATTATGTTTAATGACACTCTTTAATGACACTCTTTAAAGACAACACTCTCTAGGACACATACAACTACATTCTACTCTCAACCTCTAAGCCATTAAGGTAAACTTCCACACAACCTAATATATTGGTCATTGGAGACTCGATTGTGAGACACACTGATGTCTCCCCTCACCAGGCTGAGCAAGGATACAATCACTGTTAGTTGCCTTTCAGGGGCAAGGATCTGCCAGATCAGACATGTACTCAGGACATTGAACCACAAGTGCCAGTATAACTCTGTCATGGTCCATTTGGATGTTAATGACTTGAGCTGTACCTCCCTGTACTATATGAAGAGAGACATGATACAGCTTTCAAATTATGTGTCCCAGGCAGGAATGAGCCTAACACTGAGCAGCAGCTGACCTTTTCCAGCATGATACGTTCGCAATTTGTGTGATTAGTTCATATGATATGGACCCTGATACCATGACATAAAGAGAAGACGATTGACTTTAACAATTGGCTGAGTTACAGGTGTCATTCTAAGGAGGCCCAGAATTTGTCAGCTTGAGGGGGAAATGATCAACTGACCACTCTGCTTTGCCAATGATGGTCGGCAACTGTCTCCCCAGGCTTTCAGATAAAAGCAAAAACATTACCCACCTCTTTAGTGCCTTTTTTATGCAATGCCAATCTGGAAAACCTTACAGCATAAACTCCACAAAAAAAAGAAAATTCTGATGGGCAGTAAAACACAACTAATAAAACACAAAAACCACTTAAAACACTGGAAAGAGCTGTATGAGTTATCTGAAGAAGTCTATATTGCTGAAAGCAGAAAAATTAAAGTTTGTACACTAAAACTCTTGCGGCTCTTTCCAGTGCTTTAAGTGGTATCTGTGTTTTAACCTTCCAGCATAGTAAATTTTACACAAGATAAAGTAAAGGTGTTACCTGTCCATGTTAGGAGACTAAACAAGAAGCTCCACTTCCTGGAAGTGCCCCTCACTCTGGAGAATGTTTACATCTGTGCAGTAACTGAGACATGGCTTAAAGCTATGGAAGGCACCCAGGCAGTACAATGCTATTTTGCCTTCCTCACGTTTAGACTAGCTACCATACAAGAAGGGACAACAGGTGGAGGTGTATCAATCTATACAGAAAGTAAGTAAACATCAAGATTTGTCAAATTGTAAATGCTTTATGGTCTGATAACTGTCATATTTCTAACTCACTAATCATATTCAATGTTCCTATACCTAATGTAATAACTAAATCTCAGATTCAATTACTCTGGTCAATTCTTCAATTGCCAGAAAAGTTATTACTTTGAACTGGAAATGTAAACAAGATTTGATGTTTACAGATTTTATTAATTTAGCAAACATTGTTTGTAAAAAAGAACTGCAAACCATTTGTTATAGAACTCATAACATTACTCATAAAAAATAACATGGCAAAAATAGGAATACCTTTTGTACAAATGCTGATAACTTCTCATAGATAAAATGGTTGTTTATCATGGATGAATGTAAATATTGTAAATAGTTTTGATATTGTTTTATTGTATTTGTTATATGTACATTTGTGTGTGTTTATAATGACAACAAAATAAAAATGTTTTTGAAAAAAAAAGATTTGTCAAACAATATGACATGCTTGGGCTACTTTATGTCCAAATAACCTTAGGTAAAATCCAATACCATATCCTTGCTAGCTATAAATCCCCATCTATGACACAGGATAACCATGCAACTTACTTGAATGTACTGGAGTCACTCACAGTTCTGCTCAATACCATATTCATAGGTGATATCAACTCTCCCACGATAAACTGGGACACATAGACAGCCACTAACTTGCAACCTCAAAAATTCCAGGATTTTGTCAATGCAAACTCCCTAGGACAGCTAGTCTGCACACCTAGTAGGGGAGCAAATATCCTGGATCTGATACTCACAAATATGACACAACATTTGACCCCCCTTCCTCTGTGTAATGTCCTCGCTGGTTAGATCAGATCACAAAGCAGTCAGTTTTAAAATAAATATTAAGGCTGAACTCAAAGTAAACCTCAGAACGTTTAAGAACTTTTCCAAGGCTAATGACCTTCCATTAAACAATGACATAGCTAAATTCCAAGCCCCCACCCCAAACTCAGTGAACACGGTGGTCTTTGAGGAACTGTTTGTGGAAACCCTGTATAAGTATGTAAATAAATGCATAGAACAGCAATAAATGCGTAGAAACAGCAGTACCAAACCAAAATAAACATAAGACAAACTCCAAAAACAAGCACTTTGGTGGTCCCGCACTATAAGCAGGTTGAAAAGCAAAAGAAAGAAAATCCTGTCACATAATAGGATGGGCTATATCCAAATGACAAAAACACTCCCTCATCAGTCTCAACAAGCAGCTGAAAGGGACTAATCAAGTCCATAAAAGCCAGCTTTGATGCAAGGACAGATTTACAGGCTAAGGATAACCACAATACATTTTTCAGTTATATACCTAGCCTTAAAGGAAACACCAAACAGTGTGCTGAACTTACAATAAATGGAACTTCCTGTACCGAAGTGGGAGATAAAGCAAACTTGCTGTCTGATAAATTTAGGACAATTTCTCTCCCTTAGTGCCTCTTCCCCTAGGAAAAATCCCCTACCACATCTCTCCCAACTATCACTAAAAACATTTCCTCACTACATTCTCCAGAGCTAAAAGCACTGCATCAGGGGGTTCTGGTAATATCCCATGATGCCACCTAAATAGGTTGAAATGTGACCTGTCAAGAAGGAAAAAGTCCTTATTCAGCTACAGCCTCCAGACAGGTTTCAACCCTAGGGAATGGAGGACTGCAATGGTCATCCCTCGAGACAAAGGCAGACTGTCAACAGACCCAGACAACTACAGACCCATAAGTTTAACTAGTCTTATATGAAGGCCATGGAAAGAATTATCATGAACCTAATAAACAAAAACATAGGAAATCTTCAGACTCTGGACACATCCCAGTTAAGTTTCATCATGGGCAGGTCATACCTATTAAAATTTGTGGAATTCTTTGAGAGGGTCACTAGAGCCATGGATGATAGCAAAATGGTACATACTGCCTACATTGACCTAGAAAAGGCATTTGACACAATACCTTACTCAGGCATTATAGACAAACACAGAATTAGGCATTAATCCCTATGTCACCCAATGGATAGCGAAATGGTTCACAGGCAAATCATGTGTAGTTAGGGTGGGGGAATCAACATCCACCAAGAGGCCTGTTACTAGTGGTGTACCACAGGGCTTGGCACTGCAACCTCTCTTGTTCAGAATATACTTCTTTGAAGTCCAGGCAAAGGTAGAAAGCCTTTGGCTGATCAAATTTGCTGATGATTGCAAGTTGGGTGCAATCACTAAATCCCCCAAAGATATAGATATCCACCAGGAGGGTGTGTCAGAGGTAAATAACTGGTACCAGAACCATGGCCTAAAAATGCATAATTATATCCTTTGGGAAGACAACCACCCCTGAAAATTACAACATTGATAACACTCCCCCAAGAGTAGATCCAGTGGTAAGAGACGTGGGAACTCTCACTTTGACAGTAGCCTGAACTTTGATCACCATGCATCCACGGTAGTGAGAAAATCCTGCTATGTACCACAACTTATAAGTAAAGGCATAGTATCCAGCTCCAAGGAGATCATAGCTCACAATTCTCAGGCCTCATTAGACTGTTAATCAACTTATAAGTAAAGGCATAGTATCCAGCTCCAAGGAGATCATAGCTCACAATTCTCAGGCCTCATTAGACTGTTAATCAACTTATAAGTAAAGGCATAGTATCCAGCTCCAAGGAGATCATAGCTCACAATTCTCAGGCCTCATTAGACTGTTAATCAACTTATAAGCACCCTTCAGCTGGAACAATCACAGAGGTTTCTCCCTAAAAGTATACAGGGTATAAATAATATGTCTTATGCAGACCACCCCAAATCCCTGTCACTCTACTTTGTCTCTTTTCGACTATAGAAGGACAGTCTATGCCTAACCTACAAGGTATCCTCTGATCCAGCTTTGACAGATCTGCTAAACATTCACAAAACAAACAGCACTAGAATAACCTCATATGTGACACAAACAAAACATGCTGGAGGGACAGGTATGTTTCTCAGAGACCATTCCTTCTTTGGAACAGACTCTCCATTCATGTGAAACAGAGCAGTTCCCTAAGCCTATTCAAACACAGTTTGGACCAATGGATGGGAAATAAATTTGCCCTTGGTCTGTCACCTGTGGTCCTTATGGATAGGGGCAGTTTGTAGATACCCCAATGCACAGGCTTACACCAAATCTGTTCTAGCCCGTGGATATTAATAGCTGGAAGAATTGTGGCAGGAATGGCCAGGATTATAAGGGCTTTTTGGTTGTTAGGTTAGTAACCTCCGCTGATCCTTTGATCCTATGATCATATGTCCTCTGCTCATATTCCCACTATGTTGCTTTATTTCAGAGCTGCAAATCCAGTCCAGTTTTGTTTGGATAAAAATCATTTATTTCTGTCTTTCTTTCTTTCTTTGCAGTTTTTTTTTCTTTTTTGGGGGGAGGAGGCTAAGCACCTATATTTCATACAAGATTTAGTTATTTCCTATGCCAAACGAAATTTCAGTCAAGCTTTGGCTTCATTACACCTGACAGCTTATATGAAGTTCTCCCATAATTATGTAAGCATATTTTATGTTTTTTTAATTTATTGGAGGAATGGATTTATTGCTTTTGGTAATGATTTATGCTGACTTTAAAGTTATGGGTCACGGTCTGTGATGTTGTGTTTTCTCAGTTTTACATGTAAGATGTTGTGGTCATGATTTAGTATATTTTAATGTGCGTTTGTTTTCATGCAGCATTCAGTGTAATAGTTTTGTATATCTTGAGGAGGATTTCACTTTTTTTAAAGATTACAGCACTAACGACATGTACTGTTAATCTCATCTTGTACAGGCTTAGTCCCTTATCAGTTGTCATTGCTTCAATTAGGTATGTTTGAATGATGATAACACAGGTAAGATGGCAGTATTTAGTGATGCCATCGTTAGGTGGTGAAAAAGCATTGATGATGTAGGTTCAAACACACACTCACACACACACACACACACTCACACACACACACACACACACACACACACACACACACACACACACACACACACACACACACACACACACGCGCACACACGCACACACGCACACACACACGCACACACGCACACACACACAATGACTTTTATACCCCATTTATATGTTTTATTATAAAGCTGTTCATATTTGTTAAATAATTAACTTAAGCAGGACTGTGATTACTGAGGTATGAAATATGTCATTGCTAGCAGCTGAGTCAGTGCCATGAAGAGATATTTTTCAATGGCAGCTGAAATGTGTTAATCATATTCACTTGATGGACGAATGCAGTGACATTCTTTGATTTATCAATTAAATGTGTTCTTCATGCCTGTTATCTTCTTAATCACATGTGAAGAAAGCAGATTCTGTAGTGTTATTACATTTAAACATATTGATTGTAGTCTGTCATTCAGCTTACCTTAGTAGTGCAGGTACATTGCTGTAGTGCTATACTCACGACTAGAAGTCTAGGTACAGTGCTGAGAGCATGAATCGAGTAATCATTATGTTAAAAATGTAACAAAAGTAATGTGTTTCTGCCTTTGATTTTCAAAACTGCCAACGGAGAATTGATTTATTTTGTGCTGAATAAGTTATTTTAATTTGTCTGTGGGGAAGACTGCTATCATTGCTAGTATTTAAATGACTTATTGGACTTGATAAAGTGCACATACTTCAGTGATGATACTGACTGTACTTCAACAGGTAAGGTGCCTAAAGTTTAGTGTTGATGTATACATAAACAAAATATCTAGAACTTTAGGTAGAATTCTGTTTTATTATTTTATCTGAGTCTATAACTTTTATAGTTTCATAGGTTCATGGGTTCATAGGTAGGTACTAGGCTATCTGCCCGAAGGCATTTATAAGCCTAGCCAGAATGTATTGACTTTTGCTGCCTCCTTAGAATAGTTCTCTGTGCCTCTGCCCAGCAGAGCCACTGAAGTGATCGCCGGGGTAAACTTTCTATTTCCCATCCACTCATCAAGGTTTCTCTTGAAGAGCGAGGAGCTCTGCCTAATGTAGATTGGAATCTTGTTCCAAAGCGTGGGAAGTCTCTGGGACAGGAATCTATCCCTCCAGCACATCCTATTTATTATTGTGGTGAGGTTCAGATCCATAGAGCGTGTGGCTCGAGGGGATAAGGTTTTCTTTAGGTGGAGCATGTCTATCAATTCTGGGTTGGACATGACATTTTATGTCAGGCAGAGATCACCTCTGAGTATGCGGTATGCAACCAAGTACAGTTAGAGTTTCTTCAAGTGCATAGTCATCCCCTTTGGAAAAAACAAAGTACCCCTAAATATGGAAGATGTAATAAAGGGTCTGGGGACCCAAGTCGATAGTAAGCTCTCCTTTGATAATCACATTGCCAATGTGGTTAGAAAATCCTTCTATGTGGCCCACCTAATCACAAAAGGGTTCACATCCAGATCAAAAGAGGTCATTGTGCTCCTCTACTCATCACTCATCAGACTCATCATAGAGTACAACCCCCCATTTGGGATGTACCTTACAAGACACTTGCAACCGCTGGAAAGACCACAGAAGTACCTCATCAAGAGGATCACTGGCCTCAAACAGATGCCCTATGCAGCTCATATCTAAATATTAATGTACTGGGCCAGATTTCAAAAGAGTTACTGTCATTGTAAGTTTGCCTTGATTCCAAAAGACTTGCTCAGTGTAGGTGACTTAATTCAGTGTAAGGCCTATCTATAAACAGGCTTACTGTTATATATACTAACTCCAAAAATCGCACGATGTCAGGGAAAAAGCACATTTTCCAGCTCTGAGACTAGTGCGATCTTGCACACTTGTCAACTATCTGTTTAATCAGCTAAATTCTGTTGCCTAAACAGATGTCGACCAAAGCAGGATTCAATGATTTTCCATTTCCCCATATAAATATATGTATGTACAGACAGAGAGAGAGAGATACAATGATACGCACTACACACACACACACACACACACACACACACACACACACACACACACACACACACACACACACACACACACACACACACGCACAAACACACACACACACACATACATATATAAAATAGCTATCTAGAAATTATAGTTTGATGTATTATTTATAAAAAACTGAAAAAGACAGCAAAAATAACATGTAATTAATAAAAGGGATCAGAACAGAGACTCACTTTAAGTGGCTTAAGTGCTTTTATTCTGAATAATACAAGAACTTTATTAGATGTCTCTGAATAATTCACTTTCGTTTCAGTAAATTACAAAATACTGATGCCATTTCTGAAACAAAACTCTCGACTTCATCAGATTCTTCAAAAGACATGAGACTTCATTGATCTAATACAGTCTCAAAGGTTTTGTTTTAGTGTCCAAAGTACTGTGATATATTTAATAAAAGTAATGATTTAGCATTACGGTCCTTACCTGTGCATTACTTACATTAATGATGTTGGTATATTGTTTACAAATGAAGTCTCTGCTTCTCATAACAAAGCTGGTGAAATAGAAGTGTATATGTAATTACCTTACTTGGTCAAAAAGAAAGAAAAAAGAAAGAAAGAAGGAAAGAAAAGAAAAATAGAAAAGATAAGAAAAGAAAACAAAATAAAAAAAGACTGAAGCAATTCACTTTCAGTGCAGATGAATATTCTTAAAAGTCTCCGCCTTTCTGAAAGTTTAACTTGCAACTCACTGATACATTTCATTTTCTATTCCTTTACATACCTCAGACTCAATTTTAACATTCAATAGATTAGCAACTTTAGTTTGCAATTAATTATCTCTTCCCGCCATAGTTTTTCATTTGAATAGTGTAATATTAGAACTCTTTAAAATAGTCAGAGGAAAGACTTTCATTACTGTCACTGTCTGCCTACTCCCAATTTCCTGTAATTTGAAAGTTGCCTCTCTTAGCCTCTTCTGTAGAAATGCACAGTACATCACTCAGTCCTAAGTTCATTATATCACATTTCAAGTGATAAACCCTCAAGCAATGTATAGTGCATGCGGCTGCATTTTATAATGAAGTTAGAAAGCAGTTTACAAGCGTTTCCATTAAAATATCATAATCACTGCTGAGAGACACAAAGGAAGCAGCATCAGTGAGCTGACCATTCCATGCTGATTTATTGCAAAGCTATAAAAAATCAGAAAGAGAACTACATCAGCTAGGACAGCAGCATAGTTTTAGGACTTAGATTGGAAATGTTACTTTATACCATGCATCCAATCAATGCAACTTAAAGCCTGTTTAATATAGTTATTCTAGCCAGATAAGGTCATAATACAAATATAAACAGATGTGAATGGGAAGAACAAAGTATACAATGTAGGTATAACATTACATGGTATTCACCCATTGAGTATGATGGACAGATGGCCTTTAAAAGAAAATGGTAATACGTTGTGCGTTAAAAGTTTTATAAATAAATACATCTGCCTATCTTTAGTCATACTGACACAGTGCAATCTGCTGATTTGGTCTTGGCTATAAGCCTACCAGAGTGCAATATTTTACTGCAGTAAAGGGGTCTTCTTGCAGCTGACTAATGTTAAGTAAGTGCTTTGGAGGGCTTTCAAGACAGATAATTCACTTGAGTCTTTTCTGGTGCCTCACACAACTAGTACATATAAAATATAACTTATGTACAATGTTGTGTTACAGAGGAATGACTGCCTGACTGCAGGCCAGATTACCATGTCACTATAAAGAATTTCAATACATATATATATATATATATATATATATATATATATATATATATATATATCAGCATGGGAGAATATGATGAACAACCCTGACTGCTTTGCTAATGATGTCTCCCCTAAGGGCTTCTGTATATATGTCAGGACCTTTTCCTCCCCATATTGTCTTTAATAGGCAAAGTTGATCTTCTCAAATTATTTACATAGCTAATCAGTATAAAACTATATAAAGGTAGCACTATTCAGTGCTAAAAGCCTAGACAAGAAATCACACTCCCTACAGACAGCCTTAATTCTTGAAAATATTGATGTCACTATAGTTACTGACACATGGGTTCAGCTCAGTGACACCACACCCACACAGGGCAAGATTTCAATGCCTACCCTTCTTTCTGATCAAATGTGAAAATGAAGTGTTATCGGTTGGGGTATGTTTCTATTCTCTTAAGCCAAGACAATGACCTTAAATTCTCCATATCCATTTCATGGAAAATAGAACTCTGTACCATATCGTAGCCAGTTATTGTACCATCCCTCAATGTCACCTACTGGACATGAGGCATATGTAATCAAAGTGATATCCCTCCTTATCAAGCTAACACTATTCTTTTGGAATACTTCAACTACCCCAAGATTAACTGTGAAAATTCCACCACCTTACAAAAGTACACACAACAATTCCTGAACATTATTAAGCTAGCTCCCTAAATCAACTGATTTAAGTCTTAATCAAGGGTTCAAAAATATTGGACGTATTTCTCACTAATATTGCCACTCTATGCTCAACACCTATAGTTTCCATGTCACTGGTCAAATTGGACCGCAATTCATTAACAGTGGAAAGCGTTTTGAGACACTAGTCTAAAAGAAACCTAATCCAGCTAACTGATGACCTGATGAAATGAAAGTGGCCTCCTCACCTTTATATGATGACATCTTGCATGTTGCCACATTTGTGGATAATTTCTGTGTACTAGCAAAACATGTATCAAGGCATCTGTCCCCATAACACAGAAGCAACATTCTAAATTTAGGAATAAACCCATACGGTGGACCCCTGGTGTAAGCAAACTATACAATAAGGGAAAGAAGTTCATAGCCCATAAAAGCAAAGTTAATACTCCATCATGTAGAAATGAACTCGGAAAGATCAACAAAGAACTCATAAACAAAACCAAATTGTCCAGAAGTATGTATGATCTGAGAAGTGCTATCCCTGTTAAGGGCAGCCACAAAGCCTTCTTCAGCTATATCAGAAACCTTAGAGGTAATGTGCAGCAATGCTCAGAGCTAACACAGAGCAATATCACGTACTCATCCTCCTTAGGGCATCCAATTATTAGTGGGCACATTCATCTCTATCTTTATTCCCTTTTCTCCCAATAATTTTTTCCAACTTATTAGTATACTCACATCATCTCCTCTAATTACCAGAGAGCAGGTCCAGAATGATCTCTCCAATGCCAAAAAGACTTATGCCATAGGTCCTGATAATGCATCAGACTGCCTCCTTGCCTCCTTGTCAGCACTAGATACTGTCTGGAAGAAGTGCTACTAAACCTGTTGAACCTCAATCTCTCCACTGGATTTGTGCCAGAGGAATGCAGAGCTATGGTAGTTATCCAGCTGCACAAAGTGGAATGTACTATAGATGCAAGGCATTACAGACCTGTAAGACTCACCAGCTTTATCTGCAAACCAATGGAACACATCATTACAAATGTTATTAATAAGGACATAGGCAGCCTGCATGCCCTGCACCCAAACCAATTTGTGTTTGTTAAAAGGCAGATACTGCCTCTTGAACCTGATGGGTTTCTTTGAACATGTCACAGATGCATTTGGCTTGGGCAAATTGGTTTATACTACCTACATTGACAAGGCCAAAGTCTTCAACAGCATTCCATATTCAGGCAGTATCAACACTAAACCAAATGCAAACCCCTATATTAACCAGATAAAAATAATCAGAGCTGACAGAGGCTAGTATATTAGTATGGGAGGAACTCTGTCTTCAAAAAGAGAAATTATCAGTAGTGTCTCCCGAGGATCAGTCCAAAAACCACATCTGACATTGAGGTCATGTGGCAGACCAATTTTGAAGAAGATTGCAAAGTTAGAGCTGTCATTAATAAGTATTTTGTCTTCCAGATACTTCAGGAGGGACTAAAGAGCCTAACATCCACGAATAAGTGGTGCCTGGACCATGGCTAAAAGCTAAACACTATGAAAGGTAGCATTGTGTTGTTATGCAAAACTGTACACCTGAGCACTTACCACACAGATGCCACCCCTTTGAAAGCTGGCTCAGCAATTGGGGACCTGGTGCACTTTATTTCACAATGAACTATCCTTTGCTCACCATGTTACCACTATTGTTAAAAAATAATTTTACATTGCCAAACTAATCACCAAGGTCTACAAAGTTATCGTCCCTCTCTAATCCTCCCTCATCAGACTCTTAACAGAGTATAATGCCCCTTTGGTATGTACCTGTCTAAGCATATGACCCAGCCTGAGAGACGGCAGCATTCATTCACTGTAATATATATACATATATATATAACTTTTCTGTTTCCTACAGACTCTTGAGAAGTAACTTCTGTCTAGTTTACAGTGCGTTGAAGTATCCAGTCCTACCTCACCTCTTATACTTCTTCACCACCCACTATTACAATAATACAATCTTATCTTCCACTGACCCATAAATAAAACCTTCTGGTGAGATAGATATATATCCAAGAAAATCCATACTTTATGGAATAAACTTCCTTTGGATATAAAGCAAAGTAACTCCCTGACCATCGTTAAGCATAATCTGGATAAATGGATGGGAGATTGTAAATAGAGTAGTCCATGCATCCAAGGTGCACATCACCTTTGGTTTGAAACAAATGTGTGCCTACTCTGCTTCATGGATATCTTGGTACTATGTATGATAGTACCACTTCTGTTTTGCTCATATAATGCACACAACACATATTTAAACTATTTGTTTTAACCTAGTTTACATTCTTGGTAAGTATATTGCATATTTTGTTCTTTCTTTGCATTACATTAGTCCCACTTGTAATTCATTCTTATTTTCAGGTATTTGTTTTCTCAACTGATTGGAAATAATTCCCCTGGATTTACAAAAGCTTGCACAGAGTGCAAGAAGAGTGTAGGAGCTCACGCCGACAATATGTCTGCCATGCGAACCAAGAACAGCCGGCAGGGGCGTGCATGAGAGCTGCTAAAGCTACTCTTGCACGGACAGCATCATGGTATGCAAATTACCTCATTTGCTGGTGAAAGCCATGCAAATGAGGTAAATTTATGATCCAGGAAACACTAACCTGTCCGTGGAAGATTAGTGTTAACTGCAGAAATGTACTCCGTTGGTAATGGAGTACATGTCTTCAAATAGCTAAACGGAGCTATGACAGCTCCAAGTAAAGGATGCATACAGTCAAGGAAGCATGCCAATAGCCAAATATAAGGCCATTGGCATTTTAAAATGTTTAAAAATATAAATAATTGAACTTTTTTTTCCCCTGATCTCTGATGTTTAAGCATAGTGCAGCACCATGCAAACGTGCGGCGCTTATAAAAACAAGAAAATAATTAAAAAAAAGCCAAAAATAGGCATTTTCACTAAAAAGCTAATTCTGCCATGCAGGTGAATGGCAGGCTAAAGACAACATGGCCACTGACTAGTGGTTGCTAAGCAGGGGAAGCTCAGTGTGAGAGATGTAACCATGCATTACTAGGCAATCCTATGCAACTGAGGATAAGGATAGTGAATCCCAATTTTCCCCAGCATGCGAGGCATGTCCCAAGAGTGTAAGAGTAGAAGTAGGTGAATAGAAGAGTAGAATATAGGTGACATCATGAAGGGGTGTTTCAGACAGGCTGTAAGCTAATTGGAGCACAGTGGCTTGTGTTTTCCCTGAGTTGCTCAGGATTGCAAGAGGCATGCCTACAGCTGTCATATTTGAAAACCTGAAACCCAAGGTGCACACTGTTAAAAGATAGGAAACTCCTTGCAAACATGCACACAGCACGTGTGTGCATGTGTGCTTGTTTGCGCTGCGCTTCTCCCTGGGCAGAAACAGAAAGGCAAAAGGAAAAGAAGTAGTAGGAAGTTAACCAAGGAGAACTAGCAGAGTTGCCAGGCAAAATATATCCGAATCAGTCAGTTTACACAGGCAGCAGACTAGCCCAGCCCAGCACTTTAAACTCTGCAAACACCATTCTCCCCTGTATTTTCTCAAGAACTCTGCAACACTGCAGTATACAAAGAGGGAAAGCTTAAAAAGCTTAAGTCAGACAAAACGTTAGGGGTTGCTCTTGCTATCATAAACCAACATGTGCAAGGTGCTGAAGGTGGTGATGTTGTGAATGCTGCTGAGCAACCCAAAGTGAGGAGACAGAGAAGAGTCAGGATAACCTACCAGGGGCTACATGAGCTGGAGATAGTGGAGCACTATAGGGTGGACAGAGACCTCCTACAGGAAATTGTTGAGCTGTGCCGGCCACGCCTCACACACAGAACCAACAGAGGGGAACCCATCCCAGTGAATACCAAGGTATTTGTTGGCCTAAGAATACTAGCTACAGGTACCTTCCAAAGACCAACTGGTGATATGATGGGGATTTCACAGGCATCAGCATCCAGGGTACTCCACCAGTTCCTGGATGCCATGTCAGAACATGTCGGTGACCATGTATATTTCCCTAATTCCCATGAGGCATTGGCCAGCAATATGCATCTTTTCCACCAACTAGCAGAATACCCTGAGGTAGTGGGTGCAATAGACTGCATGCACATATGCATCAAAGCACCACCCGTTGAGCGAGGTAGGGTCTACATCAACCGCAAGGGCTTCCCCTCCATCAACTGCCAGGCTGTGTGCGATGCCCAGGGCATAATAATGAATGCATGTGCTGGCTGCCCTGGAAGCTATCATGATTCCCACATCTGGCATCTGATGCAGCTGTACCAGAGATTTGCCAATGGGGACATCCCTGATGGTCACCTAGTAGGGGATGCTGGATATGCACTGGAGCCATAGCTGATGACACCCATCAGAAATGCACACACACCTGAACAAGAACTCCATAATGAGGCACACGCACAAACACGAAACATAATTGAGCGTGTGTTTGGGATGCTCAAGTCATGGTTCTGGTGCCTGGACACATCTGGTGAAGCCTTGCAGTACTCACCAACTACATGTACCCAAATTGTTATGGTATGTACCATGCTACACAATATGATCCTGCGGAAACAGCTCTAGCAGGAACAGCATGGGGCAGGGCCAAACAGCCCACCACCATTGCCAAGGCCTGAACAGGCACAGCATGACTCAGAGGAGGAACAACCTGAGCCTGCCCCAGTAGGCAGAAGGAGGCATGTCCAGTATGCCCTGGCCTTGGCAAAGAGGCAACACATAGCACATACACTGACTCAGTAGGAACCCTGGAAATGACACCTCTCTCTGAGTCGCACATACAGTAAAAGGGATGCCTAACTTGACACTACCTGTTTTCAAACATTTATAGGGAGTGTATTATGTGCATCCAACATAGGCAGGCCTGCAGCACCACCTGAGGCATGAGTGCCCTATTTTAAGCAATATAAAGCACTGCTAAGCACATTTTACCAGTACTGAGCATATTTAAATACAATTGCGTGTAGCTGCGCACCGCACTAACCAGCGCAACATCGGGCAACATTGAGCAAAGTTGGGCAATGTTGGGCAAAGTCGGGTAAACACTCTCACACCTGCTTTACTGTTCCTTAACCAGTCAGGTCTGCCCAGCAGGAAAATAAAAAGCAGTGTTAGGGCTCGAACTCAGGATAATGTGCACTATAGTCACAGTACTGAACCACTAAGCCATGTCAGCATTTCACTGGTGCAGAGACAACTTAAGTCACTCACACATACCAGCTGGGCGGGTCACATACCTAACAGTCACATCCAGCAGGACAATTGTAGACAAATGCAAACACAAACAAATACTGTATAATGCCCTCTGAAGAGACATATGGGTAACTTCCCCCCAGGCCTATGCAGACATATAACAGCAGGCCAGTCAGTGTGATGTGGGTTGGGTAGACTATGAAGTCACAAACTAATATGTGTGTAATTGGAAGCTAAGGTCTGTAGTACAGTGGTAAGCCTCAAGCCAGCACGACAGGCAACAGTACAGACTGAAATGGAGTACCTGACATAGCAGTGCAGGCCTAGCAAATGTGTATAAGTGTCAGGTGTTCCCCTCATCCTATGTACACCCACAGTAACAATCAGGTGTGCCCCCCCGGGTAGAAATGTACAAATAATAGCTGTCCCTCCTGTTTGTAGAAATGTTGATAAGTCTATGCAAATTGACTCATGGAAGCCTGGCAGGCACAGCGTGCTTCCTGTCGACGTACAACACAAAGGTGAGCCTTGAAATAAAAACCAACTTGATTTTTCACACACATATAATATATATGCCCATAGTGGGCATGCTCTCATACTTAAACAAATCAAAGTCCAAAATCCAAAAGTTCTGTGCTATGACTAAAGTCCCACCAAACAGCAAACAGCAAAATCCAAAAAGAGAAAAGAATGGCAGGACACTGCTGGATTAACTCCTTCTTTATTAAAACAACCAAAACAGCCAAGGATAAGCGCTTTCGGGTGTGGTACCCTTCATCAGATAAAAAGGAACAAACATTACCATTATTTTAAATTAAAAGCCAACCAATCAACAATCAATAAACTACCCGCCTTTTTTGTAGGGCGGGTTTCAAAGGAACCGTGTCATTTAACCCTGGGCTCCTATGAGCCCTCAGCTCCAAGATCCATTTAGATTCAAGGGATTCTGTCAACAACCTTATATCCCTCCCTATTATTTAACCTTACGTTAACCACAGCCCTGAAGCTGAAAGTGTGTGTGGAGTGCTGTTCAATGTGCCTATAAAGAGCATTATGCACATTTTTATTTCTAATATTGGAAAGATGCTGTAGAATTCTGATTTTAAACATATTATCGGTCTTCCCAACATAATATGCTGTGCAATGTTCACATGTAGTCAAATAAACTATGTGACTAGTCCTGCAAGTAGCCCTTGCCTTAAGGTGATACAATTTTCCAGTAACAGGATGTTTAAAAGTTGCATTCTTATTAATGGACGGACAGGCTTTACATAAGCCACAGGGAACACTGCCTGGGCTATCCTTAAATGAATTGGATGTAGTAAAAGCCCTTTCAGTGCAAAGGATGTCCTTTAAATTCTTATTTCTCTTGTATCCAAAACTGGGTATAGTTCCTATTAGGCCCTTTAACTTATTGTCACTTCTTAAGATGATCCAGTTGTTAAAGACTATATTTTTTATATCTTTGGTATTACTACTACAGGTGACAAACAACTTAGGTTCCCTTTTTGTATATCTCTGTGGAACTTTGGCCTCAGCTTCAGCATGCTCTTGTCTGATCCATGGTTTATATTTACTATCCCTTTTCTGCCTACTATCATTAATGACCTCACAGATCATCCCCTCATTGTATCCTCTGTCCAAAAAACATTGCTTCAAGGACTCTATATCTTTCTCATATTCTATATCATTCATTGATATCATAGATATTCTGCCTGCCTGGCCCTGAACTATGTTGGGAAACATATGGCGGGGATGCATGCTATCAAAGCACAGCAGACTGTTCTTCCAACAATCCTTTCTGAATAACTTCGATGAAAAACCATCACTAGTTTGTGTGATACTGACATCCAAAAAATCTATGCTGGTGTCAGAGAAATTCAACTTAAATCTAAGGAAAGATGTGGTGGAGTGTAGGTAGCTGACAAAATCTATTAGCATGTCTGCATCACCCCTCCAGAAGAAAAAAACATCATCTACAAAACGTGTATACATATACACATGTTGTTTCCATAGTGGATGTTCTAAAATTACATCTTTCTCCCAAAACCAAAGGACCAGGTTAGCATATGTATTAGCACAGGGGGTGCCCATAGCTACCCCCTGTGCTTGTATATATATTTGCTTGTCCTCTATAAAGACATTATTCTCTAGGATCAGGGCCAGCATCTCCTTGACCAAGGATATTTTATTGTCCTCTTCACCCAACTCACTCAGGACCCCACCTATGGCTTGGATACCAAAGTCATTACTGATCACAGTAAAAAGGTTATGGACATCCAACATCACCATTAAAAGATTTCCTTGTGGCTTGTTGTAGTTAAACCTACCTACCCTTCTAAGGAAATCACCTGTATCTTTCAACACAGAAGTTGCTCTATCTAGAAGTGGTCGAAGTGTATATTCTATCCAGATGGAAATGTGCTCCATGACCCAGCCTCTGCCTGAGACAATGGGTCTGAACGGGGGATCTTCTACTGATTTGTGGATTTTTGGCAGGGCTTTAAAAATAGGTATAACAGCTTTTTCTATCCAAAGTAATTGTAGCATCTCATCACTTATTAACATATCAAAATTTAACTGCCTCAAGCTGTTGTGTACTTCATCCACTAGCATCTTGACACCTATAGGGTTGAGTGGAACATAGACTTTCCTATCTAATAATAACCCCTGAATCTTCTGTTGGTAAAAAGTGGTGTCCATCACCACTACGGCACCCCCTTTGTCAGCCGTCTGTTGAATTTCTCTGACACCAGCATAGATTTTTTGGATGTCAGTATCACACAAACTAGTGATGGTTTTTCATCGAAGTTATTCAGAAAGGATTGTTGGAAGAACAGTCTGCTGTGCTTTGATAGCATGCATCACCGTCATATGTTTCCCAACATAGTTCAGGGCCAGGCAGGCAGAATATCTAGGATATCAATGAATGATATAGAATATGAGAAAGATATAGAGTCCTTGAAGCAATGTTTTTTGGACAGAGGATACAATGAGGGGATGATCTGTGAGGTCATTAATGATAGTAGGCAGAAAAGGGATAGTAAATATAAACCATGGATCAGACAAGAGCATGCTGAAGCTAAGGCCAAAGTTCCACAGAGATATACAAAAAGGGAACCTAAGTTGTTTGTCACCTATAGTAGTAATACCAAAGATACAAAAAATATAGTCTTTAACAACTGGAACATCTTAAGAAGTGACAATAAGTTAAAGGGCCTAATAGGAACTAGACCCAGTTTTGGATACAAGAGAAATAAGAATTTAAAGGACATCCTTTGCACTGAAAGGGCTTTTAGTACATCCAATTCATTTAAGGATAGCCCAGGCAGTGTTCCCTGTGGCTTATGTAAAGCCTGTCCGTCCATTAACAAGAATGCAACTTTTAAACATCCTGTTACTGGAAAATTGTACCACCTTAAGGCAAGGGCTACTTGCAGGACTAGTCACATAGTTTATTTGGCTACATGTGAACATTGCACTGCATATTATGTTGGGAAGACCGATAATATGTTTAAAATCAGAATTCTACAGCATCTTTCCAATATTAGAAATAAAAATGTGCATAATGCTCTTTATAGGCACATTGAACAGCACTCCACACACACTTTCAGCTTCAGGGCTGTGGTTAACGAAGGTTAAATAATAGGAGGGATATAAGGTTGTTGACAGAATCCCTTGAATCTAAATGGATCTTGGAGCTGAGGGCTCATAGGAGCCCAGGGTTAAATGACATGGTTCTTTGAAACCCGCCTACAAAAAGGCGGGTAGTTTATTGATTGCTGATTGGTTGGCTTTTAATTTAAAATAATGGTAATGTTTGTTCCTTTTTATCTGATGAAGGGTACCACACCCGAAAGCGCTTATCCTTGGCTGTTTTGGTTGTTTTAATAAAGAAGGAGTTAATC
The DNA here is from genome assembly GCF_019279795.1 of Protopterus annectens. Taxonomy (NCBI): domain Eukaryota; kingdom Metazoa; phylum Chordata; order Ceratodontiformes; family Protopteridae; genus Protopterus; species Protopterus annectens. Next base: position 745,260,269 of record NC_056731.1, read on the forward strand.
CAGCAGTGTCCTGCCATTCTTTTCTCTTTTTGGCTCATACTTAAACAAATTTAACAAATTTCATTCAGCAACATACTGAAAGGTCATGCTGGGCATGCTCACACACCTAGGCCATGTCTGAGTACAGCAGTGGGCCACACATATCTGGCAGTTGCAGTTCTTACTCCAGACACATGTCACTATTCACCAATCCTGCCTTGCGCACACAGTGATATGAAAACATACCCATGTAATATATTGGACCCCTGTCATAATCAAACTATGTAATACAAGTACTTAAGTTGTCCAAAGAAAGTTAAAATACAAAGAAGATCAATAAATTTCCGATCAGTATCATCAAGAAACAATGAGCACTCCTAACATTATCCAAGCCAAGCTCTGACAAAAATATTGCCAAAGATTCCATAGAGAACCATGAAGCTTTCTTTAGTTATGTCACAAATATCAATGTAAACTCATATATGTTCTGAGTTAGTGCAAAGTGTAAACGAATACATGTACATGACTGACATTGCCAATATCTTGTCAGACAGGTTCATACATATTTACCCCCCTCTCACTGACAAAAGAGCCCATTACCATACCTGAAGATTGTGAAAACCCAGAAATCACATATACAATGGTTAAACAGCTCTATTCAAACCTAAAAACATCATCTATGGGATGACATGGTGTCCCTGGCTGTGTCATATGTGAACTCCAAAACACACAGACCCTGCACCTGAACAGTCTGTTGAGACTCACCCTCTGTACAGGATATAAAACTGTTGAATGGGTTACAGCAACGTTTGGAACTCTCCACAAGTGTTGGTGCACAACAGACCATGGGAACTATTGTCTTATAAACCTAATAAGTCTGATGTGCAAGGCCATGGAGTCCATCATTATGGAACTCATAAACAGAGCTATTGGGAGCCTACAAACACCCAACCCTACCCATTTTGGTTTGGTAAGGGCAGATCATGATCCCTAAACCTGCTAGACAGTTTTCAAGGCAGTTACCCAGGACATACATCAATGAAACAAGCTCTACATGGCCTACATAGACCTTGAAAAGCCCTTTCCCAACATCCCACACACATGTCGTATCCACAAAATTAACAACCTGTGCATAAACACGTATGTCATCTGATGGATTGCCAACTGGGGCACAGATAGATCCCACAAGGTAAGAATTGTGGTCTCCCTGTTGGACTGTAAGCTGGTAACAACTGCTGTCCCCCATAGTTCAGTCCTGGGAGCCCTCCTGTCTGGTGTATACTATTCAGAAGTACAGTCAAACACACAAGGGCTATGGTTAGCAAAGTTTGGTGATAACTGCAAAAAGGTTGTCATAATCGATGTTTGGGACAACAGAGACATCCTTAAAAAGGGTCTCAGTCAGACAGATGTGGTGACAAAATTATGGCCTGAGCTACAGTCATACAAATACCATCCTAGGTGCCAACACCCTAAATATGGAGGTAATAATAAAGGATCTATGGACACATATGGATAGTCATCTCTACTTTCAGAAACACATTCACAAAGTGGTTAGAAAATCATGCTATGTGTTCCCACAAATTGCCAAAGTCTTTGCATGTAGATCAAAGGAAGTACCCTCTACTCATCAGTAATCAGACCCATCAGAGAGTACCATGACACACCTGCGATGAATCTGACGAGGCACCTTCAGCAGCTGGAAAGACCACTAAAGTACCTCAATAAGAAGATTACTGGCCTCAAACAGTTGCCCCATGCAACAAGACTGAAGTAACTCAATCTGTACTGCTGCATACTGTCTACTCAGGCGATCTCTGCCCAACAGACAGGTCCATGTCCAATGCAGAACTGATGTACATGCTCTATCTGAAGTAAACCCAAGTTCATTGTGCCACATGCTCTAGGGATATAATCATCACAACAATAAATAGAACATGTTGGAGGGATACATTACTAACTCACAGACTTCCCGTGCTTTGGAACAGGCTCCCAACCGAAATTAAGCTGAGTCCCTCACGGACACTCTTCCAGAGGAGCCTTAATGAGTGTATGTGAAACTGAACTGTCACACCATGGATCACTTCATCAGCTCTACTACACAGAGGCATAGGGAACTAACCCCAGGTGTGGTGATAGCTGTGCACTCTGGCCATACTAATATATGCCTTCAGGCAAATAGCCTATTACATACCTATGTAACTATATATGTAGGGGGAACACAGTATAAAAAGCCAATTAACGGATGAGCAGAGATGTGTGTAAGAGGGTGACCATGACAGGGAGCCATCCAGGACTGTCCCACCCAGCACACATCCCAATGGCACTAAAGACATGAGGTGCACATCTCACACACTGTATATAATAGCCACCAATATCTGTAAGTATTACAGTGTATGTGGTGTATGTGCCTGCTGTACAACATGACTGTACAATGAAGTACACATCTACTATCTGTAGACATGAACCTGTCACATAGGTTCATAGGTATGTAGTAGACTATCTTCACAAAGGCATATATTAGCCTAGACATGTTGTGCAGCTTTCAGCACTCCATTGGTTAGTCTCCTAAGCCCTAGTTCTAATAGTTAGTACCCTAAGCCCCTTTCTAGTGGGGCTGCTGATGTGATCCCTGGCATGAATTGTCTGTTTCCCATCCACTCATCACCTATTGAAGAGTGTCAGTGAGGGGCTCTGTCTGATGTACATTGAGACTCTGTTCCACAGTAAGGCAAGTCTCTGGGATGGTACTCTATCCCACCAGCATGTTGTATTCATTGTTGTGATGAGGTCAATATCCCTGGAGTGTGTAGTGTAACTCAGTTTTGTTTTCCTTAGATGGAGCATGTTCAACAGTTATGTGTTGGACCTGGCTCTGTGTGTTAAGCAGAGTTTGCCTCTGAGTAGGTGGTATGCAACAGAGAACACTTAATTTTTCCAGTTGTGTTGCATAACACAACTGTTGGAGGCCAGTAATCCTCTTGGTGAGGTACCTCTGTGGTCTCTCCAGCTGCTGGATATGCCTAGTCGAGTACATCCAAAATTGTGCATTGTACTCAATGATAGGTCTGATGACTTAAGAGTAAAAGGCCACCACTACCTCTTTTGATCCTGATGCAAACCCTTTGTTGATTAGCTGGGCCACATAGGATTTCCTAATCAATTTGGCAAAATGGTTGTCAAAGGAAAGATGACTATCTACTTGTGTCCCCGGATCCCTTATTACCTTGTCAGTTTTTAGGGGGTAACACCTATGTGGTCATTTGTGGGTACTTTGTTTTCCCCAAAGGGGATTGCTATGCATTCTTTTGCATTGAGCTTGAGGCCATGATTATGACACCACACATCTGTCTCATAGAGTCCCTTCTGGAGAATATTTGTGTCATCCGGGGAATCTATTATGGCAAACACTTTACAGTTCCCAGCAAACTTAGTCAACCACAACCCTGCTGTGTTGGCATGTACTTCTGAGAAGTATATACCAAACCGGAGGGGCCCCAGGACTGAACCCTGGGGGACACCAGTTGTTACCGGTTTAGAGTCTGACATGTGGCCAGCAACTCTTAATTTGTGGGATCTATCTGTGAGCCAGTTTACAATCCATCTTGTGATGTATGGATGTATGCCCAGGCTGGTGAGTTCATCTACGATACCTGACTGGGGAATGGTGTCAAAGGCCTTAGCAAGGTATAGGTAGGCTGTGTGGAGCTCCTTTCAATCATCTGTAGCCTGGGTAACTGTCTAAAAGAAATCCACCCAGTTCAGGAGGCATGATCTGCATTTGACGAAGCCAAACTGGGTGTGCGCAACTGTGTGAAGGTTCCCAATGTCTTTATTGTTGACTTCCTTTATGATTGGCTTTATTGCCTTGCAGATCAGACTCATAGAGCTCATAGAGTGGGAATGCCAAGGGTCTGTTGTGGCCCCACCCCTGTGGAGTGGGAAGAACGTTGCTGTGCAACATTCTATGGGTACATATCCTGTAGAGAGGATGTAGAGAGAGGTGTAGGTATCCTTGATGAATATGGATACATCCCCGCCCTATGTGCTATTATCCAGGATCTGATGCTGGAAGGTATGGAATGAGTAGTATTCTGGTAGTGCTGGTGTGCTCTATGGAGCCTTGAACTACATTTCTGTTACTGCACAGATATCAATATTCTCCATACTGAGAAGTGCCTGGAGTATGTGCATTTGGAGGCTGAGACTTCTGGCAATGAGTAGCATTTAGGTCAATTTGTGGCTATTTGTGTTGGTTATGGGGTTTGGTTTGTCCTGAGTGACCGGTGTTCCACAACTGAAGTCAACGCCTCATCGGTCCAATCCAACCATAAGCTAATTACCCTAGATATCCAGATTCTGCCCCCACCCCCATTAAGGAAACCATGGTAAAAAATGCCTCCAAAGCCAACTTCATGCTTCTTAAGACAGAAGTGGTGAACTTCATGACACCCATGCAGATGGGCAATACAGTAATGACTACTGAATCCTACACAATTGCACTTTATAAGCACTTACATGAGTGCATGGATTGTGCTATCCCAAACAGAACCAAGACACTATCCTCCAAAAAAAATGAAGCCAATCTGGTGGTCCCCTGCCATAAACAAACTGTACAACAGAAGGGAGAAACTGCTGTAAAAAAAGAGTAAAATCCCATGAGTGTAAGAGCTCCCTGGTCATCCTCAGTAAAAAGATGCGATCCCTGATAAAATCCTCCAGAGCTAGTTATGAAAACAAAATCACCACTGATTATAAAGACAACCACAAAGTATTCTATAGCTATGTCAATAATCTCAATGATAACACTCAGCTCTGCTCTGAGTTACAGCACAATGGCACTAAATATACAGACCCAACTGATATTGCCAACATCCTGGCAGATAGGTTCAGTGCTAACTTTACCCCCCCTCTCACCCATTAAAGAGCCCATCTCTATACCAAAAGAATGCAAAGTTCCTGTAATCATGGCTGCACAGGGAAAAACCACACTCTCCAAAGCCAGGAACACAGCATCCATGGGACCAGACAACATCCCAGGCTGCGTTCTACATGAATTACAGAACAAACTGGTACCCCACCTAAGTACCATGTTCAATCATAGCCTCACCTCAGGCTTTGTGCCTGCTGAATGGCGCACAGTGATGGTTATCACATTCCACAAAGGGGGGGGGGGCACCACAGACCCCAGGAACTACTGCCACAGTAGCCTGATGAGCCTGGTCTGCAAGGCCATAGAATGTATCATCATGGAACTTATAAACAAAGACATTGGCAATCTCCAAACTCTGGACCCCACCCAGTTCAGGTTTGTAAAAGGCAGATCATGTCTCTTAAACCTGATAGACTTCTTTGAAGCAGTCACCAAAGCTGTAGACAAGGGTAAGGTGGTTCACACAGTCTATCTAGATCTTGTCAAGGCTTTCCACACCATCCCCCACTCTGGAATTATAGATAAACTCACTAAACTAGGTATAAATCCCTATGTCACAAGATGGGTTGCCAACTGGCTCACTGACAGAAGCTACACTGTTTAAGTAGCAGACTCCAAACAGACTTCAGACCAGTGACAAGTGGAGTACCACAGGGTTCAGTCCTGGGTCCTCTCCTGTTTGGTATCTACTTCTCTGAAGTACAATCTAACACAGAAGGTCTTTGGCTAATGAAATTCGCAAATGACTGCAGACTAGGAGCCATAATTGAAACTCCTAACTATGTGGACATCATACAAATGGGCCTCACTGAGACAGATGCCTGGTGTCAAATCCATGGCCTCAAGCTCAATGCCAAAAAGTGCATTGTCATCCCCTTTGGTAAAAACTCTGTACCCATGAACTACAACATAGCCGGTAGTATACTTAACACCAAAAGTGTGATAAGAGACCTTGGGACACAGGTGGACAGTAGTCTCTCCTTTGATAATCACATCACCACAGTAGTCAGGAAATCCTTCTACATGGCACACTTCATCACAAAAGATTTCTCATCTAGAAACAAAGAGCTCATTGTTCCCCTCTACTCATCACTCATTAGACCCATTATAGAGTACAACGCCCCTTTTGAACCTCACAAGACATCTACAACAACTGGAAAGGCTGCAGAAATACCTCACAAAGAAGATTACCAGCCTCAAACAGATGTCCTACACAGACCATTTAAAAAAAATCCAGCTTTACTCCGTCACATATCGCCTACTCAGAGGTGATTTCTGCCTAACATACAAAGCCATGTCAAACCCAGAGCTCTTGGACATGCTCCACTTAAAGAAATCCCAGTCCATCCAAGCTATACGCTCTACGGAGCTAAACCATGTCACCACAATAAACAGAACATGCCGGAGGGATAGATTCCTGTCCCAGAGACTTTCCATACTCTGGAATAAGCTACCTATATATATCAAACAAAGCTCCTCATTAGCACTCTTCAAGAAAACTTAATTTGTTTGGGTGGCAAAAGCCAGGGTACCTTTTTAGGCTGGGCTTGTATAGTTCCCAGGGCCGATAGCCTAGCACCTACCTATGAACCTATGAACCTTTGAGCCTTGCCTAAAAAAAGGTAATATGGGGACAGCAAGAGCCTTGGCCAGTATCCAGAAGCATAGGGGTGACAGGCGCAAACCATATCTAGCGAAGCAATGAGGCATGTATATCATGTCATCCCAGGCAGACAGAGACTGGATATCCTTTGAATGACACCAGAAGCTCAGCCAATTGTTGAAGTTTATCATCTTTCTTTTATATTGCAGTATCATGTAGGTGAAGGTAAGATGCTACTCGAGGTCAGGGTCATACCAGCCTGGGCTACATGATCATACAGCTACTATATATCTCTTTTCATGTTGTCCTGGGAGGTATGTCTCAGATCATTCACACTGACATGTACAAAGACCGTGTCATATATGTACCTGTTCTGGAGTGATCTAAATGTTTTTATTATGTGGCAGATCATAGCACCTGACAGACAACTGACAGTAACCTTTCCCTTGTCCAGCCTAGTGAGTGGAACATCTCTGTGCCTGACTATGGAGTCACCTATTACTAGTGTGTTGGGTATGTTGTTTTGCCTTAGGGCCTGTTGTGAGGCACACTGCTTGGATGTATTATGTGTTTTCTGGCATATGCTTGAAGGTGCATGTTGCTTGCTTGTCTGCTTAGGAGGACACTCTCTCTTTTTCAGATTAATATTTGTATTCTCCGAGTATGGTAATGTGTATTTATGTGTTTTTTTGCTGGTGCTTATATTGTAGGTCTATGTAAGACTGTTGGTGTTGTGCTTGTATGACCCTACTCCTCTTGACTGTATTGTCCAGTATTGGGTTGACAGAGCTTAGCCACCGGTTTGACCCTGTGTGTGCCAGCATGTGGTGCATCAACCCATATATGATATGGTCATGACCTATGCATACAATACACTCACAATACACCTAGTATGATAAGCCTGCTGAGGTTAGCAAATGTGGAATAAACCTTTGGGCAAACTGTCAGTAAGCAATGTCTGTATTGCACCTGTAACTCCATATTGCTTGCTGAAGTGTAAAGAAGTACTTAGTTTGGATTAAGAACCCCACACTTGCCAACTGTGTATGTGCGTGTCTGTCTCTCCCTGGGGAGAGAGCAACCTTTCTGGAGACTACTCACACCCCTTAAAAGTGATATACTCATCTTTGTCGTCTGATGATGTCACCATCCTACAAATACACCTGTGGGAAAATGAATTCCCAGTAATGTGCATAGTGCGTTGTGTAAATGTGTACTGCTGCAGTAGAATACTGCAGTTTGGTAGGGGTTTGAATCCTGCATTTGCCAACTGTGTGTGTCTCTTCCTGGGGAAAGAGCAACCGTTTTGGAGACTACTCACACCCCTTAAAAGTGATATACTCATCTTTGTCAAGTCTGATGATGTCACCATCCTACAAATGCACCTGTGGGAGGTAACGTGTATCGCACATCGTGTAAATGCGTACTGCTGTAGTATCATAATGTAGTTAGGTAGGGGTTTGAATTCTGTACTTGCCAACTGTGTACGCCTCCCCGAGGAGGGAGCAACCTTTTTGGAGACTACTCACATCCCTTAAAAGTGATATACTCATCTTTGTCAAGTCGGATGATGTCACCATCCTACAAATACACCTGTGGGAAGGTGAACACCTGGTAATGTGTATAGCGCGTCATATAAATGTGTATTGCTATAGTATCATAATGTAGTTAGATAGGGGTTTGCATCCTGCACTGGCCAACTGAGTGTGTGTGTTTCCTTGAAAAGAAAGCAACCTTTTTGGAGACTACTCACACTCCTTAAAAGTGATATACTCATCTTTGTCAAGTCTGATGATGTCACCATCCTACAAATACACCTGTGGGAAGATAAAACCCTAGTAATCTATATAGCGCATCATGTAAATGTGTACGTCTGTAATATTGCAATGTAGTTAGAATCATGCACGTGCCAAGTATGAGTGTGTGATTTTCCCTGGGGAGGAAGCAACCTTTTTGGAGACTACTCACATGCCTTAAAAGTGATATACTCATCTTTGTCAAGTCTGATGACGTCACCATCCTACAAATACACCTGTGGGAAGATGAAATCCCTGTAATGTTTATAGCACATTGTGTAAATGCATACTGCTGTAATATTAAAATGTAGTTAGATGGGAGTTTGAATCCTGCACTTGCCAAGTGTGTGTGTGTGTGTGTGTCTTCCTGGAGAGGGAGCAACCTTTTTGGAGACTACTCACACCCCTTAAAAGTGATATACTCATCTTTGTCAAGTCTGATGATGTCACCATCCTACAAATATACCTGTGGGAAAACAAAATCGCAGTAATGTGTATAGCATATCATGTAAATGTAGTTAGGTAAGAGTTTCAATCCTGCACTTGTTAACTGTGTGTGTGTTCCAGGTGTGTGACACTGTTGGTCAATGTGGAGTGGGTTTTGATTTCTCTAGTGTATGACATATCACAATGACAATTGTATGTGCATAACACATGTAAGGTAGCTGTGGGGCAAAGCTATATACATACATGTGACCTCAATTATTTCATAGGTGGGTACTCTGCTTTCTCCATAAAAACATCTGTTAGCTTTGCCAGAGCATGCTGGTGCTTTGCAGACCTTTGGTCACCTCTGTATGCTTATGACAAGCTTAGCCACTGCAGTGATTCCTGGGCTACGTCTTTCGTTTCCCATCCACTCATCATAGTTTCTATTGAAGAGTGTGAGTAAGGGTTTATGCTTGAGGTATATTTGAATCCTTTTCCAAAGCAAGCAAAGTCTGGCAAAGATGACTAATCATTATAGGTGTGCAACAACTTCTGTGGATCTGCATGCAAACCCTTTATTGCTTATGTGCTAAACAGAGTGATTTCCAAAACCCTTTGGTAATATGATTATCAAAGGAGAGATGACTAAACACATGGCTCTATGTATACATTAGTACCTGTTGCACATTTTCGGGGCTACCACCTATGTGGTACTCTGGGGAAACTTTGTTTTCTAAAAGTGAATAACTATGCTTTCTTTGGCTTATAGCTTTACAGCATGATTTTGACACCAGGTATCTGTCTCTATGATACCCTTTTGGAGGATGTGTGTGTCATCTGGAGACCAAAGTATAGCCCACAGTATGCATTTTCATCAAACGTGGGCAGACATATCCCTACTGTGTTTTGCTTGTACCTAAGAAAGCTATATGTCAAACAGGAGTGGTCCCAGGACTGAGTGCATGTGAATACCACTTGTTACTGGCATAGAATTGTACATGGAGGCCACAAATGTTACTGTGTGTCCTACATCTGTGCGTCAGTTGTCAATCCATCATCTAACAATCATTTATGGTCAGTCTGTTGAGGTTATGTATAATACCAGAATGTGGGATGGGTATGAATTGCTGGTGAGCTATAGCTTGGCTGTGTGGACCTCCCCTCCCTCACCTATAGCCTTGTTAACTGGCTTGAAGTCTACTAGGTGTAGGAGCCATGATCTGGCCTTTAGAGAACCTAAGTGGGTATGGTGCAGTGTTGGCAGGTTCATAATTTCTCTGTTAATGAGTTCTATAATGCTGTGCTCCATAGCCTTCCAGATAACATTTGTCTGGCTTATAGGATGAGAGTTTCCAGGATCTGTTGTAGCTCTACCCTTAATCAATTTATGTTAAAATTTGCACTTGGTGTGACGAGGGTGGACAGGATTAGGAATAAGTATATTAGAGGGTCAGCCCAGGTTGGAAGGTTAGTAGACCAAGCTAGACAGGCAGGATTACGTTGGTTTGTACATGTGCTGAGGAGGGATGCAGAGTATACTGTGAAATAGATGCTAAGGATGAAGCTGCCAGATAACAGGAAAAGAGGAATGGAGGTTTATGGCTGTGGTGAGAAAGGACATGCAGGTGGATGGTGTGACAGCGCAAGATGCAGAGGGCAGGAAGAAATGGAAACAGATGATCTGCTGTGGCGACCTCTAATGGGAGCATCCGAAAGGAGAAGAAGAAGAAGTTGTAGGTCAATCCTTGTGGACTGTGAACACCATTACCATGCATCATTCCACAAGTATGTAACCTGTATAGAGGCTGCATCTGAACAGAGTGTTTAAGTGAGTGATGACTTCATATGTCAGCTTGTGTATGCACAGCCAGGGACACTGTCCAGTACCATTGCCACTGTGGTTTGGACTTTGGTAAAGAGATGTTTTAACTAGAGTGTCTGTGAATCATCAGGTTTTACATTCTTCAGGACTGGAAATGTGGGGCTTGTGTAATGACAGAGTGGTGAAATCCGCATTCAAACTGTCTGACAATAAATTGGTAATATCAGTCAGATAAGTGTACTTTGTGACCATTTACATTAACTGTGACCCAATCTGAGATTTCCCCTGTAGATTATAAACAACACTAAAGAAAGCTTTAATGTTGTTTTTGGAATCCTTGCCAATTTGTATTTTGAAGCTTGCCTTGTAGGATTAATGAGGGCTTGTATTTTCCCAATGATACTGACCAGAGGGGTCATCCCTTCTTGGTATGTAACTCTTTTTTGGTACAACTTCACACCTTCTATTATATATTTAGTTTATTGCAGGGGTCCATGAGACTAATGCACTTTTACTGTATAAGTGAGAATTTCTTGTGTTTGTGATAGCACGGTCCATGCAACCCTGTAGGTGAACAGTGTGCATTACTAAAGTATTATGCAGCTGGGACAGTGTTAACCTTAGTAATGCAAACCAATGACAGATAGCAACAACAGCATCACCCACAGCACAGTGTCAACCCATGTCATACACACACATGCGTACTCAAGTTCCAAAATGTGTGTAGTACAAAGCATACTGTCCACCAATAGAAACTATGGAATGTTAACACTGGCCAATACAGGGCATGTCTCCCTGCCCATGTGTCCAATATGCATGTACATGCAGACAGTGCACCTCTACCATGTTCACAAATGGACACCTGCAAACCTGTGTTGCACACACCCCACACTTACTGCCCACTGTATAATGCATGCTGACACAACTACACACATCAGTCAAGTGGCACATGGGCAAACAAAACACAATTGGAATAAACACTGGTGAAAACAATACAACATTGCTAATAACAGCTTTAATGCATCATGTCTGCTCAGCTACACTTTCAAAGATATCATTACACTTTACTGCTGACAACATGCTACACATCCAACCATTGCTATACTTTATTAAAGTCACCCTGTGCATCACCACCATGTTAGCCTGTTCCTGCATCAATGTTACAGATAACAGGAGGTGGCACATGTTTCATCATATGCACAGGGTGTGTTGTTGGTTTGCTAGAGGCCTACACTGAGCCATACAATCAACATGTGTGTGTGAGTGTATGTGTGAGGGCCATGAGTACTGTTATGAGCCAATGTTGATATTATGTGTGCGGGTATGTGCTTGCCCTAGGTTTCTGGTTTATGTGTGTGTGTCTGCATGCACACAGTTCCACCATGTGGCTGCCATATACGGCGATTTGTGAGACAGCTACAGACTGCACCTGGCAGGCTTTACAGATCACCATCTCTGGCCACGGATTCAGAACCTGTGCCTGGCAGGGGTGCTACAGACAGTATCAGGTACTAATCCAGATTGGGTACTATCCGAAGAGGTTGACAAATGTCCACTGGATCCAGGTCCCTGCTGGGACTGACCAGAGCCATGTGCAAGTGGTCTGCTAGGACGGTCTATGGACAGCCCCTCCCCAACATTGCTGGGGTTGGTACTGGCACTACGGGAGCTGCTGTGACTTGCTGGACATCCACGGTGACATCCAGCTGGTGATGTTGCTGGCATACGTTCACGTCAATGTCTCAACTGTCCCGCACTGTCCTGACACATGGACATGACATTGTGGAGGACATCCAATGTCTCACCCCAATGTCTATCAATGACCTCAGTGTAGTTACATAAGGCACCTGCTAGGTCATGGATACTGTCATTTACAGAGTGTAATGAGCCCTCTGTGCCCTTAGCGCCTGTCTGGTGTACCGCTCCATTCATGTCTGTGCCTCCATGACTGCCTGGAACATGCATGTGGTAGAAAGAGGTGTGGCACATCTGCCAGGGGCATGATGACCAGCAGTGCTCTGACGAGAACCCCTGAGTGAGCACCTGCCTATGTGGTACTGTTCCAGACATTTGGCTATGGCTGCTGTGTCCTGATACATGTGCCATAGATACCACACTGCCCTGGCCAGTGCCAACCATACAATGTCCCTCAGTTAAGGGCAATGGTGATGATGGATGTACAGGCAGTATGACTGTGTGCATGGATGGGGTGGAGACTTGTGTACTGTCAATTGTTGGCCCAGCAACAGACCCTGACAAACCTGCCTGTGCCTCAACACACCTATCCTCATAATCACTGTCTGTCTCAGAGACATCAGGTTCCCTGCTGTACTGAACCAGCCCTACCTCGCCACCTGTGAGAAGAAAACAGGAAACACACTTTAAGACCTGAACATGACTTCAGACCACATGCACACATGCACACATGCACACATGAACACATGAACACACACAAAATTACACTCCTCCCGAAAGCAGACACACACAACACTAGCAATCACAGAATATATACAATAGCAGGTGATGGTGGAGTACAGTATCACAAGCAAAACAGTCATATCACACATGTCAACATGCAGGACGTGTTGCTCAACAGCATGCAGTGCAAGTGTAGCCAGTCCTTGTTACTAACAGTATACATGGCTTTGATGCATTTGTTTTGTTATTAGGTGATGGCCCTCCCCCTGGAACACAATGCATACATGGACACAACATTGCTGTGCAGGTATTCATAACCCTGTGGTGTACTGTGCACCATAACTCACAGGTGTACATACCATTGCTGGATGTGTATCTGTGGTCAGATAGGTATCCAGTGCTAATTACAGCCTCTGTGTCTTTAGCAAATAAATGTGGACAGATTGTTAGCACATGCATGATGAGTATTCACACAACATCATCAGTGGTGCATGGATAATTGATGGAATACCATTCGGCCACATACACAATGTACGGTACTTATGGTGAGTCTAGATCATATTTTGGACATGCCAGTCTCATCCATGACATGGCATGCTAAAACACAACTGCATATTTAAACAGTACACATACCCAATATGTGTCATATGACCTAGCCACTCAGTAGCATCACAAGACATATATGTGCCAGTTGTGCAAATGGTGATTGGTATGCATACTGTTTAGAGGTGCATATGTGTGCACACATGCATCATTATGGTGTGTAGCAATGACAGCTATGTGTAGTATTGTGGTTACAATAACTGGATGGGGTATAGTACCATAGGCCATCATCATGAAGCATCAGGTGGTCACTCAAGGCTACAAATGTTTCACAAACCAGCACAAATCATGCTGTGCTGGAACTGTACTACATTCGCTAAATTCACCATTTCACAACCAGTTGTGTGAGTTTGTATGGAGGCCAAAAAGGAGCATTCCCTGCCATGAATGTGTAGTGTGTTGCAGTGTGTTTAAATGCCCCAGGATAGGCCTCTACCCCTCAGGTATATTATGTGTAATGTGTGGATGAGACTTTGGATACTAGAGTGTGTCTTTACAGAGGGTTTGGGAATCCTTTATGTGTAGCATGTTAAAATGCTCTGTGTATGACATAGATGTGTATGTTATGTGCATGCTGAGTATCAACTGTGCCTATTCAATGGTCACTACAGTCTAGCCACATTTGTTTGAGATGGTCTGGGCATTGCATGTGTTGAGGCAGCTAATCACATTAGTGAGATGTGCGTGCTCTTACACCAAACATGCACAGCATGCATTATGGGTAGTTGTGTTACATGTGTACATGGCCTACACCTTAACTATGATATGTACTTTTTATTTACAATAATAAATGTAGAACACACTCACCAGCATCTGTCCACTGCCTTGACGTCACACCAGAGGTACCGACATAGAAATGAGACAGTTTGTCAGTGGCCACAGCTGTGGCATTGCTACCCTGTGTTTGCAATCTTACAGTACAACACCAGTTTACATTCACAGGGCTACAGATTATGTTCCAAATGATCAGTATTGCAAAGCAACAGGCTCCACATCTTTAAACGACACACTGCACATCTCACATATGCATGATCTACCAATACAGATAACAGTAGTCTACAGATATGTCATGTTAGCTGCATGCTCCATGTGTGCTTGCTGGGTGGCTCCAACCTCCATCATGGTGTATGTCTGCTGCTGTTGTTGTTGGGCAGGTGCCACCAGGCTCATGAGCAGCTCCTCCACTCTGGTGAGGGGGGGTGGATGTTAACATCACCCCCTGTTGCAAGCTGTTCTCTACACACATCAGCGGCACGCTGATGGACATGTCAGAGAAGATCACTGCAGTGGTGGTGTACCTGCTCATATGTGCAGTTATGCAGGCCTACCTCATTGACCCTGCAGACAAGATCTTGCCACATTGCAGTATGCTCCTGCTGGTCCTGGCTGGTTCGTGAAAACATTAAATGGTAGTGCTGAATCATACTGCTAGTGATGATATCATCTTCAGCCCTACGCTAGCTTGGGTTCCTGTGGTGGGCCATGATCTCTGGAAAACATAAATACAAAAATATGTCTGAGAAAGTCATATGGCACATTTAACATTATACAGTACAGATATCACTGAACTGCCATATATAGCAACCTATATGCTAACCGAGAGTGAAACACTGTAACTGCCATTTATCACTGCTCACCCCACAACTGCTTGAAAGTGCCTTGCTCACTCTCTGTCCAATGAACCATGTTCTGCACAGCAACAAAATAAAATCACTATATAAGACTATACAAGAATACCTGGCACACTGTATGCAACACGATGCATCACCTAGCCACAGCAGATATACATCAAGCTGATGTGTAAAGAAATATATCATCCATCACAATCAGTGTAAGGTCCAGTAAATGTATTACTATTATACCACACAACTTGTTAATATCAAACTCTTGGCCAAAATATGCACACAATTGGGAATATAGGTCACATACTGCTGTAGTACACTATGAATGTTGCTAGATATGCAGTTATATATATTACCATACATATGTCAAAGGACATGTTAGAGACATACCCACACATATGTCAGACATAATTACAGGACACAAAGGTATGACAACTCAGATAATCTTTCAGTGTGTACTATACAGTACTGTGTGTCAGTACTTACACAACCTTAATCTTGAGAAATGTAATCTGTGATGAATACAGGGACCACACAAAACAGTAGATGCAAGCAATGTGGACATACACCATACTTTGCTGTACAAGCTCAGAGCTTCAATTAGTACTACAGTACACACAGGTTTTGCATTCAACATTGGTACCAATCAATAATCATAGGTGTAGTGCTTTAGCCTCCAATGACATACTCTAGTTAAAACCAAGGGACTTAATCACACTGTATGCAATAGCACTTGTTCTGCCTAGCAGCAGAATACACAGCTTTTGCTAGGATCAAAGCAAGGACCCATAATACCATAACATAAACAGTTTCCCACTACGCTATCCCACAGATACATATCTTTGATGTATTCACAAACATATTGACCATCACAGTCAGTCAACAGTACAGAGAATCTATTGCAACAAGTAGATGTAGGTGTGTATGAGTATATATATATATATATATATATATATATATATATATATATATATATAGATATAGATATACACATACATATGTATATATATATACACATCCATTTGTCTACACACACATATACATATATATATATATATATATATATATATATATATATATATATATATATATATATATATATATATATATAAACACATATACATTTCACCTTTCATAGTGAGAATATCAATTATACAAAGGATGTAAGATGTACAGTAATGTAATAAAATCGCACAGTCTTGGGATAAATGTATTGAAGGTGTTCACAGCCCAGGTAGCTTTAGCAGGCCTTACTGGCTTCAACATTGCAAACTGAACGAACCACCCACAGTGTTTAACCACCACATGTCATATACCAGCACTGTATGCTGTCTTGTTTATCACACACTAAAACCTACATACAAATATGCGTATACTAACCTTCACCAACATATATATCTCCCCCCTTCGCAAACAGTTGCAATATGTCCCCTGCTCTATGCACATATACAGATGTGAATATATATGACACATATATATTTCTCCGTATGTGTGTGGCATACACACACATGGTCCACACTGTTGTAAGTCCCTGGACCTCACAGCTGAACTGCTGGGCCTTGCTGCAACACAAACAGGTGTCACATATGTACACACACTAACATTAGGGGGGTATATATGGCAACAGATGCTAGATAAGCATACTAGACTGCTACAGCAGTTGCCAATGATAAGCTACACTTTAATATGACTATCATGCATGTGTTGTTCTGTCACACCCATGTTTATATAATGTCAGCGCTAATACCCCCAACAGCCATTGGCCACACTACTATACAGAACACAGATAACATGGATCAGATCTTTGACATTTAATGCTGAGCTACACATTTCACAGGTATGTCCCACTGCCCACAGTTACACACAGTATTGTCCATAGCAGTAGATAAGCAGAACATCTGTGCAGAAAGACGTACTGCTGCCATATATGAATGTTTCACATTATGTAGACTATTCTTCAATAACATCTACTACATGCCAGTAAATACATGTGTCACATACCTTTCCTTTGTATAATTTGGTAATATTTATTTTTCCTTTTCTCTCTCTCTCTCTCTGCCTATCTCTCTGTCAGTCTCTGCAATAGAGTGATTGAGTTTGTTGGCAGAGATTGCAGCCTGCATTTGTAGGAATTGCACATGAGCATGTGATGGCCTCTGAACCAATTATTGCCCACCATTTGCTAATCGCATGCAGCCCGCTGTCTAGTAATTGCAGTAATCACTGTCATAGCAACCCAGTACTATAAATTGCTGACTCATGTAGGCGTGGCCCTTTCAGCTTTCCAAGATGGAGATCATCCTTGTTTGGTGCGGACATCATTGTTTAAGACAGAAGGTTGGTATAGTTCTTATATCAGAAGCCAGGGGTGTAGCCAGAGATTTACATTTTGTACTCAGACCTAATGTTGCTGCTTCCAGTACCCACTTGTCAGTGTAGAAATGTACTCACCCCTCAAAATGCTACCCCAAGATGCATGGAAAGATGTACTTTCTTTTCAACTGTTACAATTAACTGCCATGCAAAGCTAGTTATAGAGATGTATTCCTTTGGCACAAGAATTGTTTCTGAATTGCTATACTGTGAATATTCATTTACTCAGTTCTAAACAGTTTGTGCTTTTTTAGTGTTGACATTAGCACGAGCTGCTCAAAAAAGCTGGACACATTTCAGTACAGTGAGTATGCGTACCTACATCCTTGGTAGACCCTGCACACACAGGTATATTTTACATTTGGGTAGGGTTGCAGAAGTACAGAGAGCGTACATAGTATTGTGTGGATTTTATCTTGCTGGACTTACAGGGTTGCTGTGTACATGTTAGTTTATCAAGGCATGTAGTTTGTCTGCGTAAGTCCCAACTGTGTACCTATCCACATGATAACCAAAGAATAGCCTGTTATTTTTTGTCTGTGCACCACACAGGTCTTTTCAGCAATACAGCAATGGCATTCTTACAGTTGGTTGCTACCAGTACATGGCTACATCCATTTGTATTTCAGTGTTTTATTCCTACATAAGGGTATGCTTCCAAAACTCCATCCAAAGCTATTTGCTCAGTGTGTAACAGCAGAAAGGCTAATAGCCTTTGTGTTTCTGCCTCTGGCAGACCTCTCAAACAATCAGGTACATATTTGAACAGAATCAGGGAAAAGTCAAGAAAAACTTAGGGACAATCAGGGACACCTATAAAATATTAGTGCCATTAAGTTGAAACATTGAGAGAATCAGAGCATATGAATTAATAAACCTTTTCTGAAGTAAAATAAGTGTCTAACTCTTAATTATTGTCATTATTCATTAAGTATAATTCACCACCTTTCTGCCCAAAGTCAGTAGTTTTAGGAGGAATTCAAAGGGACAGAGCTAAAATTTGGGTCAAAATCAGGGACGTCCCTGAAAATTAGGGACAGTTGAGAGGCTTGGCCTCTGCCCTAAACAAATATGCCAGTGTTTGTCCTGCTGTGATACTGTGAGGGGTTGTAAAGTGATGATGTAACATTATTTCCTACTAGAATGGCTGCTTCTCTTATCACAGTCATGTAATGTAATCCCACAACAACTGTTGGTCAACATCCACAGAAGAAGTTGTGTGGTATGGTATTCCTAATTTTCCTTTACAGTCACTCATTCTGATGCATGATATAATTATTTAAGCACCAACCTGACATATATCTACCATGGCTTAGTGTGTTATGTAGTGTGTTACATGTTATGTAGTGTGTGCAAGGTACGGGGTTCGAAACTTACAGAGGTGTTTTATTTTGCTCCTGAGCAGAACAAGGGCCCTCACATACAGAGTGACTAAGGCACTTTTAAGCAGTTGTAAGTGGGTTTGTGTGGGTTTGTGCAAAGCTGTGCATTGCTTAGCCAAGCACAAACCCGCACAAACCTGCTAACTACTGCATAATAGTGCTTACTCCCGCTCATCCCCGCACTAATTTCTTTGAAAGAAAAGAAAAATGGGGAGATTGGAAAGTGGTGAAAAAGGGGCACAAAGAGGGAAAGACAGTATGGAAAATAGCTTGGGATGTGCAGGATGGGTGTAGGGAAGGTCCATAGCTGCCCATTTCTTCGACAGTAACAGCTGTGCATATGCAATAAATTTGGAGGTAGATATGAACCCTTCAACCCCTGAGAGAGGGGTGAGGACAACAAAGTATGTTGTAATGCCAAATGGGCAGCTATGTATGGGGTGTAATTTTTTTTTGGAAGCAGATTGCCCTTTTTTTTTCAGATGAGAGTGGAATGTGGGGTAGGGGAAGTAGGTATATTTGGGGAGGTAGGTTGGGGAGGTAAACAAACAAGACAAACAAGATGCATATAGTGGTGGTATATGATACATGTGGTGGGTGAACACCTTTGATGGGGGGGATGTTTGGAAATCGCAAGCACATGAGCCCCCAGATGGAAACAGTGGGACTGAGGTCCCCACCCATGGGCAGTCACCACTGCACCTTCATGGCCCAGAAGGTGGCTGTGCTGGTGGCTGTGTAGGAGTGGCAGGCTGACCCATGAGTTGCGCCACTCAGGCCTCAAGCTGGTGTAGAGATTCTGCAACAGAAGGTTCAATCTCTCTATGCACCACAACCTGGATCCTACGAAGGGTGATAAGTGCCTCTCCACCCATTCTTGCACGGGGGGGGGGTGAGCCCGATCCCCTGCAGTGCTTCCACCTGAAGGTGGCACAGGGGCAATGAAGGAGGAGGTCCCAGGCTGGGTACTGGATCTGCTGGTGCCAGGTGCAATGGCCAGCTGAGGTGGGACAGGTGGGTCCGCTGGGACTAGCCTTCCCATATGAACTATGTTTTGGAAAGTTTAATAAAGATATGGGTTAGTAACAGTCAACACCATTGCCAATTAGTTATAACAGCATCCAGAAGTATTCCCATTAACCCAACACACCCAATTTTCAACAGAAAAGCAATCATGACACATGCATATATATAGAACAATATAGAACAATAGTGGACATTACAACAGCATGCAGGTTTAATTGATGGCAACAGGCCACCAATATTGTAGTATTTTAACAGGACACATGCATAGAAATAAATGCAAATATGTATAAACCAATAGGACATATGTCCCAACAAATGTTTTGAGATTAGACATACCAATTGAGGTGTGGAATTGCATTTTTTATGCACATACAGTAGGGTGGAAAAAGATAGCTCAATTAACAACTTAGATATCCTTCTAGTTTTCACTACATTCCTATTAACTGCAGTTATATGTCCCTTACATGTATTATTACACTACCCAATGTCCTTATATTGTGCAATTGGATTTTGATAGATCATTATATACATGAGCTGTATCTTACATACAAACTGTCCAAGATGCAGATGTTACTGCAGCATATTTTGAGAGTTGCTCACACACACTACTGCTAAGATGGTACACTGACAGCTCTACTTTCATATAATTATCTAGATATGTTCAGGTGAAAGTATCAGTTATATGTTAACAGCTCCCTACATTTCTGGCAGCACACGGACATTTCTGGGGATCACAATACCAAGCTACTCATGTGCCAGATTAATCTCTACATGCTGGCCATGAACCAACAGCTGAGGGCTGTACATATGCATACAAGCTACTAGCACTCCCTTCATCCACGTTATATGGGCCTACCCAAGTGTGGGTTGATACTGCTTAATACAACACTACTGTTTGTAGAATGCAACAGTATAACAACATATCAAAGAAAATGACACAGGTGCACTCCATGAATCATACATTTATTAAATGATTATTACACCTTTATTTAATGGGTTAAAAGACTTTTTGAAGGCTCTCTCATTTATTTTATATAACAGTACATGCAGAATAATTACTAACCTGCCTCATGATGCAGCCTTTGCAGTCTATCTTCATGGGCTTGCGGGTTCATAGCCCGGTCACCTGCAGCTGTGAAGTAAATGCAGTGATATTGAGACATACCTATCCATAGTATAGACAAGCATAGCAATTCTTAACTACTTAATACAATGGCTACTTACTCAGTACTGGGGCACTGGGCATCTTACGGGATTCCTGGATCCACTGGTCCAGTTCATTCCCCCTATGTCACTTCAGGTCAGAATAATGGTGCCTGACCTTCTCACCAGTCTGAGGAACACCAGTGGCACTGGTGAGATCATGGGCAAGACTCTTCCAGGCCTCTGTTTTATATTGGGTACCCTCATGTTTCTGGATGAGGAGCCAAACCATAATTTAGACTCCTGGATGCCCCAGCGTTGCGCTGTAAATCGAGTGCCTTCACCAACACCAGCCATGCTGACTGCAGAAGGAAGCTACAACCAGTTATAGCTAGTATTCCCGCCTGTGGAGCTTAAATATGCCTCATTCCCCGCACTTATTTGTGATTGGCCAGTTTTGGAAAAACTCAGCTGTAGGCACGCCTGCTTAGCTGATGTTGGCAATGTTTAAAATTCCTTTGATAGATATGTGTCTGTTGAAATTGCATGCTTGTGAAATGCTGTCATGGCTTAGTGGTTAAGTACTGTGACTATAGTGCACAGTATCCTGAGTTTGAGCCCTGTCACTGCTTTTTATTTTCCTGCTGGGCAGACCTGACTGGTTAAGGAACAGTAAAGCAGGTGTGAGCGTGTTTACCCGATTTTGCTCGACTTTGCCCGACTTTGCCCAATGTTGCCCAACTTTGCTCAACATTGCCCGATGTTGCCCGACGTTGCACTGTTTAGCACGATGTGCAGCTGCACGCAAATGTATTTAAATATGCTCAGTACTGGTAAAATGTGCTTAGCAGTGCTTTATATTGCTTAAAATAGGCTACTCATGCCTTAGAATGCATAAACATTTCACCTTTATATATATATATATATATATATATATATATATATATATATATATATATATATAGATATAATTTGTGCACTACTACATTTAACATTTCAATGCTTTTTACAAAACTTATACATAAAAAATGTCAGGAAATATTTTTGTATACAGATTTCCCACAGAAAATGGAATGTGCAGTAGTGGGACTCGAACCGGGAATATCTCCTTTTTGTGCGAAGGGTCTAACCACTACCCTATCACTATGTTGCTTTATTTGCATACATTTTTCTTATTATCCTCTTCTGGTGTCTAAGCTGCTAACTGTAGCTAAGCAATGGGCAAACCCGCGCAAACCCCATGCAACTACAGGCAGCTATATTGGAAGAAAAAAAATTATTTTTATTTTTTATTTTGTAAGTTGTTTAACATATGGGAGAGTGTGGTGTTACATTGTACACATGCGAGCGGACTCGCTCATGTAACTGGAAGTTGCGGCAGTTCTTCATTGCAGGGGCATGGATTTTTGGACTGCTCGGCAGTCCGACACGCCCTCTAAACTTGTCCACGCACCATGTAAGCTTTAGAGTTGAGGCAGCATGCCCTCATTAATATGCATGGCGCACTGCCATCATACTCTTACACTACCACTTCCATGTAAGGCTAATCTAATCTTACACAGAAGATTAGTGAATCCGGTGGGATAGTTTGTTAAGATCTAAAGTACAGATAGGGTCACTGTGTGCAAGTTATTTAATTATTTCTATTTGCTTCCCATGAAGGAAGTAATGGTCCAGGCCCTCAGCACAATATACAAGCATAAATGTATGTCAAAAGAAAATATGATGAGTAATATAAGCCAAAATAAGAAATGTACAATGAAAACAAAGTTATGATAGTAATAAAAATAAGAAATACACTACAATTTATAGTTAATGTGGTGACAGTTGGGGCATAATTACAAACAAGTTATTGCTATTTACAAGTTTATATAATATTCGCAGATGTGTAAAAACCTTCAAATCATGATGCTGTCAGCATCAGTTTTACTATTTGATGCTACAAATATGAGGTCATATTGAGTTATTTACTTAATTGACAAATGCCACAAAAGTACATGCAAATGGCTTTGGAATGAAAATATTCTTTCAATGTTATTTTAAAAGCATTCGGGGTTTGATTTTTTTTTTTTACTTCATTAAGAAGGTGACTCCAAGTAGCAGGACCTAACCTGGAAGAGGTTCTTTTTTTCTATAACAGTTCTGAACAGAGACCAGGCAAGGGTAAGGCTTTTCTGTTGAGTACTCCTTAGAGAGTAATTTTATTCTCTAAGAGGTTGTTTTCCCATTTGGGGGTAGGGGGGTTGGATCCTTGCTTTAAGATATTGAAATGAATAATGGTTAGCAGGAGATTGGCCCTTTGCAATATGGATAGACATATGAACTGTTTTACTATATCACAGTATATATGTTTTTCTGTAGAGCTATTAAGATGGCAAGTCCACATACCTTTCTCCAAAATTTGTATTTTCTCTGCATTGTAGGCTGTCTAAGCATAGCAAACAATACTCTAGCATGGGAATATGAGTATGTGTTGCAATATACCATCTACAAATGGGAAGTATAAGGTTCTGAAGCATAATTTTAGTTGAGAAAGCACTCTACTTATTATTCTGTCAGCATTGTGTTGCAAGTTTTAGGGAAAGATAAAAAGTGACATAAATCTGTTTCTGTTTTGTGTGATGATAAGAATGATTGTCTCAATATTGTCTTTAGGTAGAAGAGACTGCAGGAATTCTAAATTATGTAGTAGAGAGAACACTACGACATTCATTTTCTATGGATTAATTAATAGATTATTACTGAATACTTACAGTGCTCCAAGAAGTTACTTTGGATTTTTGACTGAAGATTGTTATGTTTTACTAGAGGTAAGAAGTAATGTATCATCAACATTATTTACAGGTACAGAAAGGGAAGCTCCAATGTGAGACCACTGATAAGAAAAGAAAAGAAATGAAAAGAAACGCAGGGTCAACACTGAACTTTGGTCCACCAGTATTGAGGATACCACTATTTGTAAATGAGTTTTTGGAAAATATCTGAGAGGCTCTGTCTCTTAATTTAGTCTGGAAGCATTGAAATGTGCTGTCTCCAAAATTAGGCTTGGCAAGTTTATCAATCATAAGATTATGATTAATCATCTCAAGTGCACTAGTTATATCAATGAACACAATAAGTCTGTCATTTATATTACTGTAAAGGTAGTATCAGTACTAGTGAGTTAGTTATTGTACTAAATGCATTGCAAAATCCAAGCTGCTGGTCTGACAGCAAGCTACAACTATACATTTGCTAAAATAATTGTTTATACAGCAATCTCCGAACTCTTATTGTGATAAGACATAGGCTGGAGATTGGTTTATAGTCCTTGAAGTCTGTGGGGAAATACATTTTTGGTACAGCCATAGCAATAGGATACTTGAATGCAGAGGGACTAGGCTTATGGTATGAGACAGACTGAATATGTGGGTAACTGGGTAAGCAATGTTTTAAAGCTGCAAGTGCTATCCTAAGGAATGTGGGATGCAGCTTGCTTAATTTGGCACCTGGGGGGTTTGGCTCCAATAATAGTTTTGGTATCTTTGCAAGAAATGGCAGAGAAGAGAAAGGTACAAGGATAAGAATCCAAGGTGTGCAGCTGCAGAGGAGTATGTTTAACTGTGTGATAAAAGGAGAGGAAGGAAATTAGCTGTAAGATATTCTATAGTTTAAAAAAGGAAGTGTCTATAATCATGTGCAAAGTTATTAGTCATAGTCACCATGCTCCTAATAGTTGCTAAACTGCCAGTGAAATGTCCTGGTAGTTGCTTTATTTTCCTACAGAAAAGTTTTGACTTGAAACTTGTTTAGGTTTAAGGGATAATGCTTTGTACTATTAGTGGCTATCCTGGTCAGCTTCCTATAGTCCAGGTAGGTTTGATTTAATCAATTATTCAATGGGTCCTGTTTCCACACTTTCCATGTATTGTCCCACTATTTTATTTGTTTTTAATGCCATCAGTTAGCCATGGGAACAACTGTGCTCTTAGCCTTTGCCATAGAAGTGGGAAGAGGAACCCCTGTGTGATGTCCGGTTATATCCCACCGGACTACCGACAATTAATGTCGATGTCCCTCACTATCCTGTGTCAGTAACTAATGAGCTTCAGTTCTCACTACTGACTAAAATATGAGACTGTCACTTAAACAGCAGTAATATTTCACAACTTTCCCCTAATACCACAATCAGAACACACTCTATTTTCCTGAGACTGTACTATGTACCTCTTTCCACACCAAATGTAACTCCTTATTACACACTTCAGAGCAATGTGTCCCAGTTTAAAGCCTCTGATACACTCACACAAAGTAAATTTAAATTTCACACATTCAAACACCTCTGGGAAAGCCTGACACAGATTTCCAGCTGCGTCCCTTCCCCACAATAATAAAGTAATGCTACCGCCAATCAGAGTGTCTTCATGCTCTTCTAAAGGGGTATCCAATTATGAAAATTAAATATCAAAATAAATTATAGCTATGACCATAAGCAGCCAAGCCTTCAAGGTGACCTGAGGAGAATCAAACAGATAGAAGCACTCTCTAATCTTTAAAGAAAAACACTGAGTTCCAGCCACAATGTAAAGTAATGAAAAACATTTAATAATAAGTAAAATGATTACAAGAATGTAAATCAATAGCTTTCAATAAACACCAGAACTCAATCACCAGAAATGTAAAATTAAACTGCAGGATATGAACCCATTATTCTAAGAAAACTCTTATCTTAATAACTAAGCTTTCCTAATCTAACCAAAGAATAATTTCCCTGATCTAATCATAACAGCAAGGCCAAGGCAGACTTACAGTTTTTGGTGAATTCTCTTTCATGGGTGTGCACTGACTGAACAGCACTGAAGTTGTACT
Source organism: Protopterus annectens (assembly GCF_019279795.1). NCBI lineage: Eukaryota > Metazoa > Chordata > Ceratodontiformes > Protopteridae > Protopterus > Protopterus annectens. The sequence goes on from NC_056731.1 coordinate 745,286,246, forward strand.
TCACAAACTGTTCAGCAGTTGACAAACTGCAGTCTCAACTGTCTTATTTAAAAAAAAATAACAGTCAGCTGTTTGAAAAAGTTATTTTTCTGTCAATCAGCTGTTTAAATAATCACTTAGTAACCAGGAACATTCTAATGACATCACTTACTCTTCAGCTGATTCTCTACAGTTTGCACTTTAGAATGTCCTTCACAAACATGTGCAATTAGAAATGTATCAGAGCACTGAGAGATTCTTTGAACATTCTGTGTTAACAGGGAGATACTCAACATTTTAAAATGTATTTACACTTTCACAATTAGGCACACTGGCATACAATACAAATTAAACTGAGAATATACATACATCTCCTGCCAGACATGCTACCACAGATGACAGTGTTTTCAGTTTCTTCACATCCTGTATTGTGGATAAGGTTGTAATAAAGTATGATAGAGTGAGACAAGTTCAGACAGGAAATAAAACGTGGTCAAGCCAATAGCATCCAGGCACTAAGTTCAGATGGCTTTGTTGTAGAAAGAGTCTTACAGTTATTATTTGCAGAGGTCCTTTAATTGTCATGAATGACCACATGGAAAGGACAGGAAATGATCACTAAGACCATGAGGCAGGATATCAGTGTTCAAGCATCTATGATGAATGTTAGTTATAAGGAAATCCAGTGTGGAGCTACTGTCATTTTGGCTGTTAGGTCTAGTAGGTAATTTTGCAAGTTGGTCAAGGCTATAGATGTGTAACATTTAATTCAATTAACATGCATCTGGACCTGTTGTGTTAATGTTGAAGTCCCAACATACTTTTGGGGAAGGTTTTAAGTACATATTAAGTATCATTTGAAAGAAAGTTGAGAGGGAATAGTACGCATGTTACATCTTTGTGCAGGTCTGTGTGTCTCTTTTGACTTTGTACCCCAACAAGACTTCTGTTATCTGAGGCGTATGCTTTGGAGTATTCCACAATAGTAAGGGAAGTATAATATCTAACTAGTAATATTAGCCCATTGCGCTCTGTTTTTGAATTTAGTAGTATAATGCCTACAACACATCTGGAAGCACGATCTATGGTCATTAACTGTAGCATAGTTATTATGTGTGTAGGATAAGGGACAGAAACCATCTTTAATCTAAGACTCAGATATGGCTACATCATCTAGCTGTTCTCTTGGTACTCAGTTTTGTAAAGAACTCTAGCTGATATTTAAACTGTGTGCATTAATGCAGACAATTTTTTAAATTTATGTTTCTGACCCTGACATTAATTGAAGCAAGCCCATAGCTTTTTAAGGAGACCAAGATTTAAATTTGAATGCCTCCTGACAGAATGAGCTCATGTAAGAGTTAGAAGAGTTTTGCTAGAAAGTCTTTGAGATATTATTCAGGTTAGATTGAGTTCACTAAGAGCAAAGTTTAGATTAGGTATTGTCTCTTTGTTACTTATGTAAGTGATTTTGCATAGTCCTTGTGCAGTATAAGAATCATATATGCATTTGAGAGAGAGAAGGTCTTTTAATTTTGATAAGTGGGAATAAGGGCAAGAAGGATTTATAACCCCCTGTAAATAGAGACAGTATCAAACATAGGTAAAGAAATAGTCTTAAAAATGTCAAGTTAGAGAAAATTGATAGAAAAGGTAGATAAAAGCTGACTTATCTATTTAAATATCCTTTTTATGAAACCGAAAAGAAGCAAACCCTGGAGGCAAAGATAATATCAGAACAGATTTCAGTACTTTTAGTGTAAAGCTGTACTAATATATAAGTCTATGAGGGTATTCAAAAATGATTAGTGCACTATGTTAAATTAACTTGTATGTGAGCATATATATGTCTAGAGAGTCCAATTCAGATGCATATGCACTGCCATTGTGCTAGCATGAAAAATGGCAGTGTGTGCTTTGAACGTAACCAATCACATAATGACATATAGATATGTGCCAGCATGCCAAAGAGCTACTGCTTATGCAAATGATGCCAGCTTTCATGGCAATCTGATTCAAAAATGTATAAGAACAGTGCAATGAAGCATGGTGATCAACCTTTCTGTATGCCAATGTTTCTCTGTGAAACTATTTATCAGTAGCACAAAGATGCCAGGAATAGTACCTATTTTAGCAGCTAAGAATGTGGTAGCATCTTCATTGAAAGCCAAAGTCAATTATATTGTGTACTGCTACCGTCCACCTGAAAGAAGAGTACCTCAGCAGCTGACATACTATCGTCACCATGACCAGAACATTGTTGACTACTTCCGTGTGAATAGAATTATCACAAAGGAGTTGGATGACTAGTGGTTTTTCCACATGGGACTGAGGGAGAGATGGAATGCCTGGGACAGGGCCTAGGCCTATGGACAGGTAAGGTCTATATAGCATTAACCTATCTTGTACAGGGACTGCTCGGTATCTGACTAGAGTCATGTTAGTAGTTTTGCAGACCTCAGACTCATGAACCCTTTACCAGTGCTTGGATTTGATGCTGATGCATGTGGAAAAATAGATGTGGCTCCTAAAGACAGCAGAAAGAAGAACCACTACTATGAGGGCATTCTATGACATATTCCATTTCCCTGAAGTGTGGTGGCAATTGATTGCATCCATATTACCATGAAGGCCCAACTTGATCAACCCAGAATCCAGTTTATCAACTAAAAGAATTTTAATTCTGTCAAGTGCCATGTGATGTGCAGTGCACAGGGTAAAATCCATAGCAAGGATGGCGTGAAGGGAGATGAGCACCATAATGGGGATAAGGTATAGTAAGGAGAGCCTGTTAAACCATCCCAGAGGATAACCTACCCAAAACTCAGTCATTTTCATGGCGGACATCAACTACAGGCTCCTCTACTGGTGGCTGAATGGTTAGGACTAGGCAGCTATGCAGCTGTACCTGTCACATGAAAATGTGCTTCAGATTGACAGTGCGGATGTTGATCCTCTGCTCCAGCTCAGTCTTGACCAGCTGTTGCACCTCCCATAGGGTGACACAAGAGGACTCTTTTGTGCCACTCTCTGATGATGCTTTTATGCTACCTATCTAAGCAGCAGCACTACTGAGCAGAAGCTGTCTGACAGCATGACTGCAGGTGCAGATTGTGTAGAAATGCAGTATAGGCATTGCTTTTTTTAAATGGGAAGATATCTTGGCCTCATAAAAGAATGCTGATACTGCATTTATGGCTCATATGAAGCACTTTACCTGAAGTAAGAAGTTGGTTGTAATTACCTTAACAAGCTGCTTATTACAATTTTAGTAATCAACATGCTAGAGTGGCAGTAATAGAGAAACAGACAAGAGCTTTTTCTTTATGCTGTTTAACTTTTTCACCTTTAAGGAGACCCCTTTTATTTATTTATTTACTTATTTTAATTTTCAAGTGTTAATTGAGGGGGTACGAGTATGGGCATCTGCACAGGGCACCAGATCAACTAACTATGGTTCTGTACAGGGTATTAAATATATTGTGTTTGTGTATCATCCAGGTCTTTCCTCATGTGTCCCACATCTGGCATATCTGTGACCTATGCCAGCATTTCACATGTAGGGACTTCCTGCAGGGTAGTCTAGCTGGTAGGTGCATACATTGTCAACTCTAGAGTCTGTGCTGGCCCAGTCACATGATATAGGAAAATTACATGTGATATTGCATTTGCCTTGGAGCTGTAGCTGATTACTCCCATCCAAAGCACACAGACAGAGGTAAAGATGGCATACAACACTTTGCCGATGTCTGTGCAAAATGATGTGAATTTGGAGAATTTATTTATTTACTGACTTTTGTTTACCTGGAAAGTGTGAATGGGCACAAGTGCCATTTTTCTTCAGAGTCCCATGGATAAAAGTTTCAAGGTATCATTTTCAATGCAATTAATATTTACAATAACACATTTTATATTGTAGTTTCAGTGAATACATGGCATAATAGTAAATGTAATATAATTTTTATTGATATTCATGAACACTAAATTTATAAGCCTTGTACTGAGACTTTGCAGTTAGAAGAATGGTGTATAAGTGCAGTGTCATCCCCTTTGGTAAAAGCTCTGTACCCATGAACTACCACAACTACTTAACACTGAATGTGTGATAAGAGACCTTGGGACTCAGGTGGACAGTAATCTCTCCTTTGATAGTCACATCGCCACAGTAGTCAGGAAGTCCTTCTATGTGGCACACCTCATCATAAAAGGATTCTCATCCAGGAAAAAGAGGTCATTGTTCCCCTCTACTTGACACTCATTAGACCCATTATAGAGTACAATGCCCCTTTTGGAATGTACCTCACAAGACATCTGCAGCAGCTGGAAAGGCCACAGAAGTATCTCACAAAGAGGATTACTGGCCTCAAACAAATGCCCTACACTGACCACCTCAAAAAACTCCAGCTTTACTCCATAGCATATCACCTACTCCGAGGTGATCTCTGCCTAACATATAAAGCTATGTCAAACCCAGAGCTATTGGACATGCTACACCTAAAGAAATCCCAATCCCTCTGAGCTACACGCTCTAGGGACCTAAACCTTGTCACCACAATAAACAGGACATGCTGGAGGGATAGATTCCTGTCCCAAAGACTTCCGATACTCTGGAACAGGCTACCCATCTATGTCAAGCAAAGTTCTTCATTAGCACTCTTCAAGAAAAATCTTGATGAGTGGATGGGAAATACACCCCGGGGATCACTTCTGTGTCACTGCTTGACAGTGGCACAGGACAATAACTTTCTTGGGTGGCATAAGCCAGGGAATCTTGTTGGCTAGGCTTACAAAGGCCCTTGGGCCAATAGCCTAGTACCTACCTATGAACCTATAAGATTTGTAGGAGTTTAAGAAATAAAGTAGAATGGGATATTAGATGAGATAAGGAAGCCTGAGTGATAATGGAGAAGTAGTGATAGAATACTAAATTGGTTTTGCTTATTAGAAGTAGGTATAGTAGTTTAAGAAGTACCGTAAAGTGAGGTATTTGAAGGGGATAAGAAGGTTAAATGATTTAGTGCTTTAAAGGGAGGTATAAGAAAGGTGTTAGAGAGCTATGTGTCAGATGAGAAGCAGGGACAAAGCCAGGAGGCAGAGAGGAAGCATTTTAGTAATGGTTTCATAAGATGAATGTGTGTGATTGAACTGATTGATATAGGAATTTTATTCCAAGATCTAGCTACACTATTGGAATAGAGACTGGCCCCAGTTGTAGATGATAAGCAGTTGTTTATTATTTTTTGACTGAAGTGGTTGATTTGGAAGATACTATGGGAGTAGAGGGTCTAAGTGCTGGATAATTGGGTACTGAAGTTTTTCCTCTGTTGCCTGGTATATATCTAGTTGTACACTTTAATGCAAGATGGATAGCAAACAATCTGGGTGTGAGCCATGATACACAACATGTTACTAAATAAATACGTACAGCAAAGAGAGACCATAGGACTGGCCAACAATGGTGCGCTAGCAAGAAAGAAGAAGCTGGATGAAGAACTAAAGCAGGGCAAGGCTGCAGCAAAACCCATGTGAGGAAGAGGCAGGCACATTATATGTTTTAATAAAAGCAAATAGGCACTATCTGTTTCATAGCTATGGGCTATGACAGGACAAGCACATAAAATCCTGATGCACAGCCAGGCTATACAGTACAGTACGGGGGAGCATAATGTACATCAGACATTACTATACCCACATGAACTACTAGGTAGCAGGCTGCAGTCAGTATCATTTCCACAAGACAGGGGTGGACACAGTGGCATGGGACAGAAATTCTAGCATAGATTGAAGATTTCTGTATATTCCCAGTAGTAAACTTGCACATGGCTGTATTGTTGTGGTGTGTCACTGATCGTGTCCTTAGGTAATGGTGTGGAACTTACAGGCATAGAGTGCTGGCTAGATGTAACCTCTGCTTCTGCAATGGTAGGTGTGGAAGTATGTATTTCACGGTACAACCAATCCATTCCCTTGTTATCAAATAATGAGTAAATACAAAAATGCCTAAACAAATAAAACTTAATAAATTTCTCATTTCTGTCCATATTTCTATTGAAAGTGCATCTTTATTCCTTTTACTGTATGGGTTTTAGTTTACATCTTTTGGTTGCAGTGAAAATATACAGCTTTGGAGGTATTCAGAAAGAATTATAATGTGACAGTGCTGTGATAAATAAAACAATAAAGTTTGAGTGTTATAGCCTGACAAACATTAATGTATGAATAAGTGCAGACGTATCATGGACCCTCTGGGCAAAGTGATACATAATGAATCTGTGCATTTCTGAAAGCAGCAGTCACCAAACAAGTGAGCATACTGAGTTATGATAGGTCACATGACTTAGACAATCAGCATGCAAGTAGTATGCATGAAGCAATGTCCATCAACAGTCAGATCAAAGTGTCACATATGCCACACAGGCACAGCTAGCAGTCTGCACAAGGGCTACATAGCAATGCATCAGATGGTTTTAGTGTACAAATGGGAAAGAAACTGGGTCACAGTACAGTCAGAGGGAGAAAGAAAAGGTATACAGAAGACAATAGAAAAGCAAAAGTAGCACTGAGTTGATTTATTTATTTATTTATTTATTCATTTATTGTGGGATCACTGACCTTTTTTTAGAGAAGAAATGAAGGAGGGTGAGGCATGGAACAACAGCAGCAGGGACAGACATATACACATATACCACCAACAAAGAATAGCAGGACAGGTATTAATACAAAAGATGAGATAAAATGGAGAGAGGCTGACAGACAGACCACAATATAAGGATAAAATGATTGACTTCAACAATTGGCTAAGCTTATGGTGTCATTCAAAGGGGATCCAGTATTTGTCTGCCTGGGATGACATGATTGACAGACCACGATGCTTTGCCAGAGATGGTCTGCACCTGTTGCCCCTGGGATTCAGGTTACTGGCTAAGGCTCTTGCCATCCCTATAGTGCCTTTTTAGGCAAACTTCAAAGGACAATACCACCACCGTAACAGGTACAAGCATGCAAAATCTGAAGGTAATGCTACTCAATGCTAGAAGTCTAAACCTCAAAATGCACTCTCTCGAGGCACTCCTAAAAATGGAGAACATCGATATCTGTGCAGTAACTGAGACCTGGTTCAAGGCTCCAGAGAGCACCCCTGCAATACCAGGCTACAACTCTTACCACACTTTTCGGCCACCAAACCAGGACCGAAACACTAAAGGTGGAGGTGTGTCAATATTCACCAAGGATATTCACACCACCAGGCTAGTTGGCCAACACAATGTGTCTGAAATTCTCCAAGTGCAACTAACACTAGGTAAGACTGCAATCCAAATTGTAGCTTGCTACAGATCCCCCACCATACCCCAATATTCTCACTACACCTTTTTAAACATACTGGAAAATATTAAGATAGAACCAAACACCCTAATACTGGGTAATTTTAACTACCCTGCCATTAACTGGGAAAACTACTCATGTCCCAACACTTTTGCGCAACGGTTCTTGGAATTCATAAATTCCAACGCCCTGGATCAACTAATCCATGGTCCCACCAGGGGCTCCAATATCCTAGACCTGGTCATTACCAACATGGCAAATCAATGCTCCATACCTATGGTCAACCCCTCGTTAGTCAGGTCTGACCATAAGCTAATCACCCTTAACATCCACATCCCACCCCACCCCCAGTAAAGAAACCACCATAAAAAACTTCTCCAAAGCCAACTTCATGCTACTCAAGTCAGAAGTGACAAACTTCATGACACCCATGCATACGGGAACTGAAAGTTCAACTGCTGAATCCTACACTAAGGCACTGTACGAGCACATCCACTCATGCATGAATCGTGCCATCCCAAATAGAACCAAAATGCTCTCATCCAAAAAAGGAAGCCAATCTGGTGGTCCCCTGCCATAAACAAACTTTACAACAAAAGGAAGAAACTTTTGCAGAAAAGAGGAAAATCCCAGGATGCAAAAAACTCCCTTACTAGCCTCAGTAAGAAACTGAGATGCCTCATAAAATCCTCCAAAGCTAGTTATGAAAATAAAATTGCCAAAGATTCCAAAGACAACCACAAAGCATTCTATAACTATGTCAAGAATCTAAATGGCAATGCTCAGATCTGCTCTGAGCTAAAATAGAATGGTAATAAATATACTGATCCAAAGGATATTGCCAATATCCTGGCAGATCGATTCAGTGCCAACTTCACCCCCCTCTCACCCCCTAAATGGCCCATCTCAAAACCGGAGGATTGCCAAATTCCAGTAATAACGGCCACACAGGTACAAAACGCACTCTCTAAAGCCAAGAATACAGCATCCATGGGACCAGATGACATCCTGGGCTGTGTACTACATGAACTACAATATGAACTGGCACCTCATCTAAGTGTCATGTTTAATCATAGCCTCACCTCAGGTTTCGTGCCCACTGAGTGGCGCAGAGCTACAGTTATCCCAATCCACAAGGGGGGATCCACCTTGGATCCTGGAAACTACCGTCCCATCAGTCTGACAAGCCTTATCTGCAAGGCCATGGAGTGTATTATCATGGAACTTATAAACAAAGACATTGGCAACCTTCAAACACTGGACCCCACCCAGTTTGGGTTTGTGAAGGGCCGATCTTGTCTCCTGAACCTGATTGACTTCTTTGAATCAGTCTCCAGAGCCATGGACAAGGGTAAGGTGGTCCACACAGCCTATCTAGACCTTGCCAAGGCCTTTGACACCATCTCCCACTCTGGAATCATAGATAAACTTACTAAGCTGGGTATTAATCCCTATGTCACCCAATGGGTTGCTAAATGGCTTACTGATAGAACCCACACTGTAAAAGTAGCCGACTCCAAATCCAGCTACAGACAAGTGACAAGTGGAGTACCTCAGGGTTCAATCCTGGGGCCACTCTTGTTTGGCATCTACTTCTCTGAAGTACAGGTCAACACTAAGGGACTCTGGCTAACAAAGTTTGCAGATGACTGCAAACTGGGAGCCATTATTGAATCCCAAATGATGTGGATACTCTACAAAAGGGCCTTACAGAAACAGATGCTTGGTGCCAGAGCCATGGGCTCAAGCTCAATGCCAAGAAATGTATTGTTATCCCTTTGGGAAAAACATGTATCCATGAATTACCATATAGGTGGCAGTACACTAAACACAGAAAGTGTGATAAGAGACTTAGGGACACAGGTGGACAGTGGTCTTACCTTCGATAACCACATCGCCACAACAGTCAGGAAATCCTTCTATGTGGCACACCTCATCATGAAGGGCTTTTCATCCAGAAAAAAGGAGGTCATTGTCCCACTGTACTCATCCCTCATTAGACCCATTATAGAATACAACACCCCATTTGGTATGTACCTCTCAAGACATCTGCAACAACTGGAAAGGCCTCAGAAATACCTCACTAAAAGAATCACAGGCCTAAAGCAGATGCCCCACGCTGACTGCCTTAAAAAACTCCAGCTATACTCTGTCGCATATCGTCTACTCAGAGGCGATCTCTGCTTAACATACAAGGCCATGTCAAACCCAGAGCTGTTGGACATGCTACACTTAAAGAAATCCCAATCCCTCAGAGCTACACGCTCCAGGGATCTAAACCTTGTCATCACAATAAACAAAACATGCTGGAGGGATAGGTTCCTGACCCAGAGACTCCCCAGACTCTGGAATAGATTGCCCATACATGTCAAGCAGAGTGCCTCTTTGGATCTCTTCAAGAGGAACCTTGACGTTTGGATGGGAGAAAGGAAATTCACCCCAGGGATCACGTCAGTCACCCTGCTAGACAGGGGTCCAGGAAAGTAAATAATGTGGGAAGAAATAGCCAGGGAATTGTTATGGCTAGGCTTGTATAGGCCCTAGGGCTGATAGCCTAGTACCAACCTATGAACCTATGAACCTATGACAAATGGTGATGGGAAGAATTAGACAGCAAAAAAGGGAGGATGAGTGATACACAAGGGAGGGGGAACCATTATGGGGATATGGTAGGGTAGAGTAAGAATAGCCTGCTAAGCTGTCATGGCGGGAGCTCACCCATAAATCGGTCACCTTCATGGCTGCCATCAACCTCATGCTTTGCTACTTGTGGCCTAATGATTGAGGCCAGGCAGCTATACAACTCTTCCAGTCATATGAGATGTAGTCCAAGTTGCCAATCCAATTAAGGTGAACATGTAGTCCAGCTCAGTCCTGACTAAGTATCACAACTTCCATAGGGTACCATAGGACAACTCCCCTGTGTCACTCCCTATGCCACCCAGTTGAAAGATGCATCAGAGGCAACCAGTGAATCCCCCAAGTCACCTGTTACAGAATGACCTTCATTAACTTGTAGTGTCTGGTCTGGGGATTGCTGAGGATCCAGCAGTTGGTGGGCTAGCCAGAGCAGGATGTGAAGAATGCTGCCACACCACTTTCACTTCCATAGCTAATGCTGTAGAATGAAACATGACCATAAATGGAGAGAAACAATACAACAACAACAACAAAAAAACATAATAAAAGGAAAATAGGACAGAGTGAATGAGAACAGGGTACACATAGTAATGATTGGTTTGATGCAGTACACTTTCTTACAACAGTCCCTTATAGGAGATAAACACAGTAGGCAGTGCAATGTTTATATGACTTGATGGAGAACACCAATAATAAGAAAGGTGATAACAATGCAGGGTAGGGTTACCACCTGTCCCACTTTGCGAGGCTGTTGTGTCCTGCTAAAAAATTGTAAAAATGGGAAATGTCGTGAGATTTTAAGACAAAATTATTTCCTATTTTTTATGTAATAGTTGCATAAAACAGTTATTCTGTATCTGAAACATCTAAATGTTATAAAAAACAGAATAAGCAACTAAAATGCTACAAGAATAAACTTTTATTTAGGCAAATAAGTGAAGTTCTGTCCTTTGTACTGGCTGTGGGTATGTTTTGGCCTGCAAAATCTGATGTTTGTACGAAAAATGTCCCACTTTGGGCATTTGAAAAGGTGGCAGCCCTAATGGGGGAGGGGTATGACAAATTATGCCCCTATGAGTGGTGTGTAAAGAACTGGCATATAGTATACATGGCAACTAGTATGTGTGTGCAATAGACAACAAAGCAAGAATAAAATAATCAATCTTAAAAAAAATGAAATGTTCATTGTTTTGTAGTTGTTGTTCACAGGATAGTAAATGCAGTTATGTGTGGCAGAGATTTGCAGAGTACTATCAATCTACCTCAAAGTAGAGAACTATTTACTGCAATGAGTCCAAATTGAAAATAAGACTTATTCTAAAGGTAAACATGTTCATTACAGTTGTTATACACATGTTATATTAGGAATAGCTGGTACAATGAAGGACAGAGGTGAGGGTTCAAATGCATTATGAAAATGGCAGCCTGACAATGACAATGTATACCAGTGCAATTGTAATGATATCTATACATTGCAATGAACAGTAAAATGCTGCACTACTACAAAGGTCAATAACAGACAACCTGCAGTAGTGTACCTGGGGTCTAGACAGCTGGCATTCAAATGACAATGCCCGAAGTAACTGGCATAGATAAGGGTGCAAGCACAGTTACACATTTATTTAAAGCTAATAGTCATACAAGCAGTGAAAAAGTATGTAATGTTTAACTTTTAAACAATGCAAAATTGGGCTAAACTAATAAAAGTGCACTATTATTGCATTTGTTAAACAATCACTTCATCCATTTTATAGTATACACAAAATGCCACAACAAAATGAAGATGTGAGTGACTTTGGAATATGGGTAGATAATTCCCTTTCCTTTAATCATCATGTTGCAACAGTGTTTAGGAAATATTTCTATCTGGTACAGTTGATTGTAAAGGGTATCTCTTCTACATCCAGAGAAGTCCTTCTTTCTCTGTATACCACTCTGATCAGGCCCATCATAAAATACAGTGTTCCCTTTTGGATATATCTTACTGGATATATCAAGTAGTTGGAGAGACCCCAAAAGTTCCTAACAAAGAAGATCATGGGCCTAAAAGATCTAAGCTAGCAAGAGAGGCTGGAGGCTTTGCCCCTGTATTCAGTATCTTAAAGAACCCTTAGGGGCAGTCTGTGCCTTCCATTTTGGACCATTAGGGATCAGGCAGTCTAAGACTGCTTATATATCCACATATCAAGCAGTCTAACCAAAACCAGGACCAGAGATCCAAACTTGTTTCAGGAAATAACAAAATCACTACACAATGACTACCCCTTGTATGGAATAAACGTCCACTCCAGAATAAGGAATGTAACACACTATTTTCTTCTAAAATGGAGTTAGACAACAGGATGGGTATTCCAAAATTCAACCTGGCATGACTACAATTGATCTTTGAAAAGGAGGTATGGTCTAAGGTGGGTACTGGCAATGAGTAAATGGCCACATGGCCTAGTTGCCTTATATTTTTTATGATTTATATAATTTCTATGGACAGGGATGTGGTAAGCAGATAAAGTGGTACAGGTCTGGAAGCAATATAGTGCACTTACTACAATACTTGTAGAGTCGAACTTGCCTCCTCTGGTAGGCAGATCAATTTTATTGAAATCCTTGTTTTTGAGGATGTAGTGTCTTTGATGTGATTGCTGAGAAGGTCAATACTGAATGGATCTGTGCTGGCGAAGTAATTCTAAATTCAAAATCAGTGCTATCATATTAATAAAAATAAACATATAGCTACAGAGCACTACCACAAATGAATAGTGCAAAAACCTTAAATGAAACAAAACTGAACTCAGACCGAATAAATCATACAAACATCATGTAGCTTACACTAAATGACTCCATTCAACTGATCCCTACAAACCACCTGCACTGGAAGAATATGTGCTGAAAGATGTGAGAGAAGGCTGAGAACAAGTTATGCAAGAAACACCATTTTGTAGAACAAAAAAAAAATGTTGATGGATATTTGTGAGGTAGCTTAGTACATACCTTTGAACTGTCCAGATTTTTGCAGACTGTCCAAAATTTCATCTCATATTTTTGGTATGTTCCTCATAAAATTTGTGGTTTGATGACTGAAGTCAGAAAATAATGGCAGACATTTGAGTTTCAGACTTCATATCCTTCAGAAAATGCATACTAACACAACACTTGTTATTTTTGTAGTTTTCTGTGTTTATAAGAGCAATATTTAAAATCCAAGAGCAAGATTTAAAGATGTAAATTAGCCTTTGTCCCACATTACGTTTGGCTTTTACAGATTTCTTGCAATAAGAGGTTGAGAGGTATGGCTTGGTACAACACAAATGAGAAGTGTAAAGGAACAAAGAAGCTAACTCACTACAAAATTATATTTATCAAAATATTGAACATTTGTATCACCTCAGTGTTGCAGAATGTGAGCAAAAAGTATTGGCAATTGTAATTAACAAAAGCACTTGAGCACTTTTGTCATGCCAGGCAAAGTTGCAAGCACTTACTTAGCAGTTAAAAGACAAGGCACCAGACAGTTACGTATACATTTTGCTGTCTGGGAAAATTTCAGTTAATGAGTTTCTCTCCATTACACTGGATTATAAATGAGCTCAATGTAAAAAGAATGAGGAAACAAAACAAAATGAGAAAACATAGCTAAAGAAAGAGCAATTTGACATATTGCATAGATTTATTACTGTGCCAGTGAGATACTTAAAAGTACCTACTAATTGAAGTCATGCATAGCAAGGAAGCACCTTTTTTCTAAGCACTCACAATATAATAAAGGCCCTAAGTGTCACTGTAACTATGGTGAGTGGAAATGATTATGTACTTTAAAGATTCAACAGGAAACCCTCTAAATATATTGCATATAATTTAACATAATTGAATGAGCAACTTGTTATCCACCATATATTTGTAAGGCTTCTAAATCTAATCTTGAATTTCTGCATCAAGAAGCCTATTTCAAGTATCAGACAAAAGAAAATGAGAAGGCAGAATGAAAAATAAAAATTCTAGTTTCATATCCCGCAAGCAATTAATTGAGTTTTCTGCCTAAGTAGCTTTGCAAGTTGCACCTTGACAGAAAGGAGACAATTAAATGCCGTTAGTTTAAATTATGTCTCTTGAATTATTAGACAGCAGGGATGGCAAGGTAGTTAAAAAGAAACACTAGATAATGACTACATGAAGTCTGCTGTCAAGGTAAGGGTTTTGCTCAGATATAGAGAGGAATACAGAAGTACAAATCGTGTAGAGATTGTGGAAAGAAGAAGAAAGGCTGCAGACATAGGAATAAATTATTAGCTTGGCAGTAATATTTAGACTGATTCATGAAATGTTTTACTTCTATTTGTAACAGTATTGTATATAAAGCTGCTATATTTGTCAGTTCTTCTACTAAAGCCACAATCATCCAGTTGTTTTTAAGCACTGTTTATTCATCGTCAGTTTCTGTAAAGGAAGCACATAAAGGCAAAATAATGGAGAGTGAAATTAAAAAGGGATGAGTGCTTTCTATACAAAGATGAAATAAGCTTGGTTGCTACATCAATACTTTTTATCACTATTTATTTAGGAAAAGAAGGAGGTGTTTACTAAAAAATATATTGTATCAGCCTTTGAGACAAGCTTATTTCCAACTTAAATCTGGAAACGTAATAAACAAGAAAATAATTTCAGTACTTAAACAAAGACTTGTTTTGACAGCTAGGGTGAGTAAAAAAAAATAGAATTATCTCTTTTCTTCCAAGGTATATCTTGTTAATTTTTTGAGCCCATTGATACAAATCTGTTGTTATTGTTGAATGTATCTCTATATTTATGCATTACTGGTATGCATTTCTTAATGCAGAAGTTAATAATATTAGAGTGCTCATTTATAGTACCCTGGATGGAGGGTTTGGTCATCGAAAAGTGTATGCCAATCTGTTTTCATACGTATCCCATTTTACTGCATCATAGTTCCACTTGGTAAAGACTAGGAAGGAAGATTTATTTATTAAAATGTTATCTTTATTATTAGGCAAAGTTCGATAAATCCTAATCTGTGCTGGGTCTATATTAAAACATTGACAGCTAAAAACAGCGAACACCCTTACCTCAACACAGCTTAACCGAAAGCACTAAATCTCGAAAGGCCAGAACAGCGATTTTTTTCCCCAGGGAAAGAAAATGCTGGGCCAAGAAAACAAACCGACAGACAAAATAAAGTGGGGGGCTTCACCCCCCCATACCCCCCTACTTAAATATAACAACTCCAAGATTGCACTACAATGGAGAAAACTGCAAATTCCCAACAATGGCCCTGAAATTTTTTCCCTGGGAAAAAAAATCGCTCTTCTGGCCTTTCGAGATTTAGTGCTTTCGGGTAAGCTGTGTCTAGTTAAGGGTTTCACTGTTTTTAGCTGTTGTTGTATCTTTCGGCTTTTCCCGGTTAGGGGTCGCCACAGCAGAACTCCGGTCCGCTAATGATTGGCAGTAGATTTTTACGTACCGAGTTGCCAGCTCTGACGCACAACCTTCAACGAAGGTCCACCCATTCACGCATGTCTCCACACAGAAGACGCTTTAGCTGAGAATCGAGTAGGACAATGTCTTACTGTGAGGCAACAATGCTACCGCAACACCACCACCACAGTCGATGTTCTAATATAGACCCTCTGTGCTAATTGCTGAGGATATAGCCATAGGTAGGGGGCAGAAAGACCCTGAGTTTGTTAATATGATAACTAAGATATGGTCATCCCTAAACAGACTTTGTGCTATTTGTTCCAAACCTTTCTGATACATTAATAAATTATTGTTTAGGTATATACTGATAGGTAGTTTATATAGTAATTTTTGAATGTTTGAGTATTTGTAATGTTTGTATTGTGTTTCATCCTGGAAGGCCATTATTGTGTAATGCACATAAGAAGGTTCTTACAAAGCCATGGAGGAACATACTAAATAAATTCATGATTCAGAAACAGGACTGCAAGTGATCATGTCAGCAGAATGTGTCTGCTTTGGGTTATCAAATATCAAAGTGCTGATTATCAGAACCACTGAGCTGTGATCCCCCAAAACTGTCAAAAATGCAATTTATGTATTTTTGTTTTTTTTTTTTTTTTTTTTTTGCAGGATTGCAAGTACATCCACACTCCAGAAATGTATATATATGTGTGTGTGTGTGTGTGTGTGTGTGTGTGTGTGTGTGTGTGTGTGTGTGTGTGTATCTATATATATATATATATATATATATATATATATATATATATATATATATATATATATATAGTTATATATATATATATATATATAGAGACACACACACCAACTATAATTGCCCTTAAAAGGGTATCACTGCTGGCACATCTTGCCAACAATGATTTCCTGTGAAGGAGCTTTGATCTTCAGTGTTTTGAGCCCCCAGCTAATCAGTGTTTGTGAAATCAAAATTTGTCTAATAGAAAGGTAGCCTTGCAGATTATCTAAATTGTGCAGCCTGAGGCAGTATGCTCAGCACATATGAACAAGACTTAATAGCACAGCATAAAGCATCGCACTCATTATGAGTGCGGGGGGGGGGGTGAACCATATACTATGGACGTCTTCAATCAAACAAGGCATTATCAGTGCAGCTGACACTGCAGTCTTACATAATAGCCACACAAATAAGTCATTTATAATGTATTTTTCTTTTGGAATTCTCAGATGACATATAACACAGACCAGGTGATATATAAATTAAAATAAACCATCTTTGATAAATACATACAGCAATGTTTATGAATGCAGATATGACATGTTGCATCCCATGTACGTAACATGGTATGCCCTGCTTACCTGAAGTCAGTATGGGCATTTGTGTGGCATTGTAGTATGTCTGGAATTGCAGGACACTGGCTCTGAAGTATCATGAATGATGGCTTGCTAGGATGTGTACTGCAACTGACTGAGCTACTTAAATGTGCATCTAGGCCATGTAGCTAATGAGTTATTTTCCAATATATTAACATAAATACAAGACTTCATGCACTTACATAATCAAGATCTTAACATCATGAGTATCACAGCACCATAAGGATTGTATTTTACATATACATAAGTTAGCATGCCATAACATAATGTTAGGAATGACTGCATTAGGTGTAAATAATTAAATTAGGTCATAAAGAAGATACAGAAAAAAAGTCTAAATATATTTATATATTCATATTACCTCAAATAGTTAAATCTTTTCAGTGCTGAAAATTAAGCAGTGATTCAAAAAAGTAATGAAATCCGAAAAGCATACACATAGTTTAAATCAGTTTTTATATGGGGCCTCACCATTTGTGCCATCAACATGGGGGGATATGCCCCCATCACACCGTTTTGAAGATCCCTGTACCACAGAGCAGGGAAATGCTTCATAGTACCACAATTTTGGATTCAGTATATATTCATCCCAGTCACATTTTCACTTGCCTGACGAATGTTGGTATGGACCTTGATATATCAGTCGGGCACCCTTCAGATACTATATGTTCTTGGTTTGCTTCTTTGTTTTTATTATTATGCTTTTTGCTCCTGGCTTGACAACCTTCAAGTCTCCCTAGCTGGTCATGAGCTCAGTGTAAGCCATCTAGGGAACCATCATTTAGACAGCAGTAATAGTTCCTTGTGTCCTGATGGCTTCCTGCCAATGAGAACATTTATTCTGACCTACCCCCTCACTTGAACATGACAGACATGTGACTTGCATCCCCACAGTGACAGAAAACAACATGCGGATTGGTGTGCCACACTCATGCCTTCAAATGGTGGGCATACGTCCTTTCACTGAAGGAATGATATAATCCATGAACAACTCTACATCTTTTCCTTGATCCACATGCCCATTTACTATGCCTGCTCCAACAAGCACTCAGGAGGCTAATTGAAGTTGGGTCACCTGGTCTGTAAACAGGGTTTATCCCTCTATGTCACAAGAACTGTCTCTTTAGGTTTTTCTGATACATTCCTCTGGAGAACATGAGCATTAGAGTGTGCACATTGTGCACGTCATGTAAGGAAATCACTGCTCACTTAAAACACACCTAAAGGGATGCCAGGTATCTGGGATGGGTGATTGAAGAGAAGGGAAGTCTGAATGACGAGGTCACTGCTGGTTTCCCCTAACTTAGTGTTCTCAGTATTACCCTTCCAGGATTGGGGCTTTCTTGACCTCAGATGATTTGTAAAGGAGACATGACAAACATGGATTGCAGCTCCTTGTAGTATGATATACACATACATGTACATGGGTGTTTTTATACCCTAATTGCATTCTTGAGGCATATCTGCAGGTCCACACTGATTATACTAAGTATAGAAAAGTTCATGTACCACAAAGGGATCCCATCCTATTTCAGAAGCACACCTTTACAGAAAACAGGAATTATAGTGTGCACATATGACCTGATGCACTGTAAAAGGGGCACCTCTGTATTGGACATACACACACACACACACACACACACACACACACATGAGAGACAGGTAAAATCATATGCACCTGTGACGTCATGCTCTTTAATTGGAACCCACTGCATTTTTCAAACACGCCTATATGACACATGGAGTTTAGGTTATGAACATGTGACCTCATGCACTCTAAAGGAGTAATATTGTATTGTGATGTGATGCTCACCCATAGAGAACACAGGAAATATACTCCTGTGAGCTGTTGCAGTATAATGGGACCCCAGTGTTTTCCAGATACAAACCTATGATGCCAAAAAGAATCATAACATATGACTTTAATAAAGCAGCACAAAATCACATAGATGTAAAGAATTTACTTACTGTGAGAACAGGCCAGTTAACAAAGACACAATTCATTAACAAATTGATATTCTTCATATTTTGTTCTTTTGTTGTACATTAAAAAATGCTGAAACACAATTAAGACTAAGTACTGACATTACTGTGACTGTGTTTATGGTGCCTCCTTTTTTCTGAGTGCACATTTTTTCTAGATCCTTCCTCACCATGTCTACATTTTCATCTGCATTTCTCCTCAGCATGATACCCCTGGGTACATTGTCATGTCATGGAGAACTGACTCTATCCTCATGTTTAAGCTCAGTTGCCACATAAAGGCACATTTTAAAGAGCTGGCCAATGTATTCAAGCAACCAATCACAACAAATGCATTTCCCATATGCTCTGTGCTGATGTTCTTCATTTCAGTGTTTCTGAAGCATCTTGGACATTTATGTAGTGATGTCAATAGCACTTCAATATGGCCATTTGACATGAACCTCTGCATGTATGTGTGCTTTGCAATGAAACATACTGCAATATATGGGTAATGTCTGTGACAAAGGGAGATACTGCCAGCACAGCCATCTGTAATTTTGTAAATAATTATATGTCATTTGTGAATATTAACATGCTTTATATAGAAGTGCGACAAAGGGTGATACTGCCAGCCCAGCTATCTGGAATTTTGCAAATAATTGTGTGACATTTGTGAATATCAACATGATGTATACAAGATGCTTGTGTTACAAATGTATTAGAACTGTATGTCATGTGTATAACAAACTGCTTGAAGGTATTTGCAAAGTGCTATTTGAAATGTCACCACAGTGTAGCTTACTGGAAAAGAACAGAAATGTACATGCACAATTGTAACTGTTTAAGTGTATATATTTTAACAGTGGAAACTGGAACACAGGAGGTTAACTTCAGTCTAGCAAACTTCAAACAAAAATAACTGAAATTACAATACTTTATGCCTAGGCCATAAAATATGTTATTTTTCAGTTCACTGCAGCAAAAGACACAACATCTATACTAGGGAGTGTTCTCTATTGCCTTTAAGGTGAAATAATTACTAGTTTTGAAATGTGTAGGGATGCAATTGTTTTATGGCTTCTGCCTAAGATCTTAGGAAAAGCCCTTGTCTATGTATTTTCACAGGAAGATGCTAAATACTTCTAGCTTTCAGCAGTGGGGATATCACCTGGGATATAGTCAGCTAACAAGAAATTATGCTATTCTGCAAGCTATCCCAGCTGTAATATATGAAATATTAATTTGAGAGGTCTCTGAGAGATGCATCATTCTGTATTCTGCTTTGGACCTGACAAAAACTAAGGAAGATCCATTCACCACATCTGCCTTGCTCTGAAGTAAGTTAACTAGGGTATAGTAATTCCCGTAGATATAGTCAGGAATATAGCAACACTTAATTTAGATATTTCTCTTTATTTATTTGAGACTGTCCTGCAATGCTGTTTTAAATATTTCCTGTCATTTTCGACTCTGATGTCACTGTAACTATATACTGAGTATTTTCTTGTTCTTTTAATGTTTATTATTAAATATATTTAAATCTTTATTGTGGATAATCTGTCTAGAGATATTTAAGTTCTGAGAGTATTTGCATATTGATTTAGTGACACTGTGTGGGCCAGTCCTAATAGCCTTACTCTTAGGCAAACTATCATTTGTTTTAACATAACACAGTAAGATCAGATACCCTTTGCTAATGGCCTCAAAGTAGCTAAGGAACTGGCTGGTAGCAGTGATAACTACCTTATAGTCTGGGCAAAAGGGACATAATGATTTCTCAGGTGTGTGTGTGTGTGTGTATGTGTGTGTGTGTGTGTGTGTGTGTGTGTGTGTGTGTGTGTGTGTGTGTGTGTGTGTGTGTGTGTGTGTGTGTGTAAATCAAACCTCAATGGATGTGTGTGTCAGCTACTTCTACTTAGGCAGGGACACGAAGCACTGGTTGGAAAGAGAAGGTGCTGGAGGTCTTAGCTTGGCCATTCAGCTGTGATCTCAGCTCTATAGCTGTGCCAGTGGGGAGTCTTAATGGGGATCTGCAGAAAGAGGGAGAAATCAGTAATCAGCCCTGGAATGACTGTGGTCTCTGTGTGCTCTTAAGGGACATTGCACTTGATGCAGAGAGCTGCATCTGGAAATACTGTGTGTGTACTTGTCATCCTCCCAGTGTATGCCCCCCACTGGTGTTAGTGGTGAGGATTGAGGCTCCTTGATTACTGGTCCAGTGGTGGGGCATCACATTTATTGTTTGGCAGTGGTGGGATATCCACATATTGGGATTCAGTAGAGTAGATATTGAACAGTGGTCACTAAGGAATGTGTTTGTACTCTCAAACAGCCAAACAGTGAACATTCAGAGTTTCATATCAGAATAGTTGTATTTATTTTTTGTTAGCTTAGTTAGTCAGGGAGAGCAGGCAAAAATGTCAGCAAAGGAGTATAGCAAACTGACAAGGAGCCAGTTGACTGAGATGTGCCAATAAAAATGATTGGTGCATGCCAGCCTGACAAAAGCCGAAATTATTGCAGACTTAACCATAGCTGCATTACAGACCAGCAACCAGGAGAACAACCAGACTGGCCACAGGAGAACAACCAGACTGGCCTTGGAGATGAACAACTCTCAGAAAATGGACAATTCAACCTTTACACAGAGGACTTAAAATCCATCTGGAGTTAAAGAGAATTGAACTGAAGGCCAAATATTTGGAAAAAGAATTGGCAGAGAGACTGCAGCATTTAGAGGCTGAAAAAAGACAGAAATGAATTAGAATCAGCAGAGAGCCTGAGATGTCTGGAGGCCAAAGAAAAGGAGAGGCAGAGACTACATAAAAAGGAGATGCTGACTCTTCTCCGGAGTCATGGAGATCATGGAGATGGGAGTAACTGAACCCTAGAAGCAACAAAGGTCAGTAAATCTCTTCCACAATTTACAGAGGGTGATAATTTTGATAGATTTTTTTCATATGCTTGAAAGGGTATTTAAACAGTATAATGTTGAACAAGGGCTCTGGGTATGGTTCCTGACACCCTTACTCCATGGTAAAGCTGCAGCTGCTATTTCTAAATTGTGTAATACTGATTGCTTAATTATAGTACTGTTAAAAATTGAATTTTAGAGTGTTTTAAGTTAACACCTAAAGCTTATAGGGAAATGTTTCATGAGCATAGACACAAGGTAGATGAAAGTATGTGTGAATATATTGCTGAACTAAGCACTTATTTTACTAAATGGGTGAGTGGGTGTCAGGTCATCACCTTTGAAGGGCTGGAAGACCTTTTAGTGAGGGAACAAGCCCTTAGTACTTTGCCTGAGGACATGAAAATTTGGTTAGCAGATAGAAAATGTAACAAAGCAGATGAGTTGGGGGGAAAAGGGAAACATATACCTAGCAAGCAGGGCAACACTGCACAAGAAAGGGATATCCAGTGCCGCTCATGGATCTAAGGGAACCCATGGTGGGCAGCCTAAACTGCCCCAACAGAGTCTGCCAGTAGCAGGGGAAGCCACTAGTTGAGGTACATGGCCAGGATCAAGGGTTAAATGTTTTAAATGTAACCATTGGGAACATGTAGCATATAGATGTACATGGAGGCAAGCTGGGAAACAAAAGGTAAAGGAGCCAGTAAGTGGGAATGATAGAATGCCAACAGTAAGTTGTCTGGAGATAACAAGGGTACCAAACTACCATAAGAGATTATATCCTATCTTAGTAGATGGAGAACAGGCCACTGCTAACAAAGACACAGTGTCTGACCTACCATTGTGAAGCCTGCAATGGTTGAAGAGGAGCACTACTTGCTTGTGAAGTCTACTCCTGTCAGAGCTTTAGGAGGGATCCCATTCCAAATACCTTTTGCTAGGGCTCACCTTGACTGGGAGGCTGGAAAAGGAAGCAAGTAAGTAGATGTGTTTGAGGATATCCCTGCAGATGTCCTGATAGGGAATGATTTTAATAATGCAGTACCTTGTGTGCATGCAGTGACATGCAGTTAGGCTTGGAGACAGACATGTGGGTCTGGTAGCCTGGGAGGACCCAGACAGACAGCACACTTAAAGCCAGGACTGGTGAGGTTGCTACTTCAGTGAGGGAGCTACCCTGTAGCAGTGAGACTGAAGGTGAGCCACAGCTTCTTATGGGTACTGATGTTCCCTTGGACAGAGTGACTGCAAGGGCAGAGGGGAGTAGTAGTATCCAGGCTGACAGTGAGACACTGCTGTCAGAGGACATCAGACTTCCTGTGAAAGGGGAGCTGGGATTGGTTACAAAGAGAGAGAGTTGAGACAGGCTCAGCTCTCAGACCCTACATTAAAGGGCGTGAGAAGGGTAGCCAGAGAGGCGCCTGATTCTCAAGGAAAAGGGGAATCTGTATATTGGGACAAAGGGTTACTCTATAGAGAGTGGATCCCTGAGAGAGGGCTAGAAGATGACAGAATACAGCAGTTAGTACTGCTCAGATCCTAACTTCTGGCACTTCTAGCCATAGCCCATGACATTCACTTTGCAGGTCATATGGGCATAAAGCATACCGAGAGACATTTTATCCAGAGCTTTTACTGGCCTGGGATTTCCAGAGCTACAGGATACTGCAGAACATACCTCTCAACTATCCCTGATTTTCAGGGATGTCCCTGATTTCGAATTAAATTTTAACTCTGTCCCTCTTACTCCCTCCTAAAACTAGTGACTTTTGGAGGAAAGGTGGTGAATTACACCTAATGAATAATGACAATAATTACGAGTTATAAACTTCTTTTACCTCAGAAAATGTGTACTAATTCATATGCTCTGATTCTGTCAATGTTTCAAGTTAATAGCACTAATATTTTAAAAGTGTCCCTGATTGTCCCTGATTCTTTCTTGACTTGTCCCTGATTCTGTTGAAATTTGTCCCCAATTGGTTGAGAGGTCTGCTGCAGAACCTGTGAGCAGTGCCAAAAGCTAGACAAGGCAGGAGACAAGGTCACAACTTCTTTGATGCCTTTGCCTGTGATTGATGAACCATTTCAGAGGGTATCTATGGGTATTATGGGGTCTCTAAGTACCCCAAGTTCCACAGGGAAAATTATATCCTAGCAGTAGTACATTATGCTACCAGATACCCTAAGGCAGTGGCCCTGTCCTCCATGGAGGCAGAAAAGGTGTCAAATGCTTTGTTAAAGATTTTCAAGAGGGTAGGTTTCCCAAATGAAATATTGACTGAGAGAGGTGCCAATTTCATGTCAGACCTACTGGCTTGTCTGTGGAAGCACTGTGGGGTGAAGCACCTAAAGACCACCCGCTACCATCCCTAGACTAATGGTTTTGTGGAGATGTTAAACTCTACACTAAAGGCAGTGCAAAGGGCATTTGCAGACCAGTTTAAGAGGGAGTGGAACAAATATTTTCCCCATCTGTTATTTTCTTACAGGTAGGTGCCTCAGGAATCCACAGGGTTTTCACCCTTTGGGTGGCTGTATGGGCATAAGTTAAGAGAACCTCTAGATTTGATTCACGATAAGTGGGAGGGTGAGTGTGAATCCCACAAGGATCTGTTGGGGCATATGTCCTAAACCTCAGGACAAGTCTCAGGGAACTCATGGGCTTGGCCCAGAAGAACCTGGCAGAAGCCCAACAGCAGAAAAAGGTCTGGTATAACAGGAATGCTCGCGCTAGAGAGTATGATGTGGGAGAGCAAGTTATGGTTCTCATTTCTGTCAGACACAACACATTTTAGTCAGCTTGGGAGGGACCCTTACAAGTGGTAAGGAAGGTCAGTGCTGTTAATTACATGGTAGAACTGCTAGGCAGCAGGTAGGGGCACAAACTTTACCATGTTAACACCATGAAACCTTATCATGACAGGGAGGGCCTTGTGCTAAGTATTTGCAGTAGAAGGCAGGAGTAGTCTGAGGGGTATCTATGGCTAAAGGTAGCCAGCCAGCAAAATCCCAAATTACTATGGTGTAGCCTAGGATTGCTGGCATATGATATGACAGTGCAGCACTGTACTGGGGTCAGCAATGCAAAGGCAGCTATGATCTCAAGACAAGGTATGGGGTAATATATTCCCAGATAGGGTCATCCCTTTCAAGCAATGTTTCTCAATGGTCACTTGAAAAACTAGCTTGAGTCTTCAATGGGTTGAAGAAGTGTGACAAAGGGTGATGCTGCCAGCACAGCTATGTGGATTTTTTTAAAATAATTATATGTCATTTGTGAATATCAACATGATGTATACCTAAAGCTTGTGTTACAAATGTATTATAACTGTATGTCATGTGTATAGCAAACTGCTTGAAGGTATTTCCAAAGTGATGTTTGAAATGTAACCACAGTGTAACCTACTGGAAAAGAACAGAAATGTACATGCGATATTGTAAATGTTTAAATGCATATATTTTAACAGTGGAAACTGGAACACAGGAGGTTAACGTCAGTCTAGCAAACTTCAGAAAAATAACTGAAATTAGATTACTTTATAGCTAGGCCATAAAGATGTTATTTTTCAGTTTCACTGCAGCAACAGACACAATGCCTATAATAGGGAGCTTTCTCTATTGTCTTTAAGGTGAAATAATTACTAGTTTTGAAATGTGAAGGACATGGCTTTCACCATCTGCCTAAGATCTGAGGAAAAACCCTTGTCTATGTATTTTCACAGGTAGATGCTAAATACTTCTAGCTTTCAGCAGTGAGGGTTTCACCAGGGATGGAGTCAGATGACAAGCAATGATGTAATTATGCAAACTATCCCAGTAGTAATATCTAAGATATTAATTGGAGAGGTCTCTGAAAGAGAAACAGCATTCTGTATTCTGTTTTGGACCTGACAACAACTAAGGAAGATCTATTCACCACATCTACCTTGCTCTGAAGTAAGTTAACTACGGTATAGTAATTCTTGTAGATACAGTCAAGAATGTAGCAACACTTAGTTTAGATATTTTTATTTATTTATTTGAGACTGTCTTGCAATGTTGTTTTAAATATTTCATGTCATTTTGAACTCTGATGTCACTGTAAATATATATTGAGTATTTTCTTGTTCTTTTAATATTTATTATTAAATATATTTAAACCCTTCATTGTTGCTGATCTGTCTAGAGATATTTAAGTTCTGAGAGTAATTACATATTTACTTGGTGACATTGTGTGGGCCACTCCTAATAGCCTTGCTCTGGGTCAAACTACCATTTATTTTAATAGTAACATTATACAGTAAGATTGGACACCCTTTGTTAAGGGCCTCAAAGTAGATGATAAGGAACTGGCTGGTGGCAGTGATAACTACCTCTTATAGTCTGGGCAAAAGGGGGCATAGCTATTAAATTTGTGCCAGCCTTTCATAGGTGCATGTGTGTGTGTGTGTGTGTGTGTGTGTGTGTGTGTGTGTGTGTGTGTGTGTGTGTGTGTGTGTTGGTTGGACATAGAGGGTGCTGGAGGTCTTGGTTTGGCCATTCTACTGAGATCTCATCTCTATAGCTGTGCCATTGGGAAGTCTTACTGAGAATCTGGAGAAAGAGGGAGAAACCAGCCCTGGGTTGTCTGTGATCTCTGTGTGCTCTTAAGGGAAATTGCACTTGGTGCAGAAAGCTGCATCTGGAAATACTGTATGTGTATTTGTCATCCTCCCAGTGTACATCCCACACTGGTGTATGTGATGAAGACTGAGGCTCCTTGATTACTGGTCCAGTGGTGGGGTGTCACAATGTCACACAAAGATTTACCAAAACAAGAACAGGAAATTTGTTTTAATTGATGTCATGTCAATGAAAACGTCTGCGGTTAACTCAGTGAAATCATTGAACTTGGGAGCAAAAAGATCTCTCTTTATCCACAAGATCACATGCTTTTGAGAGTTAGTATATTCTGAAAAGTTTAGGATATGCAGGAGGCATGCCTTCCTCACAGAAAAAAAAAACAAACTGTTCTGCATTTATTTTATAGTCAGCTTTGTACATTGTCCATTTAACTGCTTCATTCTTCAATGCCCCTAATTCAATTTTTAGCAAAGATCAGCTGTGTCATTTACATACATGCGATGAATGCACGTTTACATGCTCTAGTCTGTTAATTTTTAAGGAATCACCATAATGCAGCTAGTGGTTGTGGATTTTGTGTGTTGCTTAAAGTCTGACTGTGTGTGTGTGTGTGTGTGTGTGTGTGTGTGTGTGTGTGTGTGTGTGTAAGTAAGAGAGTGAGATGGAGATGCAAAACCAGCATGTGTGTATGTGTGAGTGAGAAACAGAAAGAGGGATGTGGAGAGACAGAGAGAGATCGAGAGAATAATATAGAGATGCAAAACAGGCATTGCACAACAAACACAATGCACTATTTTAAGAACATTTCTATATTTCTGTAATGAATCATATTTGGTCTTATGTGTTGATTATGTCTGTTAGCGGTTAAGTAACAGATGCATGGCTCTTGAATGCCCAAGTGCCTGTTTCTGCATGTTAAGCAAGTCACTCATTAACAAATATCTGGGCACCAGCAGATGTATGCATCCATATTAATGCTTTATCTAAGTTGTGTTTTTATATTTGCAGAACAGATGTGTCCCATGTACCACATAGTTCTCCTCCAAAATACAAATAATAGTTCTGGTGGGGACCTAGCTCTCGACAAGCCAAGAAGCACCAAGTACAGAGACACTTCCAGATCATTCCACAGCCCAGTGAAAGAGCACTCACAAACTACATCTTCCAAAAGGTTACTTTGCTCACCTGGGTTCATGTACCAAACATAGATACCTTGTCTAAGATCATTAAACTTAGTACATAGCCCACTGGAAGTGCACTCCAAACTGTATTACCAGAAACTAATTTTATTCCACTGTGCCCAAACATAGAGACTCTGAAAGCTCAGTGAATAGCTTAATGGAGGAGTCTTCACAAATGATATCATTTAGCAGAGCAATTTATTCATCTGAGAGCAAGCAACTATATCCTGAGTGCTCAGTGCATAGCTGTGTGGAAGTGTACTACCAGACTATATCACCCAAAAGGTAAATTTACTCTCCATGTGACATTACCCATGTATTGCAGTATTGCACAGTGGTTAAGGTCTTCATCTCCTATGTATAAGGTATAAGGTTAGAGGCTGAACTTCAGCTAATGCCTGTATTAAATTTTCATGTTCTCCCTGAGTTTCTGTGTGGTTTTCCACCTCTCCAAAATCATGCTGAGTGTTTTCCGCTTAAACTCACCCAAGAATGGAGTTGTGGACAGCAGCACAAACTCTACATAGTGCTTATAAGGGAGAATAATTATATAGAACAACTCTTTTGGGCATCACATGTGGAGCACAATATCCACATGATAGGAGAAAAAGGATCACAGATTGCTCTCTGTTTCAGGGCTTGCCCCTCAGTGGTGAATAAACTGAATCAAAGTAATTCAGACATGTTGACTAATGTCATCAAATGGGTATAGGTATTTGCAGGTGACATGCGGGTTGAGGAGCCAGTCTTCTTCAACCTACACTAGGGAGTTCTGTTAATGGTGGTTGGGGTGTGTTTGCCTCTATTAACCAATGTCTGCCCATCACAAAATAAAGCTCATCAGTCATGGGTCAGTAAGCCACTGGCCAGCTGGTGTCCGGTTGTTCAGCTTGGTTTAACTTGGATTGCTCTGTTTAGCAAAAGCTGTACATAAAACCAATCAGCCTGTCAAACATGAACCAAGAATTCTTACACTCCATGCAAGTTCACTGATAGGATTGTATTTGGAAGTGGATGACATGATGGTGAGGCAGAGGCTGGACATCTTATATATCCAGGAACAAGATAGAAGGGCAGTGTAGCAAAACCACTTGGCTTGGGATTCAGAGTCAATTACTCAAGAGGAGGAAGAACTAGAAATGGTGTGGGAACTGTGGTGAGGAAGAGACTTCAGCAGATAATGAAGGATGTCATCAGAATCGGTGACAGACTCATGTCAATCAGAATTCAGTGTAAGGACAGAGCCTATGCTCCATAGTGGTTTCTGTGATAGTGTAGAAGAGTGCATGTTGACAGTAGTTGCACAACCTACTAAATAAAGAAGTATAACATGAATTGGTGTTGATAACAGGTGATCTAAGAGCACATATATGGACAGACAGAACAGGATATGAAGATTACCTTGGTCAACATGGATGGGGCAACAGAAATAAATAAGTCATTCTAGACTTCTCTCTGGCAAATTGATTGATGGTGGCCAACACATGCTTTAATATGAGAGACAGTCACAAGATCACATACAAGAGTAGCCAACACGCAACTCAGGTAAACTTCCTCCTAGTAAGGAAAGAACACTGGGGTAGAATCAGTTATTGCAAAGTCATATCCAGTTGGCCCACATCATACACCAGTGGTTGCCACAAGCATCTGCAAACAGTGGACAGAGAAGGCTTTAAGGCCAACAGAGGCTAGGCTGAAGATCTGGAAGTTCACTGGAGAGAAAGCACAAGAGCTCAAGGAATTACTCAGGGCTCTAGCACCTCAGGAAGAAGAAGAAATAGGTGGAGTTGAAGAAGAATGGCAGAACCTCAAAACAGCATGTGAGAGAACTACAGAACAGGTGAGTGGCTGAGCCAGGTGTTGAAATTAGGTACATAAGAAAAGCTGGTGATGGAATGCAGAAGTTGAGAAAGTCAACAAAAGAAAGAAGAAATGCAGGAAAAAAATGGGAGACAGAAAAGGCAGATCAGGCTAGGAAGGAATACTGGATGGTTTACAAAGATGCTAAGAGAGGAGTTGCAATAGCAAAGAGCAAAGCATCAGAGTAGATGGCAGAAAAATTCACTATCAGACTGCAAAACAAAGACATAAAGATAATGAAGATAGTCAAACACCCTTCATAAGAGATACCAGCAGCAGCCTGCTCACCAGCCCACAGGAAGTCAAAGCCAGATGGAAGGAGTACTTTCAGCAACTTCTGAATTAAAAACCTTATACAAGATGCACTACCCCAGATACAGCCAAGAATGAAAGAAGATACGGAGACATCATTAGAAGTAGTAAGAAGAGCACTAAGGAAAATGAAGTTAGGGAAAGCAGAAGACTGAAATGAAGTCACAAGGGTTATGACCAAGATATTGGGTAAGTCAGGGGAAAAATGGCACCTGAAGGTACTCATAGTAGTATGTAGAGCAAGACATATCCCTGATTACCTGAGAATAAGCATGCTACTGCCAATGTACAAGAAGAGAGGGGACATCGACAGCAGTGGGAGGCACAGAGGTATCAAACTCCTCTCTGACTGCATGAAAGTTCTGGAGAAGGTAAGTAATGAAGAAATACTTAGAATGGCAGAAAGTTATTGAAGGAGATGAACAGTATGGAATTAGATCAGGATGTAGCATAACTGACCTGATGTTTGTAGTGAGACAGTTCAGAAGAAGCTAGAGCTGAGAAAAGAGTCCAAATGAGCATTCCTAGATTTGGAAAACGCATATAACAAGGTCCCAGAAAGTTGATTTGGGAAGTCCTGTGCTAGATAAAAGTCCCAGAAATATTGGTAGAATTAGCGCAGACTATATACAAGGACCCATTGACTTGAGTATAAACAGTGTTAATTCTCAGTCCCCATGGGAGAGGTTGTGCATTAGGATTCAGCTCTTGAGTCCCCTGTTAGTCATACTTGTGATGGACTACTTTAGTAAACAGGTTGGAGGGGACAGATCAACAAAGTTGCTGTATGCAGATGATGTGGCATTACAGGCAGTCTCTGAATAAGAACTTCAGTAAAGGATAGGGGAATGGAATGTAAAACTGAATTTACATAGAATAAAACTGTACAGGCAAGACAGTTCTAATGGCAGCAAATGGGGAAATCAGAAGAAGCTGAGAGATGATATAGAGGGGAAACAATTTGTCTTAATTATTTCAGCATATGCAGTATGTAGCTTACAAAATGCAAGCACACCTTCTGAAGTTCAGTAATCCTCTGTGCAAAGTAATAGCCTCTTTTCTGTGTTCTCCACATAAACAAGTCTCCTCACCTTCAGTTTCCCTAGCTACATGGTTGCCTTTTTATCATGTAGATGCAGGGCTGTTAGCATGGTGAAGATGCAAATCAGGTGTGAACTCATTAGAATTACTGAATCCCAAATACTTGGCTGCAAACATAGTGCAGATGCTCCCTCAGTGTTTGGTTTTAATGCATCGTAACTCTGTATGATTACTGATTTGAGAGAAGGAAAACATAACAGCACTGCAGGCTGCCCTACATCCACTGGGTATGTCAGGCTAGACTTACAAAGAGTTTAATGTAAGGTTGTAAATGTAAGTAAGCAGAACCCAGTTCACAGGTTCTGTTAATTAACATCCAACCTCCCCTTCATTTGTTGGCAACTGCATATGATATTATTGGCATTTAATACCCTCAGACATTTTAAGGACAATGATATAGAATGGCTTACAGACTACATATCTCAGGTTACTGGTCAGATTGGAGAAGAATGACTAAAAACACAGAGAGGTAAGACAGAGCTGTATATTTGCAAGATTAGTTATGGCTGTGTGATAACTTAGTGCACTACATCCAAAAATAATAAATGTAGGAATAACAGTTGTGAGGTTTCATATTACTGTAGATGATGTTGCAGTTGGTTGTATGCAGAATTATTTCTGTTCCTTGCTGCAAAGTTGTGTGTGTGGCAATGAGGGCTAAGGTATCATGCATGTTTTCTGAAGGTTTATTGGAGTGAGAGTTCAAATCCAGACCTATATAGAAATATCCCATGTGTACCAACATTTTTAGTGTGTGTGTCATAGATGTCTTTTCCTCAGTTCAACCACTTGTCCTTTTTTTTCTTTTTTGGGGGGAGGGGTCAGTCTTTGCTTGATACACTGCTTAGCACAAACATGGTAAATGGAGAAAAATGAATGTCAGGTTTGGCTATGCATATCTCATTTGCATGAAGCAGGATAGTGTGCAAACTGGACTACTGGCCCACACACAAAACAGACAGAACACCTGCAAACAGGGCATCTGTAAAAAGGCAAAGGTAAAAAAATATGTTGTTGGAATTTCATTATTTCATCACACAACTGTGCTTGTACATACAAACATACAAATATTTTAAGCACATGCATTAAAAGTCCTACTAGCTTGCCAGCATACCAAAACACTTGTTCCCATAATAAGTATCCAGGTTGTTCTTAAAAATATCTAAACTAGTACTTGCTTTAATGTACTTTGGTAGTCTGTTCCATGCATCAGCTAATCTATCAGAGAACCAATTAGTACACTTATCATTCCTATAGAATCTTCTAGATAGATTGTCTGATGATTCTCTAGTACTCTTTGATAACCCCAAACATTCTCAGAGGTAGTTGTTTCTAAATGCTCTATATACTTGAATAAGATCTCTTAAATAGCTTTGTGGCACTGTACAAGTTCAGATATTTTAGTCTTTCATAATAACTTATATTTTCATATTCATGGATGCCCTTGGTATATTTCCACTGTACTCTTTCCAGTTTACTCATGTGTTTTTTCTTAAAGGGTTTCCCTATTGTTATTCCATTGTCATCATTTTTGTTTTCCTAGACTTTATAAATCTTTTATACAACCTATATTTATAACTATCATTAACCAGTTGGTTGATATGATTAGAAAAAAATCTCATAGCTGAATCTACCCATATACCTAAGTCCTTAAATGACTCTACAGTTTCAATCACTGTGTGCTGTATTAAATATTCACCTTTCAGTTTATGTCTCCCAAATCTCATATGCTTAGTATTTATCAGCATATTATTCTCCTGTGCCCAAATGGTCAATTTAGTCAAGTTATTTTGCAGACATGTCATATCTATAACACATGTAATCAGTTTACCCAATTTCAAGTTATCTGCATATAGACAGTAGAACACCTCAGATGAAAAAGTTAGGTTGAAAAGATACAATCTAAACAAGTAAGGGCTTAGAACAGAGCCCTGTGGAACAATATGACTGTAACCAAGGATTTCACCTGTCCAGTTGCTGTATGATACTTGCCATGTCCTATTTGTAATCCATGCAGATATCCACCTTATCAAGAGTACACCAATACCTAGTTATACTAATTTATTGATCAGTGTTTTGTGTATGACCCTGCCAAATGCTGAAGTTAAATATATGTAAATTACATCACAGCACAAGCTTTCATTTATAGCTGTTATTATATTGTTATAGAACATCATGTTACAGGTGGTAATAGATAAGTTCTCAACATATGCATGCTGATATATGGTTTTAAGTCCCAACCTATCCAGTTCTGGCAATAACCTATCTAATATTGCCTTCTCCATTATTTTTCCACAACATGAAAGGGTCTGTATGACTCTGGGTTTGTCCTACTCCCATTTCCCTTGAAGGCAGGTTTAATAAACACACGCCTCCAATCTTGATGAATCTCCCCATATTTATATAACCTAGTGAATAATAACTATAATGGTGCCAGAAGTTCTTGCTAATGTGTTCTCAGGTCATTGTCACTAATTCCCTAAGCCTTGTTTGGATCCAGTTTATGCAGTTCTTTTTCAATATAATCTTATTTGAATCCAGTATCTGGGGTTACCTGGATGACACTAGGACAACGTATTACCCCTTTTTTGGAGGCAAACTGCTTTGTATAATATTTCTAAATATATCTATAATCTGTTGTGCCTGAGAATAAATTTTAGAATCTGCACACAGTTTATCAATTTGTGTGTCTTTACTCCTTCCGCATCTTATGAATCTATAAAATGGTTTCTTATTATGCTCAACATCTTTGTATAAATTTTCTTTAAATTTTTCTTGATCTTGTCTCACATTATGCTTAATCTGTTTGTCCAGCTTGTTTATTTCAGTTTTCAAAGTTGTACTTCAGCATCTAAACAAAACAGACTGGGTTTCAAAGACAGAAAAACTCCACTCTTTATTGGCTAGTACATACAACTTAACGCTCCAATAAATATGATTTACTGATGAAGTCTGGGAGGTGCCTGGATGAAAACACGTTTTGTGGAGCGTATCTACTAGCCAATAAAGAGTGGAGTTTTTCTGTCTTCGAAACCCAGTCTGTTTTGTTTATTGGTTGCCTTTTGACTAGTTCCTCATTTTTTGGTTAGTACTTCAACCTCTCTTCCATTTCTTACATTTTTGTCTCTCATCTTAATCAGATATCTTGTTCTTATGGAAATATATCCTCCTGATGTTGCGTGCCTAGATACTGTTGTTAAACATTTCTTTTTGATTTTTTGCACTCAAACAATTTCTCTTTCAAAAGTTTCCACATTCCATCTGCAATTTTTCCACTGAACACCTCATTCCAGTTAGTTTTACATAATACTGCATTGCTTCCATATAATCTGTAATTAACCTTCTGTGCATTGGCTTAGATTTCAGTAAGGCAGAATTATCTAGCAACAAATTAACCTTTATAACCCCATGATCACTGCACATTAGTCGTGGTAAAACTTGACCTGAAGTAACAGTAATTTCTTTAGGAACATAAACAATGTCTAGCATGTTCCATCCCCGGTAGTTTTTTTTTTACAATCTGAAGCAATTGTTGTTCCTCTATATACGTTGTGAATAATTTATTTACTAACATTGTTGAATCAATATTATTCCAGTCTGTTTCTGGTAAATTTAAGTTGCCAGCTAATATTATTCTTCCCTCCTGTGTTTTGTGCAGGAAATGCATGAATTCCTCTCGGTCATCTGGACTTGACTTTGGTGGTCGATACACTCCAACAATTGATAGATGTTCCAGGGTTGTCTTTATTGTCACATTTACACAGTCTATAGCATTGGTGTTATCATTGAACATGTAATAATTACAGGTCTTATAATTATCTTTAATCCCTGTCATAACATCGCTACCTGATTTTTTGTTATAATGTCTGTTACAGTAAATACATTTATACTCTGACAAAACTGGTTTCCAGTCATTGTTCTTTAACCATGTTTCACAAACAATAACAACATCAATCTTGTGGGAACATAGTAAACTTTCCAATAAAAAAACTTTATTAATGCTCCTAGCAGTAACAACCATCAGAGATGCACCGAATGTTGCTATCTGTGAACTGTTAAATTTTTGACCTGGCAAAAATCCTGCCTAGTGTTTGTCAAATATTGGAAAATATTTGCTGCAAAAATTATCTTCCCTGATCATGACAAATGCACGCCATCCTGTATGATCACATGTGTGCCCAAAACTAGGCTTGGATGCTTTATACATTTCCATTTTTTAAAACGGGACATTTTTTCCATGTAGGTAAAAATCTTTTAATTCAGTGACCTGCCTATCCTTTCTATAGGTGATTTGTGAAAAATATGTCCTAACACTAGTACAAGCTTTACTATCTAAGAGGGCAGTCAATTCCTTACTAACAGTCAGAGAATCCTTGTGGAAGACATCATTTGTGCCAACATAAAAGGAAATGGATCCGTACTTCCTTACATTAAGGCTTTCCAAGGCTTGTCTCGCATCTTGTGTTTTTGCTCCTGGCAAGCATAACACTAGTCAATGTTCACTATCTTCCCTTCAAATATACGTTTCAGTTCCTCTAATAATTAAATCTCCAATCAGTGTTGCTCAGCAATTAGCAAAGTCCTCCAGCAGCTGCAGCTATCAAACACTTGCAGACAGGACTCAGACAGTCAATAACGGAAACCAGACACATTCTGTTAATTCTGTTGGGCACCACGCAAACACTCTAAGCAGTGTTGCACTGATGTTAACACAGAGACCTTAAGAATGATTAGTAAATTAGGGATTGTCATGTAACTAGTGCTGTGGCAGCAGGTGTAATTGTAGGGCTGGAGTACAGATAGTCCTGGGTTCTATTACAGGGTGTGCAACCTTTTTTTTAATGCTGTAACAGTGCAATTTGCAGCAATGAACTGAAAAACTGAACAAGTGTTATGTCAACATTCTTGTGTCAACAGGTTTAATTGAAGAACTGCCATACACATAGTCCTGGGTTTCAATACAGGATATCCCATACACTTTTACTGTTGTTCCACTTTTCATTATATTCACTTTCACTTATAAAACTTTAGATGGAGAAGCTGATATAAATTATGTATATGAGGGATGAGACACCATTATCGTGTTTTCAGATGCATAATTGAAGGTATACTGTGTACTATATTTCTGTAAGTATAGTTCTGCTATATGGACTTTCATGGTCTTCATAATTACCTAAGATATATACACAACTGGATCTATATCCAATAACCTTGTCAGGATACACACACACATACATGTGTAACAGGCCAAACTGTCACCTGTATTTATGTATTATTCCTGACTATGTCTGAGTAGCACTTCTTCTGTGGCAAAGATGGAAAATCAATGCTGTGGAAGGAAATGTTTTCCGCTTATGCCTAGGTTTGAATCCCCCAGTGTAAAAATCAATATTCTCAATGTATAAAGGTAAACACAAATGTGTCAGGTCATTACATAAGTGTCCCCAGTGCATGACTGCAAACCTAATTCACCTAACAGTTACCTTTCATTTTCCAATATATATTTCCAGGCTACATTAGTAGACACCTCCCAAACTAAAGCCAAGTGTCAGATTAATTTTCCAATTTCAATTATTTAACTTTTCCCTGCTTAGGACTGTGGCTCTCTGCTTAACATCAAGCAAATGCAGTTTGCATCGTTGCTCAGGTTTGCTCACTACCAGTAAAAGTGATAACTGGAATTGGCAGGAAAACATCAGTTTCCATTGTTCTAGTTTGGCTGGTAAATATGGCTGGCATTTTAGAGGAAGGTACCAACTTTAGGCAATAGAGGTGGGATTTTCACGAGTCCATGACATTTATTGGACTCCAGGTAAAGCACCACAGCCAAAGGCTTATGCAGGAGGACTATTCTTCCTCCCAGTACAACTTTGAGGCATGGAATAGTATGGCCCAGGCTGTATCCAGTCCCACTGGTATCACACAAACTGGATTGCAATGTAGGAATAATTTCAATGACCAACACAGAAGAAAAAGGCATACTCTCAACCACTGATTGTAGGAATTTGAGACTGCAACATTCCATAGCTGTGTAAGTATGACAATAAGAGTACTTGTAAGACTTAGAAATATAAATATAGGCAAGACTAGTATGCATAATGCTTTTCTGTTCTTTGCCCAACTGCCACTGAACATGAGTTCAATTGGCAGGCTCATGTTGCTCAATTGGAGAGACTGAGGGAAGGCAGTGGTATGTATGCAGCAGAAGAGAAGTGTTATTGTAACGTTAAAAGTTAAAGATAGCTTTTTCTGTCTTTTATACAGCTGTATCAAATTTATCATGCATGCCACAACTGTAAAAGCAAGTATACATGCATTACTCTGTAGCACAAACCAATTGTAAGAGTCCAATCTTAGACTGTAGTCAGAGGTTGTGGGTTCAAATACCAACATTCACAACTATACAATACTGTTATTTCTTCAATAATATTTACATTAAATTAAAAACTCTATACCAGTGGCACAACTGCCCTGATGTAAACTGTAATTTGCATAACTGGAACATGCATATGTGGAATATATGGACATTTCAAGGATTACTTTCAGCAATCTGTAGTATAGTGTGTATCTGTTAGGCAGTGTACTTAAATGTAATACTTCAGATAAAAGAGTTGCATAATTGTATTAAGGCACTGTATGTCACATATGATGACACTAATTTTATCTTTGTTTTTTCTCTCACCCCAACCCTTATCTTTATTTTGATTTCCTATAATGTCATGCCAAAATATCGCCATATCATCCATGTTTACCACATCACTAATCACCTGCAGAGAGTGGCCAGGGATGGTGCATAAGGTCATGCACCGCACCACTGGTGTATGCATATCCTGGATGGAGAAACTGCTCTTCCTCATGGTCCATAGTAGGAGGAGATGTCAAGCACTCCAGCTGCCAGTGGAATAAGAGGACAGTGATGATAGCCCATTGGGTGATGCCTTGATTCTCACTGTCTCCGTGCTTGTGGTCCATGAGCCAGTGTTGTTCCTTTCCTCACCCCAATCATGGTGTCCACCAACATTTTGTGTCCATCATGGTCCTTGTCTCTTGTCTTATTTGTCTTGTATGCTTGCACTTGCTTCCTCATCTACCCAACTTAACTGACCCAGACATACCTACTTCCCTTACCCAGCCGTCCTCTCTTGCTGAATCAAAAATAAAATGGGCATCTGTCCCACAAAAAAAATCATCCCATACATACTTCTCCATTTCACACACGTGTCTTCTTGACACACTTGATTTGGTCCAATTGGCTATACAACATGATTGCATTATTGCCACACCTCTTTGTGGAAGTACAGTCCAAATTCAGTTAATAGTCTGCATATATTTTCAGTTTACACGGTTAACAAAATGGATAGCTATGATTCTTTCCTCCTTCCCTCTTGCATATTCCTGTATTGCCTTCCCTTTGTTCATCTCTCTGCTTGCTCCTCATTTTACCACTTTCCTATCTGCCCCATTTAACACCTCTAATCTAGTGAAAAATAGAATTACACACAACACACAAAAGTAGCAGAAAAAGCAAAGGATCCCTTCACTTTTTGGCATCTATGTTTGTGCAGAGTTTCTCCTAGTGCACCAATGTGCAGCGACTATAAACAGTGGTACAATGCTGTGATTATCACCGCTCAATGCCTCTTAACCCAACTGCATTATGCCAACACACAGAAACACATGTACTATAAAGAATGCATGTCATTGCATTATCACTGTTTATTTAAAAGTCTTTAAAAGTATTAGATATGCTTGGATTCAAACCCAGTATCATCTGGGATCAAAAAAGAGTGGGCTAGTGCATTTACACCTGCTGCTACTGAGTCAGTTAAGCAGCAGGTGTGTTTCATTGATTCAGTACTAACTTTCAGACTCTTTGCAATGCTGCTTGCAATTGTGCACTGGTTAACTACACGCAAACATGGAAAGTATTGAAAATGTGTATCTTGCATGGGCAAACAGTTTGCCAACCATTGAGCAAACCTGCTGCTTGTTAAACTATGGAAAAGTAAATATTATTATGTATTACTGTTATTTACTGTCCATTACCTATATATGACATGAACTGAATGCCCTATCTAACAATATGTCACATATTTACAGTACAGCCATGTGCTGCCTCCCCCCAGCACTGCAACCCTGGTGTCTCAGTACTTTCTCCACACATATATCACCTACACTACAGAAATTAATATTAAATGTGTGATATGCAATGCACATCAATCTGGTAACATGCAGAACTAGAACTATTGACCCATAAGCCTAAAAAGTCTTATCTGTAAGGCTATGGAAGGAATCAGCATGGACCTTATCCACAGAGACATAGGTGACCTTCAATATACTTGAACCAATAAATTTTGTTTTTTTTTCAAGAGTAGATATTGCTTATTAAACCTAATGGAGTTCTTAGATAGTGAGTCCAAAGATCTGGATGAAGGATACCAGGACATGCTGCCCATGCTGAGTTGGCGAATCAGCATGTACATTATCCACAGGGATATAGATGACCTTCAACACACTTGACCCAATCCATTTTGTTTTTTTTTCAGGGGTATATCTGGCTTATTAAACCTAGTAGAGTTCTTGGATACTGAATCCAAAGACATGGATGAGGGATAACAGGACATGCTGTCTATGTTGAGTTATCCAAGCCTTTGACACTATTTCCCATGCAGATATAGAGAAAATCTCCCATCTGGAAATTAACCCATACATTATTAGATGGATAGCCAAATGGCTCACTGACAGAACACACACTGTCAAAGTTGGAGACTGCACCTCCACCACTATACAACTTACCAGAAGAATACTACAAGGATCTGTGCTGGACCCTCAACTGTTTGAAAATTATTTTTCTGAAGTCCAGGCAAAAGAAGATGGCCTATGGCTTCCCAGGTTTGGTTTTTGCAGATGACAGTCAACTGGATGCAGTCATATAGAGTCTCCCAACTTCTTCTTCTTTTGGCTTTTCTTGGTTAGGGCTCACCACAGCGGATCACCTGTCCACTCATGATTAGCAGTAGAGTTTTATGCTGCTGAGATGCCAGCCTGGTACCCAACCTTCCACAGAAGGCACACACATACACATGCACTCATGCCTAGGGCCAATTTAGAGTGTCTTATCCACCTACAGCATGTCTTTGGGATGTGGGAGGAAACTGGATCACCCAGAGGAAACCCATGTGACCACAAGGAGGACATGAAGACTCCGCACAGAAGGCACCCCAGCCAAGGATCAAACTGGAGAACCTCTTGCTGTAAAGCGACAATGCTTGAGTCCCCCAACTATGTTAACATATTACAGAAGGGGATGCCATAGAGAACTGATCTGTGCCAAACTCACAAACTGGACCTTAAAGCAAAAAATTCCTCATGGTCGCCTTTGGAAATAAAGTATCTCTGCTAACTATGATATACATAACACCCATGTAAGCTCAAACACAGTGTTGTGAGACTTGGGAAAACATGCTGATAGCAATCTATACTTCAATCACTATGTGTTCATAGTGGCAAGACACACATTGTACATTGTGCATCTCATGAACAGGTTCATCACATCCAAGACCAGGGAGGTCATAACTCTGCTGTACTCTATCCTTATCAGACCACTAACTGAGTACAATGCTCCCTTCTGTCTGTACCTGACCAGACACCTGTAGCAACTGCAGAGAACACAGAGGTTTGTGACCGGAAGGATCCAGGGTCTCCAAAACATGGCATACATGGAAAGACTGAAAGATCTGTCATTGTACTCAGTATCATGAAAGCTGCTGAGAGGTGACATATGCCTGGCCTACAGAGCAGTCTCAGACCCTGTCCTAATGGAAATGCTAGACATCTGCAAATCAAATAGGACAAGAATAATTTGCTCCAAGGATCTCTTCCTAGCCTGTGACATAAACAGAACATGCTAAGGAAACAGATACATCTCCTACTGATTTCCAATCCCCTGTAATAGGCTCCTACTGCATGTGAAGCAGTGCTCCTTAGTGACCCTATTCAAGTGCAATGCTGGCAACTGGATGGGTTATTTTAAATTCACCCCTGGGTGGCACCTATGGCCTTCATGGACAGTGCCAGTCAGTGCTGATCACAAAATCACTCTGTTAACAATGACCATCAAACTATGCTCAATAAGGGTACTTCTATTTTTACATGGCTAGGCTTTTAAATAACCTAGCACCATTAGGCTAGTAAACTCCTATGAATATAGGAATTTATGAACCTATGCAGGCCTCCCAAAATCTTCTCTCCAACATGTCCTACTGTTGTTATCCATTATAAGTTAACCTGCAGTCTTATAAAAGTCAGACTTGTGCCATGGCACTTGCATAAAGTACTGAGCTCTGTAGTGTATGTACTTAAGTTCTGTTCTCATTGCAATCAAGTGCATGTGTGTGTTGTTTGTTTAGTCAGAACAGCAGAAGCATGCATCCTACAGTTACTGCTCCAATCCCATGGATTGACAGTATTTTGATACTTGCACTTGCATACACATCCATTTCATGGAGGCCTCCCAATGTCCTCTCTCCAGCATGCCCTGCTGATGTCATCCACTATACGTTGACCCGCTGTCTTAGAAAATCAGAATTGTGCTGTGGTGCTTGTGTAAAGTACTGAGTTCTGTAGTCTGGATATTTAGGCAGGGGTTCTGTTTTCTTGCTTGAAATTACAGAGATCCTTTAAGACTAGCATGTGGGACACTGTTATTATCATATTCTCCTCAACAGACATTACTGATGTCATCAGGTATATCTGATTTGTGAATATACACTATTCCCACAAGTGTAGGGTCAGAGACTGGCCTGGAGACCAGGCAGAAGTCACCTCATCCTATAAGATGCAGATTACAGTGACATGACTTTCAGTCTATCCACATACATAATGCCATGTTTTGTAGGCCCTGTGTTTTCTGGGTGAGGAAACCCATGTGGTCTCTCCAGTTGTTGAATGTTTCTGGTGAAGTACATGCAAAAGAGAGCATTACACTCTATTACTGTTCTGATGAAGACCAAGTACAGTGCTGTTATACAGTCCTAAGATTTAAATATGAAGGTATGACTAACAATGCGTGCATCATAGGTTTTCAATACCAATGTGGACACTTGGTGGTTAAAGGCCAGATTGCTATCTACATATGTTCCCAATGCTGGCATCACTGGGTTTCAGCATAGAAGGATTGTTTTCAATGCTGTAATTAGCATGGAGTTCCACTTTTTCAGAAGGACAAAATAAAGACACATTTCTGCATTAATTTGTCGATCGTGTGGCTTTGTCCCCAAACATATGTCTGTGTTAGCCCCTACCATAGTATGTTATCATCATTTGTGGACTCAGTGATTGCACCCAATATTCAAGAATCAGCAAAATTGGTAAGCCAAAGGCCGTATGCTGTAGCCTGAACTGTTGAGAAATAGATTCTAAACAGTAAATGGCCAAGCACAGATCCCTGGGGTACACCAGGGATGACAGCCGTACAGGCTGATTCAC
The DNA here is from genome assembly GCF_019279795.1 of Protopterus annectens. NCBI lineage: Eukaryota > Metazoa > Chordata > Ceratodontiformes > Protopteridae > Protopterus > Protopterus annectens. The sequence continues at coordinate 745,328,435 of NC_056731.1, forward strand.
CAAATTTCACAGTATGTGTTTGTGTCAGTGAGCCAACTGGTTACCCATCTAGTGACATATTGGTTAATCCTCAGTTTTTAATTTTTCCAAATCTTTTGGGTTTTTAATACCATGACAGGAATGGACCCCATTCCTAAGGTCAAAGTATGATTAAAGTTCTTGAAATTAGTATTGTTTCAGTCTTTGATGTCAACTGGAATTGCTCTTCACAGCGCCTGCAATGTGCCCAGTAATGACTCCTGCAATTCATATGGAGTTGCATGTATTGGTAACATATCTAAATATAATTGTGGATTCTTGTTTATAAGACACATTACTCCTACTACTACTGGAACTGTCTGGTTATCTTTCTTCTACAATGCTCTTATTTCTCCCTGCGAATCCTGATATTTATGACTTTGTGTCTCTCTTTATGCAAGACACTGTAGTCACTGGGTGTAACAATAACACTGCTACTTTTGTCTTCTTTTTATGGACCACTATATCTGGTTTTCTTGCATCTGTCTTTTGAACTGTTAGTAATGGGTGATCCCATGTGATGCAGACTTCACCATTTTCTATGATGCTCTGTGGCTCATGTCTCCAGTGTTTTTCAACTACTTCAGCATTATAATGTTTGAACAATCACCAGGGCAACAGACTTGCCACATTATTATGCCTTTCAGTATACAGTCCTTCTGCCATTAGTATATCACAATTAGCAACAAGGTGTGCAATTGTTTCCAGTTCTGTTTTACAAAACCTACATTTGTCTGTTTCTCCCAAATGTTCAATGGACTTTCTTAATCAACGTGTATGCAGTCCACTGTCTTGGGCCGCCAGTAGTAACCTTTTGGTTTCAATTTGCCTCTCCTTAATTATTCCTGCGTTTGATCCTGAGCAACATCAGGTTCTTCCAGGAGTTTTCTATACATGCAACTATATTTATGCACTTTCCACATTTCTTGCCTTCTCATGTGATACCGTATATTCTTTGCTTTGTTTTTTGGCACATTCAGTTGCTGCCTGATTTTTATCTACTTCTGGTTTGATTTGCATTCCCACTTGATGCCGATATGCTTCTGCCAGACTAAGAAGGGAAGTCATCTTAGATTTATTCTCCTCATGTTTCAAAAATTTCAATGTGTTTGAGTCTTGTGAAGTTAGGCAATATGTATGCAGTCCTACAACTGCAGATCTATACATGTAATTAACTTCAAGAAGGCCCATACCTCCTTCGGAATGGGGAATATATAATCTTGGCATGCACTGATTTTTATAAATCATTTGATGAGCATGAAGCATCATTCTTGTTTTCCTGTCTAATCTATCCAACACCTTTTGGGGCCAGTCAATCACTCCAAAACTATAAGTTAGGACAGGAAGAGCAAATTGGTTTTAGCTTGAATTTTGTTCCTAGATGTCAATGCTGTTTTTAGGCTTAATTTAAGTCATCTAAAATATTCCTAAGTTTTATTCACATTTGTTCATGTTTTATTGTAGATACTTTATCAATTCCCAAATTTTAATACACTTCCTCCTGCTTAAGTTCTTTTATATCACATTCTTGTCCCAAACTGTTTTCTTGGTGCTGCAGCTTTCCTGCTTTAAAGGTTGCTTTTGCACATTTAACAAATGACATTCGTATATCATTTGAAAAAGTTTTGACTACTTGCAGTTGTGCTTTCAGTTCCTCATCTGATGAGCTATAGCTAGTTTTAAATCATTGACAAAGAGAAGATGAGAAGTCTTTACACTTTGTTGCTTTCTGGAAGCCAAATTATAGCCATGACCTAATCTGTTAAGCAGACAACTTAATGGGTTAAGGGCAAGGCAAAATAGCAGTTGTGACAGGGAATCACCCTGGAATATCCCCCCATTGAATTTTTATCCCTGGAATAATAATTTGTCCTTTATCATGAATTAACTGCAAAGTGGTTTGCCACTGTTTCATGGTTGCTGTGATGTAGTTTATAAGTGCAGGGTATATCTTATATATTTTAAACACTCTTTTATCCATAAATATGGGATACTGTCAAATGCTTTTTTTGTAGTCAATCGATGCCATACTTAGATTTTTTTACCCTTTTTAAAGTTCTCCACTATGAATTTATTTAACCACAAATGAGCCTTTGTTCCATATGACTTTTTTTTAATTGCTGTTTTGTTTTATTGCCTTAATTGAATTTTCTTCTAAATCACTATAAACTTGGCATCAGTTCCAGTGTATAGTTTATACATTGTCGGAAGACAAGTTATTGATCTATAATTTTTTGGCTAGCTTGCAGGTTCACATTTAAGTAGGAGCATTGTTTTTCCTGTTGTTGGTGTCTGTTCTGGGTGTGCATATAAATAGTTCTTACTCATGGCTAAATCTTCATGCAAAGATGCTAATATTTTTAACCAGAAGTTAGGTACTGCATCTGGGCCTCAGTTTTTCCAATTAGAAGTTTTTCTTAACTTTGTTTCATTTTCTTTGGCTACTACTTCATCCCATTTCATATCCTGTACCTTTGAACTTCTTATTCTGTCTTTTACTTTTTCTGTCCATTTAGCATCTTTGCTATGCTCCATAAGATCTTCATAAATACTTCTAAAAATGAATCTATCTCTTCTTTTTTGGTGGTCTTTAAATTCCTTTTACCTTGTTTCCCAATTCTCTAAAAATCTGTTTTGCATTATTAATAAATTGCTTATTTTGTAGTTTTCCTTTATATCTATATGTGTATCATTTAAGTTTTTCAGCCAGAGCTGATATTTTTAGTTTATTATTTGCAATACTACATAAATCCTTATCTGTTATAATACTGCGCATTGCTTTTATCACATCTATCTTTCTGAGTACTTTTGTTGATCTGTTCCCTCTTCTATGTTCTAACAGTGACACTTCTTATCTTAATTGTTTTATAGTTTTCTCTATTTGACACTTCCATGATGGTATTTGATTTCTCCCCGTCTTTTCCCTTACTACCCTGTGTTCTTGTGGTAGAATGCTCTATGTTATTAATTTAGCTACATAATAATATATCCTGTTTACTTCCGTTATATTGCATGGATTTCTATGGACAGTCCTAATTACTGTGTTCACTTGTTTTATCAAACCTCTGATTTTTGGGGTTTTATTGACCTTCTGCAGTCTATTTCTTTCATTGATTTTAATATGTGTATCCATCTGTATTAAAATCAAGCAACTCTTCTCTTATCTCATTTTCTTCTAAACTAAGGGTGCATTTTGTGTTCTCCATTTCCTGCCTGGATTCTATAGAAAGTTCTATAGTATCTTCCTGAGGCACATTCTCTTCAGTTTCATCCTGTGTCATCTGTTGTTGTCATATGGGAACTCACTGGCCTATCACACCTCAACATTGACTGTATCAGAGTTGCCACAGTGTCCTGTTCCATCCCTTGCTGTCTAGCTTCAACTGAACATTTATACTGGTTTCCTGTGGAAGGTTCCAAAATAGTTGCTTTCCATTCCACTGGTATCTCCTTAATTTGCATGTCCATTGCTCTAACCTGCTGTGGTGCTTTCTCAGTTAGATATTCTACAATGAATCCTTCACTTCGTTTGTACTCCATAACCTCACTTTCTATTTCTTTAACTTCTTCATTACTGATATTCTTTTCTGCCTTTCCTCTTTGCCATCTTACTTTTTGTATTGCAAAGTTTCCCATGTCTGAATTCATTTGCTTATATTTCTCTTCAAATATCTTTGACACTGGTCTTTTTGTATTGATTAGTTTTGCTTTCTCCTTTGCAGAAATATTGCACCATATTGAATCTCTTTTTCCTTCCCATGTCCATATTCCTTCTTCAGATGTCTCTTGATCTTTCAGTTTCTCCTTACTTTGGGGACTCATTCCATCATGCTGTGATGTAACCTATGTTAGACATTCTACACCAAATCATTCACTTTGCAGACATTCCATAACTTCAACCTCTATTTTTTTTAACTTCTACCTTTCTAATCTTCTTTTCTATAGTCACTCTTTGTGATATTATTTTTATTGTGAAATTTTCCATATCTGGATGCCTTTGCCTGTTTTTCTCTTAAAAAATTTTTGATGCTGCCTTTTTTTATTGATTAATTTGGCTTTCAATTTTGCAAGCTTTTGAAAGGTTTTCTTGTGGAAGTATTTTTCTTTCCTCTAATTTCTCTCTTAATCTTTTTGTATATCCTGCGTCTGGAAATTCTGTGCTTTTTGCATAATAGTAACAATGTATAATTCCTTTCTTATCCTCAATAGTCCACTTTATCTTCTTTATGGGTCTTCATTGGCCTATCAGTTTTTTTTATTTTTGTGGACTGCTACTTCCTACTACAACAGGGGGGCATCCTTCTCCTGGGCCTGGCCCCATTGTAGGAGTGTTTATGCATTTTGAGGATTCTACACTGTCAATTTTTCCAGTCTTGGCATCAGTGTGCCTACCAGGATTGGGCACTTTTTTATCCTGGGTCTTGTGCACCCAGCTATCTTTTTTAATTATTGACCTACTTGAATCCCCTGAATCCTCCACCACCATAGGCAGGTTACCCCCTGAGGCCTCTGATGCATACATTTCAATGTCATCTGGGTTCACCCATGTACATTATATATTTTGTAAATATTGTAAATATGTACTTTCTCTCAGTACCTTATGTACACATTTTGTACTAGTACTGCAAGATTTCTGACCACACAACTGTATGATGAGCATGTATTACATATAACTGTTTTCTGCCTTCTATATGTTAGCATTGTACCACTTGTTATCCTGCTACTATTATTGCATTAACTGTCTTTCCCTTCTAAACAATGTCAGTATCCCACTAATTGTTATTCTTTTAATTACCACATCCTACTAATTGTTATTCTTTAACTACCACATCCTACTAATTGTTATTCTTTAACTACCACATCCTACTAATTGTTATTCTTTAATTGTCACATCCTACTAATTGTTATTCTTTAATTGCCACATCCTACTAATTGTTATTCTTTAACTACCACATCCTACTAATTGTTATTCTTACCACATCCTACTAATTGTTATTCTTTGACTACCATGTACTCGCACTGTAATGTCTTAGAGCTTTTCTCCCCAGGACTCCACTGAAAATGGACACTAGCTGTCCCATCAGATTATCCTAGTAAAACAAATGTTAAATAAATAAAAATAAAAATACTTCTGTCCATGATATATGCTATATAAAATACAGTGTATATATATATATATATATATATATATATATATATATATATATATATATATATATATATCAGTGTTGTCCTGGTGAGATTTTGTGAAAAGTAGGGTCCACCTCATGAAGATACTCAGCAAGAGTTAAGGATGAATTCATTTCAGCAATACTGCTCTCTTTTGCTAGCTGATTTATCATCTCTCCATTCGGACCCCATTAAAGTGACATGGCTTTCAGTCTATCCACATATATAATGACATGGTTTGTAGTTCCTGCGTTTTCTTGGTGAAAAACCCATGTGGTCTCTCCTCAGCTGGGGTAGTTTCTCAATGTACCTTTGTGGGGAATTGTGTCAAAACCCTAGGAAAGATCAAGATACGCAGTATGCATTGTCTTACCTTCATCCAGGCCTATCACACAGAATCAATAGGCTTTGACAAAATCACATATAATCTATGGGGTGACTCAGTACATACATCTTACTGATATGGTTGAATCAACATGCATCCATTTGAGTTGGGGGGACAGCACCTGATGCATGCATGTATAGATACATACTTGACTGTCCTCAACTGTGAGGTAGACCAACATGTCATCATGGATGTTTTCTAAATGGGCATTAGTAATATTCAGGCTTTGTGCGGCATACCTGTGTGAGTTGTTAATGCTACATCATGTCTATTACATCTGATTGATGTCCTCAAGAGTGCTATCATCCTATGGAACTTGACCTAGCCAAGGCATTTGACACAAATCCATACCGAGGTATTTAATCAATACTGTCAGATATGGTCATAAACAGCTATATCACCAAGCTGGTAGACCAGTGGATCACATGCGGGGCATCTAACTATGTTGAAATGTGTGAAGTGGCCTACATCTCAAGTTCATTGATCAGATCCATTCCTCAGGGCTGTCTGCTAGGCCCTTTCCCGTCCATTTTTAAAGTAATGGACATCACAGGTGATATACGCATCCTGTGTCCAAACAGCTGCCCGAAGGGCTACAGATTGTGGGCAATCATTGACTCCAACTGTGTGATATGTATAATACAGGCAGTATCAACACACACCAAGGGTTGCTGCCTTAGCCATGACAGCACCTGTAATGACAAGAAAACATGGGGGGGATTTATTACATCAGGAAAACTAACAGAAAACCCAAGTATAATGTGGACATCACACCCTATAATTAGACCAATGGGTATGTTACCTGTGTCCTGGGGTAAATGGCGAGTGAAACATCCACCAGCATATGGTCACAATGCTGACTACTTCCTTGCATGTAACACAAGTATTGAGTATGTGAAGGATATCTACATCAGAAGGCATAATACATCCATAGTTCCCAGCCTTCATCACACCAATAACTGAGTACAATGCACCCTTCTTCATGTACCTCCCTATAAATCTTCCAGTGATGTGCAATTGAAGTATGCCACCTTTGTCACAGTGAGCTGTAACACAGCCTATTGGCCATGCATAGGTATTATTGTTGTGGCATAAACATTGCTGTCCGATGCACACTACTGCTGAGAATACACTCATATTCAGGCAAATCAGTTTGCACAGCTTCACAATATGCACCCTACTCAAACTGTATGTCAGATCCCTGATAGATGTTGTGACAATGTGAGGTATTGCCATCTATGCCAGGGAGAATAGGGCAGCACATCTGTAACATATGCCAGCATAGTTATTTGGAGTTCTGTAAATAATTTTGTGTCATTTGACTTTCACACTGACTTGTACAGATGCTTGTGTTAAAAATGTATCAACAGTGTTATTATAACTGATTAAATGTTTATGTTTAAGCAAAGAATTCTGGAAGGGAGTACTAGAGTTTTTTGAAATTGTTCTATAGCTTTCAGATACTGCAACAGTTCTTAGCAACGCCCTGAGTGTGTATTGTACCAGAGTCAGGTGATCAAATGTGATCTCATTCCATACCAGTACTGAGAGGATGGAACTCACACAGCAGCCTGTTTTGTTTTCTTTGGAACCTGCTATAAATGTTTATGTCAGTTATTACAGTTCAGTTGTTGTTCAGTTCAGTTTACTTTGAAGCTCATCCCACCTTGCCTTGTAGAAGTAAGCATCTCAGCATCTAATCTTGTCTTGCTGTATTAATTAAGTTAGCCAGGTAACAGTTATTCTTCAGACAGACAGGAAGTACAGTGAAATTAGTTAAGTAATGTTTTTCTGCATGTTTTAATCTGTCCAAAGGTGTTATTTTTATTTCTCCTGCTATTGAAACTCCTGTGTTTACTGTACTTAGATATTTAGTATTCTCATTTTTCTGTTTTATTATTTATTATTAAATATTTTTATGCCCTTCATTGTGGCTGGTCTTTTAGAGAATACTTTTAATGTCTTGTGAGTACTTGTGCTTATTTTAGTGACACCTTGGCCATTCTGAAAAGCCTGTCTGCTTTAGTTACACTCTACCATTTATGTTAGTATTGATTTTACTCAATAAAATTGGATACCCTTGTAGCAGCCTGAGAGTGGTTGACTGGTGGCAGTGTAGTTAACTTATAGGCTGGGCAGAAGGGGTACAGTTAGTAAATGTCTACCAGTTTTTCCCAGGAGTGTGGCTGTAAAAATCAAATACCCAGGTGTGGGTGCATCAGCTACTTGGAAATGGGACACAGTGCTCCAAAATGAGTTTCTTTTGGTATCTGTAGAGACATGGAGTCCAGTCCCAGGTCTGGAGCATGTTCCCTGTGTGCTATTGAGGAAATTGTGCTTGAAATTGTGCAGAGAGCTACATTTAAAACTGCTGTGTAAATCCATTCCTGTTTTTAGTGACTGCCTGTCACTGGTGTCAATGGTGAGGATTGAGGCTCCTTGAACATTGGCCAGGGATAGAGAAGACATCACAGATGTCCTCTGTATTATTCATGTAAGGATGCTTATCTGACACAAATATCCTCCCCATTGTTATGTCACCTTGTGTTACAGTCATAATATATGTTTTCTCTGTGCAGACCCTACTGTACCATATAGATATGTGATTGGTGGTGCTGCTACAGCTGTCTTCCATTGACATGCACTCATCTGCTGTACATTAGGTTGTTTCACCTGTCTTCTTCCCCTGTGCTCATTCCTACAATTTATATTTGTGTCCCATATTCAATACACATGCACTTCCCATGAGTGTTTATTTTACATGGCAGTCCATGTACCCTTAGAGATCATTTATACAACTTCAAAATGTCAGGAATGGGACTTCACAATACTCTAGATTATAAATAGTGTAGCTTGTACTGTATTTGGACCATATTATACTTAACATTCATACCTCTCAACTATCCAGACTTTCACAGAATGTCCAGATGTGTTCCTAATCAAATTTGTGATTTTTTGCCATATCACTGGGAAGATATCAGTACTGATGTGACTCAAGAATTAGTTACATTTGAGTTTCAGACTTCAAATCCTTCAGAACCTGTATATTAACACAAACCCCTGGTTATTCTAGCACATTTCTATGCGGCAAATATGTCAAATATGTCCCTATTTCTGGATCACCCCCCAATTTTGGTCTTTGTCCAGATGTCTCAAGACATCTGTGAAGCCCAGGTTATCAATGTTGCATTCCATGCAAAACTGTGGACCTTCAGTGCTCTGATTTAAACTGGAGTTCTATCCATGTTCACTTACATGCTTCCTGTGTTGCCAGCCAAGAAACCTTGCTTATTTACGTTTAAACATGGTACGAATATGCAATGAGTGCTGCTGCTCACCTCAGCTTCAAGTGAAGCCTACATTAAGTCTATTGAAACCCAGGGATACTTTTTTTATAGTTGCAGATTTTCCTTTAGTTTTTTTTTTTCTTGAAAGGTAAAAAGCTGTCTATGGCTATCCATTCTAATGGCAAACTATTCCACACAGCAGGAGATTAATTATAAAATAATTTTTCACCTTAGATTACAGTAAAGGAAGATTTATGCAATTTCAGTGAATAATAATTTCTGAGGCATATTAGTAATCCATGCCATACCTACCTGCAGTCACAATATGACCTTTAACCATTGCATGAGGGTGAATGGGTATATAATGCCAAATGATGGTATACACTTTTTCACAAAAAAAAAAAAAAAAACTCAACAAAGCAATCCTCTTAATTACTCTTCAAGATTATTCTGTAACTGCTGCAATTTATGGAATATAGCACATGGGTGGTTATCATTAGTTCTCCCCCAGACTGCTACAGTTGCATATTGCCTTGCCAGTGAGACTTCTTGCCAAAGCCAGTGCCAGGGTAAAGCCCAGTGTGACAGCAGTCTCTGAATTGCTCACATTTACCATGATGTATAAATCTTCAGCTATGAGGCTACCATGTTGCAATAAGCCTTTCAGCATCCTAGGGATATTATGACTTGTTTTGGATTTTGAAACCCAAAAACTAAAATTGGGATTATCAGAAAAAAAGAAGTTATGTACTTACCATAACTTTCCATGTTTGCAGTCCATCTCACCTACATTCTTGCTGGATGAGTTCAGAGCTGATTCTTGGCTCCGACTCGGCCGATACTAAAGCTCGAGAGAGAGAGAGGCTCGAGGCTAACCCCTATCCCATGGTGCCTCACAACAATTCCCCATATCTTGTTTGCAAGAAAGTAAATAGGTACATAATAGTCAGCAACTATCAATAACTATGCCCATACAAACAGAATACTCCGTATTACTATCCATGACAGCTGGACGGGCAACTACAACCATGTCAGACAGCATAATTGATTGTCCACCAGTTCCTCCAGAAAACAGGAAGGGGGAAGGAGGTTGGGACGCAAGGATGTAGGCGAGATGGACTACAAACATGGAACATTATGGTAAGTACATAACTTCTTTATGTTATGTAGTCCTATCTTGCCATAATTCTTGCTGGATGGGACAGCATCCCTACCACCTTTATTCCAGGTAGCTCAAGCAAGACACTCTTCAGCAAAGTGGACCCAAAGGATGACCTGTCCCTGGAGGCCAAATCCAATTTGGAATGAGTGACAAAGGTATGAGGTCTTGCCCAAGTAGCTGCTGCACAAATGGTATCAATTGGGAGTTTAGATCTAAAGGCATTAAAAGTAGATACTGCTCTGGTTGAATGGCTTTTTACTTTGGCTGGTAATTGTTTGCCAGCAGCTTTGTAAGCAAAGGAAATGCAGTCTGAAAGCCATTTAGACAAGGTGGCCTTAGAAACAGGCAATTCTTTATTTTTATCTGAAAAGGAAACAAATAATTGGTCTGATTTTCGAAATTCTTTAGTCCTGTGAAGGTAAAACCTGAGAGTTCTGTGGACATCCAATTGGTATAGTCTGTATTCTGATTTATTAGTATGATTTGGGAAAAAAACTAGTAGCTCGATAGTTTTGTTGAGATTATGCTCTGAACATACCTTAGGAAAAAAGGAAGAAGTGAGACTCTATCCTTATGGAAAACAATGTAAGGAGGTCGAATGGTGAGGGCTTGCAATTCAGAAACTCTCCTAGCAGATGTTATAGCCACTAAGAATAATATCTTCCAAGACAAGAATTTCATATCTGATGAAAAAGAGGGTTCAAAGGATGGAGAAATTAAAGATGTAAGAACTAGGTTTAGATCCCAGGGCTCTGGTGGTTGCCTGATTGGAGGTCTGAGAAGAAGGACTCCTTTCAAGAAGGTTTTGCATAAAGTGTGGGACATGATTGGATTTCACATGTAGCCAAAATGATAATTTCAGATGGCAGCTAACTGAACTCTAATAGTAGCAGCTGCAGCTCCTTCATGAAAAATAGATGCCAGGAAGGACAATATAGACTCTATAGGAGCTGAGTAGGGATATATGCCTTGGTTTGCTGCCCAAATGGAGAACCTTTTCCATTTACTGGAATATAATTTCCTGGTAGAAGGTTTGTGTGAAGAAATCAGAATGTGTTTGACTGTAGTGGAAAGGGAAACACACCTGGCTATTCGTGGAACTGGAGCAGCCATGCTGTCGGGTTTGGATAGTAGGATGTAACTGCCCTGATTGATGAATCAGGAGGTCTGGAGATGGTTCCAGAATGCATGGTTCCTCCAAGAGATAGAGCCACAGGAAGGGGAGCCAGACTTGCCAAGGCCCGTAAGGAGTAATGAGAATCAGGGTACTCCTCAACAGTTTTGCTTTCTGAATTACTTTTGGAATGAGATGAAAGGGTGGAAAAGCATAAAGGAGTCCTGTAGGCCAATTGTGGACCAGAGCATCCCTGGGTGACATCCTCAGATAGGGAATTAGGGCAAAGTAGCTGCTGCATTTGGTGTTCATGTACATGGCAAATAGGTTGCAGCAAGGCTGGTCCTATTTACAAAAAAATCTCTTCCGCAAATTCTGACTTCAGGGACCACTCATGAGGCATCAGAATTGCTCGACTGAGTTTGTCTGCTATCACATTGGACTTCCACGGGATGTGCATTGCTACCAGAAAATGTTGAGTATCCATCGCCTATTTCCATACTCTTAGTGCCTCTCGAAATAATGAGTAGGAGTTGGTTCCCCCTTGCTTGTTTATGTACCACACAACAGACATGTTGTCTGATTGAATCACAATTGTCCCAGTGGGAAGAGAAATGTGAAGTGCTTGCAACACATTTAGCACCACTCTCATCTCCAGAACATTTATGTGCAAGTGGTTCTCATGATCCTGCCAAGTACCTTGGACCATCATTCCCAGATAATGACCCCCCACCCTATCTGGGAGGTGTCCGTGGTCAAAACTGCATTTTCTTGAGGGGGAGCAAGTGGGAGACCTAGATGAAGTTGATCGGTATGTTCTTGGAGTTTGTGATGAGTATTTGGTGAGACAGGGGAAGATCCTGCATTGACCAATGGGCAAATAGTAGCCACTGAAGTACTCTCATGTGCAGATGGGCTAGGGGAACTAAGAGAATGGTGGAAACCGTAGTCCCTAGGACCTGAAGGACTATCCTGGCCTAAACATTATATCTTGTCAGCAAGAATCTGACTTGGTCTTGTAATGATTCTATCCTTTCTGGTATCAGCTTTGCTGTCATGGTGGTTGAGTCTATTTCTGGCTAAGTCCAAAGAACGGTTAGCACCAAATGAGGACAAAATCTTTAATAGCAGACAGACCGGTTTTGGCCCCAAAGAGCTTTTCTCAATGTCAGAATACAATTGAAGGAAAATTCAACTTTCTTTTTAAACTATTAGAGCACCACCCAATGGCCAATAGATGCCAATAAGTCATAAATAGTTAATTAAATCCAAATAAAACAAATTAAAACACCAAGATCCACCATCAATATTAACTATACATGTCACAAGAAATAGAAATATACAAAAGCAAAAACTGGATACATAAAATATAAAAAATACATATGGAAAAATAACATAAATATATATGTCTATGTATGGATGTACATACAAAACCAAAATGGATGCATGAAACATAAAAAGTCCATAAAGAAAACAGAGATAAGTCTGATTGTTTTAGGTTTATTGTAATGCCTAATCTGGCGCACAAGGATAGAGTCTCGTCCCTGGTTCTGATTAGTTGGTGCTTGGTGGTAGCAGTAAGGAGCCAGTCATCTAGGTACTGAAATGCCTGGAATCCTTGACATCTCAGGTGAGCTGTTACCACTGCCATGCATTTGGTGAACACTCTGGGGGCTGTAGTGAGGCCAAAAGGCAGTGCTCCCAGCCAAAGGCGTAGGTGTCTTCTGGAGTGTCTGTCCATTTTGATGTGGTAGTACGCATCCTGAAGATCTATTGAGCACATCCAATTGTCTTTCCCAATAAAGAGAAATATCAACTGCAGAGTGATCATTCAGAACTTTGATTTCTTTGCAGACTTGTTGAGCTTGCTGAGATCTAGAATTGATCTCTAGTCCCCTGACTTTTTGGAACTAAAAAGAATCGTGAGTAAGTTCTGGATCCTATTTGCTCTGTGGGAACTTCTTGGATGACTCTTTTTTGCAGCAATGAGAAGACATCTGATGTTGTATGGTCTAATTGAATGGGTGGCACATCTGGTAGATCCCAGTTTACCGGGGGATCAGAAATAAAGGGAATAAGGTAACCTCTGGATATTATGTTTTGTACCTAATGATCTTGGGAAATTTGTAGTCAGGTGCTTGGGTACAGTGAAAGATGACCCCCGACTGCCTCCAGAGATGGACAGTCGGGCAACCCCTCAGGGGCGATGGAAGGGATGATCAGAGAAAGTATCTCTGTCTCCCTGATGTTGTGGACCTCCTCTGCAGTGAGGGTGGCATCTTACATTATATCCTCCTCCTCTGCGTCTAGGGGAGGATTGACCTTGTGCCTGAGGAGAAACCTTTTTGAGATTTATGGAACCACATTCTCCCTCTTGTTTGACCCTTGGGATAAGGTCTAGAAGGAAGGGAGAAATGGACTCCGACAGCAGATAAGGTTTTCCCTTCCTGCTCGCACCTGGTCAAAGTCTCTTTTACCTGCAGTCCAAAAAGAGTCGAACCATCAAAGGGGACATTGGTAAAGGAAGACTTAAAGGATTCCGTGAAGTTACATAGATGCATCCAGGAATGTCTTTAAGAGAAATTCCTGCTGTGGCTGCCCTGCTTGCTCCATCTTCTGCATAGGAAATCAGTCTCATGGAGGAGTTAGCTACAGATGTAAGGGTGGAGAGCTGCGCAGATACCTTGTCCATGGATCCCGAAGCTACTGAACTCTGAAGGGTGTCTCCCAACTCCTTCAGGAGATCCCTTTGAAGTCTAGTAAAATGGGACAGGTAATTCAGTGATCTTAAGGTAAATACCACTGAAGAGAAGGTACGCTTTCCATACCTATCCATTGTCCTGGACTCCTTGTTAGGAGGATGGATATTGGAAGATGTCTCGGACAACTCCTTTTTTGTGGCCGCTGCTACCACCATAGCATCATCAGGAACTCCCTTATAAAGAAAGGACTTATCTTCCAGAGCAGACATAGATTTGTTTGGCCTCCTTGGGACAGGCTCCACCGTGTCTGGGGAGGTCCAGGCTTTCCGGGATATGCCCCCCAAGAGCTGGTCATAAAGTGGTGTCACCAAGGAGGTGGAAGGTTGGGAACCGAAGACCTCAAGGTACACTGATTCATCCTCAGTAGCATTAGAAGTCTTCCAATCACCCCTCTGTCTAAGGATTTCAAGGATGTCAGACAAGAAGACATCCTCAGAGGGGGGAGGTTGGGGGAACCTTCTGACTCATCCAAATCAGTATCTGATGTGACAGACTCAGGTGTGTCAATGTGCTTCCTCTTACAAAGTCTCTTCCGAGGAAGCTCTCCAGTGGGATAATCTGGGGAGGTCTGTGAAGGGAGGTCACCTCCAATGGGGGCTGCTTGAGTCTCTGGTTCCCTACGATGAGGGGGTTGTGGGGGAGAAGAGGTTGCTGCCAGCTGCATGTGGGACATCAGGTCCAAAGGCAGGGCTTTGTCACTGGACAAAGCTTTCTCTATTGCTTCAAAGGCCTTTCCACCCCACTCCAAAGATGACTTCAATTCCAAAGAGACAGAAGGTCGGCTCTGAGCAGGAGGGACAGATTCCGAAGCAGACATGGGAATCAAGCTCAGTTGAGCTGAAGCACCGAGAGGGAGGGTCAGTTCCAAAGAAAAGCTGTGGTGACTATCCCTCACAGAATCGACTCAAGAGCATTGGCTCCCAGATCGCTCGGCTCCAGACTGAGTCACTGAGGATAGAGTTATTGGCTCTGAGAAAGCAGAAAGAATTCTTGGAACCAAAGGATCTCATACAGAAGAACCCGAAGTGTTTCGCTCTGAGAGCGAAGCAGTCAGAGGAAGAGCAGGTCTGTAAATGGGATGGCTCCGAAGCCCTCTAGGACCGCTTGATGTCCTCTTCTGAATGTGTCCTGGAGGAACGGGTGGAGACAGAAGGAGCTCTCCTCCTCTCTAAAATAGGAGACCTCAACGTCAGTGAAACAGGGTCAATAGCTGGTGAGTGTCTCGATACCGAAGGTTGCCTCGACACTGAAGAAACCGACACCACCAAGATAGAAGAAGTGGAATTGGAGCCAGAACTCCTTGGCTCCATCACTTTAGACTTTTAGAAGGCTCCGACACTGGAACCAAAGATTTTCTCTTCACAGTTCTGTGAGCTGTCTGACCACGTTCCAGCTGTTCCTGGAAAGAACTAGTCATAAAACCCCTGTCTATTAATTTATGTTTCCTCTCATTAAGAACCCTAGTACTGAAGGCATGGCAAAAGGTACAGGGTTCTTGTAAGTGAGCCTGTCCCAGACAGTACACACATCAGTTTTTGTGAACACTTGTCACATTTCTTGAACCCCGAAGGGCAGTGTTCCTTATGTCCTCTGTCTTTCTCTTTGGTCATGCTGATGAAAAAACAAGGCTAACAACAATTTTATTAACAACAACACTAACTATAACTAACAGCAAAGTTATGAAGAGGAGAAAAAGTTTTTTTTTTTTTTTTTTTTAAAGGAAGAAGGACTAGCACTCAGGGAGGAAATGCCCTCTAATTTAAATGGGCATCTATGGCCCTCTAACTAAAATGGGCCATACAATCCTAAAAAGTAGAATAGGGGATCAAGCACTCAACAACACTCACACAGGTAATAACAATTATTAAAGGTAGAAAGTGAAGAAAAAAGGAGGAGAAATAATAAGATTTATCAAAAATCTTCTACTTAACCAACGAGCCAGTAAGGAGACAACTTCAAAGCTTTCCTGCAAATGAGATCTGGGGAATTGCTGTGAGGCACAGTGGGATAGGGGTTAGCCGCTGTGAGGCACAGTGGGATAGGGGTTAGCCTTGAGCCAGTATCGGCTGAGTCGGCATCCAATTATGGCGAGATAGGACTACATAACATGCAATATTTACCATTTGACTCCAGGCATTTGAAATATTTGAAATTGTAATGAACTGCTCGACGCCAAAGGATCCAACTACGATTTTCAAAAAATCGTAATACATCATTTTCTATAATAATAGCTAATAATACAAGCTATAATAACATTGTATACATAAAATGGGACAATAACATGTTTGTGGCTGTAAATATGAAGCTGTATGTGAATTAATGTTAAAAAAAAATATATAATATATATATTATATAATATTAAAATATTATATACATTACTACAAAAATAAAACTAAAAAAAAACTAAAAAATATAAAACTAAGCCCTCAAACTAATACCACAATATAAAAGGTGAATAAATAATATGAATAAATACCCAAAAAATAACTGTAAAACTATGTGGTAAACTATCTACAGAAATGAACACAAATTATATGAGGCTAAATAAAAAAAAAAATAATTAATAAAATCATTAAGGCCAGGTGGTCTAGCTGGTGGAACTTGATTGGAATCATTACTTTCCAATTGCATTTTACCATTTTTCATTTATCCAAACCAAAAGGGTCAAAAAAACGATGACCTGAAAAAAAATAAAAAAAAATAAATTAAATTTATCTGAAATAATCTCCTTATATATGCATATATAGCACACTTAGATTTTTTATATAGGTTTTAGTATTTTTATATAGGTGTTCTTCAAATCTCCGTCTCACCTATATAGTGTGCATTATCTACTTTGCATGCTGCATAATATAAACATAATATAAACCACTGCCTGTGTGTATTGCCTGTTGTGCTGCATTTAATGATGGTGTGACAAATATCATCCAATTTATGATATTCAGTTGAAAGCGCTAAACCTGTGATATTGTGTGTTGTTAAAAAATATAGTTGGATCCTCTTTGGCACTGAGCAGTTCATTCATTTTTCTCAGCTCATCTTATTGTGTTCTTGTGTTGCATATCGCTAGCTATATTTGAAATTGTATTTGTTATCATTGCCTTTAAGGAGCAACAACTGATTAAATTATTTAAGACAGGTTTATTTTTTGCATTCTATCAATATATTATTTAGTATAACAAAGAATTATAAAGACAATGCTAAGTTACAATTACCTCCTTTACTTAAATATGTCAATTTGTTTTTATAACTTACATATTTGAGTTGTTAAATAATGTTGAACATGTTGTTTTATATTGTTACATAGTGTGCTTTTGACTCCTTGAATATCATTTCATATAAATATTTTTTGTTCTGCAAATTAAAGCACAAGCTGATTTTGTTAATGTCAGGCATTTCTGAATATGGAACTAACTGTATTTTTATAAAAAAAAACATTTTTCTGACACACTAAGGACTGTGAATATACCTGCTAGCTGCTATTTGCTCTTAAAAGTAAGCACTCAAACTCCCACTAGCTTAATCTCCCATTTCTACATGGCCCTCCCAACACCCAATTCTCTAACACTATATAGCCCTACAAAACCTAACCTCTTACCCTAAAACACCTATCCAGATCCCAGCCTAAGTTCTTGCTCCCTTACCCTAAACCTCCACTCTTCCTCCCTTACTCTAAAATCGCAATCACTCCATAAACCTAAAACTCAAAACACCCTAAGCCTAAATTCCATGATCACTACCCTAGTCCTAAAACTTTAAATCTTAAACTCCCTCCCCACTCCCTAACCCTAAAACGGTATTCCTAATCCCGTAACTTCAAATCATCCTCTGCTCCATAAGCCTAAACCCCCCACACACACTCTTTAAGTCTAAAATCCACCTCCTGCTTTTTCCCAGTGGTTGCGTGCATGAAGGCATGTTTGAGTCTGAACATAAGCAGCAAACCGTGTGAGCTGAAAGGGACTCAATGGCTTTGAGACAGCATTTTCTCAGCACCTGAAGGGTTCCCATGTGATACATGAGACAAGTGGAAGTAAAACAAACTGACACATAACAATTACATCTGCATAGCAACAGAGAAAGCACATGAAAAGAACATGTAGGCCTTTCTGTCAAAATGTACTGATAATGGCAAGGATCTCATTGAATATAATTTAGTTTAGATCATAAAGTATATTGTGCTTAATTTATGTTATCTATGGACTGATTCCTGTTTGCAGCTGAAAGTTTATTACATCTTGGTTATTTATGGTAATAGCTTTATAACAATAAATCTTGGAATTATCCAACTTGAAAGAATAAAAGAACTCACATACACAAATATTTTGAACATTGTTGGAAAATTGGTTTGTATACTGCTAATCTACATGGACATTTTTCCAAATCTCATAGTCAAATCAGGATTCATGTCAGTTTATAGAAACCAAAAAAATACACCAAAAATGTAAATTGCAAAAATAATTTAGAAAATCCTGTGAAAAAAAGTGAAAACGTTTTTGTTAGGTACAAGCTCCTCTGCAACTGCATGTAGCAACCTTTACTCCAACATCTATTTCCATAAGTATACCACCTCCAGGGTTGCACAGTCAAGAAGTACGGACAAATACCTTTGAAAGGACAAATACATCCCTGTACCACAATTATGCAACACTGCTGAACAAAAAATGCGTTCAAATTGCTTCTGATATGCACACAAATTCCTTTAAACAAAACATAGTGCAATCTACCACAAAGCAAAACCAAAAATAACCCATAAAAACATTTCACTATACTTTGGTCAAAATTATTCCCCAAAAATGTTATATTAAACTGCAAAATGATTTCAATTGAATTGAATATTATTTCAATATTTTCATTTCACATCTAAGACTTTTGTTATCATAATTCTATTACAACACACTCTATTATCAAATCAATGTCTTAAAATTCTAAGCACTATTTATATATATGTTGGAAAGTTACCTGTTAATAATTTGTCTGTGGCATGTTGATAGCTAAACATCCACCATTTGTGGACAGTATTTCATTAATCATGATCATGAGCTAAGAAGTGCAAAAAAAGATGTTGCTGATTCTACTTTCTATACTTTAAGAAAAGAAAAGATCCAACTAAAAATAGTGGATACATAAACCGAAGAGAAATTATCTGATTTAAAAGTTTGAATGTGCAGGAATATGAAAAAATGCACTAAAAGAAAGGCAGTTTGAGGAAAAAAAGTAATATTCACAATAAACCACAGGAATTGTACTGCAATATAAGATTAAAGTCTTACATTCTCAGTCACTAAG
Source organism: Protopterus annectens (assembly GCF_019279795.1). Lineage (NCBI taxonomy): Eukaryota > Metazoa > Chordata > Ceratodontiformes > Protopteridae > Protopterus > Protopterus annectens. Next base: position 745,347,621 of record NC_056731.1, read on the forward strand.
ATGTGAAATAATATGCACACTACAAACCCATAGCAGAACCGAGTTTAGTACTGTCCCAGTTCTGAAATAAAATTACAGCTGGAAAAAGAAACTGTGTTCTCTGCTGCAAAATATAAATAAATTATTTTATTATCTTAATAACTTAATAACTCTTAACTAAACTTAAGCCCACAAAATTAGCGGCAGACAACCTCCCAACTGAATACCTACAAATCACAGCTGATGCTCTAGCTTACCCAGTATCCATCTTGATTAACCGATCTCTGTCAGAAAGTTACGTTCCCACACTACGGAAAGTATAACATATAATTCCCCTCCACAAATGCGGCCCCTCCACAGAACTAATCAGTTACCACCCCATAGCTATTCTCTCTCCACTCTCCAAAATACTAGAGAGATGCATTCACTCTCAGGTCTCAGACTACCTCCTTACTAACAACCTCCTTTCCAATACCCAGCATGGTTTCTGACCAAATCATAGCACCACCACTGCCTTACTCTCTTTTACTAACACTATCCTTCAGCATAAAAACAATGGCTATCTCTCCTCTGCTACTTTCCTAGACCTATCTAAAGCATTTGACATGGTCCCACACAAACAACTCATCTTTGTCCTCAATAACCTATCCTTCTCTCAATCAGTCACCAACTGGTTTCAGAGTTACCTGTCTAACCGCCAACAATCCATTGTATGGCAGAATGACATATCTCCCCAACTACCTGACTCTATAGGGGTTCCCCAAGGATCCATCCTTGGACCTATACTCTTCTCTATTTTCACCAATAATCTAGCCTCTGCCACCAAACATGGCACACTCATACAATACACAGATGATTCAACCATCATCTGTTCAGCCCATTCCCTACCCAAACTGCAAAAAGTCACACAGGAAGCCTTTTCCTCTGTTGAAAATTGGTTATCCGATGCCCAATTAATACTCAACCCAAACAAAACTAAACTACTCATCTTCCAACCCACCAAACATACTCAAAACAATTCTCACTTTAACATCACAGCAAAAGACAACACCACTATACACCCAACAGAACACATCAAATTGTTAGGAGTGGAAATAGACAATAAACTAAAATTTGATGAACCACAAACTCCAAACCAGTCACGGTGCAACTCTGTAGTATATTTAATAAAACAAATCCAAAAAACTTTTATCTCTAGTGCCTCAGCTTGATTCTCCTTTATTAGAGTATACATTCACATAATCACATCCCCATATTTTATACATATTGAATTACACAATTACATAGTTAAACAATTAAAAATTAATCAATTTCCCATTAAAACACACATTTCTGCTTTACAGCACACTTTTCCATATACATTCCTGATTTAAACCCACAGGGTTCATTGTTTTAAACTTTAAAATCATTACAGCTTCATTTTTTCTTAGTAAACATTGTACTTGTTGTTCAGTCACATATAAATTCATCTCTACCCTATCTAAAACTGTTGCTTGCAACCCTAACGGGTTACCATTATGACATTTATTAAAGTGCATTGCTATAGGGTTTGTCTGTTTATTATTTTTTACATCTCTTATATGCTCTTTTAACCTGCAGGAGAACTGTCTTTTCATTTCTCCTACATAAAATTTATCACAAGGGCATTTTAGCCCATAAACAACCCCTTCTGTATTACAGTCAAACGTTCCATTAGTTTGAAAAGCTATGCCATTTATACTTTCAAATTCCTTCACTACATATTTACACACACTACACTTTCCACATATTAAAGTGCCCTGCTTATCTATTTGTTTATTAATTGTCATGTTTGCCATTTTGAACTTACTGTGTACTAAGAAATCTTTTAAGCTTCTCCCTCTTCTGAAAGAGAAGCACATTTGTTTACAGTGTAAAAAATCCACCTCTCTTTTCACTACATTCCAAAAATATTTAACTTGTTCCATTATCTTTTGAGACAATACAGAATAAGTCGAGGTGACATAAATATATTCTTTTTCATCATTATTTCTCCCACAGCTCTTTCCATTCCCTTTATTTTTTTATAACCTTATCCAAACCTTTTCTTCACATTAGCCTCCTTATAGCCTCTTCTACCAAATTTTCTATAGCTTTCACTTAATTCCTTCTTTGTTTCTACCGGATCACTACATAACCTTTTTACCCTTAAAAATTCAACATAAGGGATGGATTTAATAGTATGTGGTGGGTGAAAACTTTCTCCATATAAAATAAAATTAGTTTCTTTGAATTTTCTATGGATGCTAGTATTAATACATAAACCCTCTCTTCCCTTTAGAGTTACATCCAGATAATTCACTTCCTCACCCATTTGCAAACCATCAAATTTCATTCCAACTTCATTTTCATGCAATTCATCTATAAACTTATTAACCTGATCTTGCCCACCTTTACATATAAATATCAAAACATCGATAAATCGAAAATATCTATGTACATACTTACTAAAAAATGTTTTTTTTTCTATAAATATAGGGACATTCAAAATAACCCATAAAAATGTTTGCATAACTTGGAGCAAAAGCAACCCCCACTGCTGTTCCCTGTAACTGCTTATATAAACTTCCATTAAATTCAAATATGTTATTATTAAGACATACCAAAATCAGATCTGTTACATATTCTACTACTGGAGTTTCCCCCAAGTAGTATTTTATAGCTTTTATTCCATCTTGATGTTTAATATTGATATAATAGTAATAATAATAATAATAATAATAATAATAATAATAATATTTCACCAACAATCTAGCCTCTGCCATCAAACATGGCACACTCATACAATACGCAGATGACTCAACCATCATCTGCTCAGCCTAGTCCCTACCCAAACTGCAAAAAGTCACACAGGAAGCCTTTTCCTCTGTTGAAACTTAGTTATCCGATGACCAATTAATACTCAACCCAAACAAAACTAAACTACTCATCTTCCAACCCACCAAACATACTCAAAACAACTCTCACTTTAACATCACAGCAAAAGACAACACCACTATGCACCCAGCAGAACACACCAAATTGCTAGGAGTAGAAATAGACAATAAACTAAAATTTGACATTCACATATCCATGACCATAAAAAAAGTCCACAAAAACTAGGAGCGCTATACAGAAATAAACAACTTCTCACCAAAGCAGCAAAGATTTCAGTAGCAAATTCCGACCTTATCTCCACCCTACTTTATGCCTCTCCAATATATACCAACCTAAGGCAATGCGATCTAACCAAGCTAGAGATCTGCTGCAACAAAATCAAATTCGCCAAAGGGGCATCCTACCATAGTCACCACTGTCTCTCACTTGCTGAACTGGGCTGGCTTGAACTCCCAATGGTATCAACTCACACACGCCCGCAAACTAGTAAGCCATCCACTAAAAGTCCCATCCCTCCAGAATCTACTCCAACCCTATCGCACCACCAAACCACTAAGATCCAGCAACAAAAATCATTTACAGGTCACTATATATACTCAGTATAAAGAAAAAATGATCAATTTCAACAATTGGCTAAGCTTCTGGTGTCATTCAAAGGGGATCCAGTGTTTGTCAGCCTGGGATGACATGCTCGACAAGCCATGTTGCTTCGCAAGAGACGGCTTGCAACTATCACCCCTTGGCTTTTGAATACTGGCCAAGGCTCTTGCTGCCCCCTTAGTGCTTTTTTAGGCAAGGCTCAAAATTCAAACCCACCTCCGTAAACAGCACAAGTAAAAAATTGAGGGTTATGCTACTCAATGCCAGGAGTTTAAATCTCAAAATGCATGCGCTCAAAGCACTCCTAAGTATGGAGAACATCAACATCTGTGCAGTAACTGAAACCTGGTTCAAGGCTCCAGAGAGCACTCTAGCACTACTGGGCTACAACTCATACCACACATTTCGGCCACAGAACATGGACCGAAACACAAAAGGAGGGGGTGTATCCATATTCATCAAGGATACTCACACCTCTAGGTTAGTGGTGCAGCATGATACCTCTGAGATCATCCATGTGCAACTAACATCGGGAAAATCTGCAATGCAAATTGTGGCCTGCTACAGATCATGCTCCATGACCCAGGACCACCACTACGCCTTTCTGGAGACAATGGAAAACATGAAGGTCCTACCGAACATCCTGATCTTGGGAGATTTCAATTACCCTACCATTAACTGGGAAAACTACTTGAGTACAAACTCCCAGGCTCAGCGCTTCCTGGAATTTATCAACTCAAATGCCCTGGATCAGCTGGTAAACTCCCCTACCAGAGGCCACAACATATTGCACCTGGTCATCACCAACATGGGCGACAGGTGCTCCGTACCAGAGGTCAAACCGTCACTGGTTAGATCAGACCATAAACGAATAACCCTGAATGTCCACACCCCACCACCACCCCCAACCAAGGAAATCACAGTGAAAAGCTTTTCTAAAGCAAACTTCACCTTACTTAAGGCAGATGTGGTAATTTTCACAGCCCCCATGCTAAAGGATAATACTGCCCAAGATGCAAAATCTTTTACAATTGCACTCTATGAGCACCTACAAGGATGCATGGATCGTGCCATCCCTAGCAAAATCATGACTCACTCCCCTAAGAGAAGGAAACCAGTCTGGTGGACTCCTGCCATAAACAGGTTATACAACAAAAGGAGGAAACTAGTTCAGAAAAAAAGCAAATCCCAAGAAGGAAAGACATCCCTGATCAGTATCAGTAAGAAACTAAGGTCCCTCATAAAATCATCCAAGGCTAACTTCGAAAGAAAAATAGCCAAGGATTTGAAAGATAACCACAAAGCCTTCTTTAGCTATGTCAAGAAGCTAAGTGGCAACTCACAGATATGCTCTGAGATAGTGCAAAACAGCATAAAATATACTGAACCTACTGATATTGCCAACATTCTGGCAGATAGATTCAGTGCAAACTTCACCTCCCTCTCACCTTCAAAAGGGCCCAGAACAATACCGGAAAAGTGTAGTGTCCCGGAAATCACAGAAGCACAGGTGAAAACAGCCCTTTCAAAAGCCAAAAACACAGCATCAATGGGGCCAGATGGTGTCCCAGGCTGCATCTTGCATGCACTACAGAATGAACTAACCCCCCACCTAAACACGCTGTTCAACCTCAGCCTCTCCACAGGCTACATGCCCACAGAATGGCACACAGCAATGGTTATTCTTGCTCCACAAAGGAGGGGCCAAAACTGACCCTGGTAACTATCGCCCTATAAACCTGACTAGCCTGGTCTGCAAGGCTATGGAGCTCATCATGGAACTCATTAACAAAGATATTGGCAACCTCCAAACATTTGACCTGACCTAGTTCGGCTTTGTTAAGGGCAGATCATGCCTACTAAACCTGGTTGACTTCTTTGAGACAGTTACCAAGCCCATAGACAAGGGAAAGGTGGTTCACACAGCCTACCTTGATCTCACCAAGGCGTTCAACACCATTCCTCACTCGGGTATTATAGAAAAACTCACTAGCCTGAACATAAACCCTTATGTCACAAGATGGGTTGGCAACTGGCTTACAGACAGAACTCACATGGTAGGAATAGTGGGCTCCAGGTTTAACTCTAAACCAGTCACAAGTGGTGTCCCACAAGGCTCAGTTCTGGGACCCCTACTGTTCGGCATATATTTCTCAGACGTACAGGCAAACACAGGAGGACTATGGCTAACCAGGTTCACCAATGACTGCAAACTGGGAGCCATAATTGACTCTCCGGCTGACATGGACATCCTCCAAAAAGGCCTTACAGAGACAGACACCTGGTGTCAAAGTCATGGCCTCAAACTAAATGCCAAAAAATGCATAGTTATCCCGTTTGTGAAAAATAAAACATCCACAAATTACCACGTAGGCGGCAGCCCCCTTAATACAGAAGAGGTAATAAGAGATCTGGGGACCCAGGTAGATAGTAATCTCTCCTTTGACAATCATATTGCCAAAGTAGTTAGGAAATCCTTCTATGTGGCCCATCTAATTACTAAGGGGTTTGCATCTAGAAATAAAGAGGTTATAGTGCCCCTCTACTCGTCACTCATCAGACCCATCATAGAGTACAATGCCCATTTGAGATGTACCTCACAAGACACTTCCAACAGCTTGAAAGACCACAAAAGCACCTCACCAAGAGGATTACTGGCCTCAAACATATGTCCTATGCAGCCCAACTGAAAAAACTCTGGCTGTACTCAGTGGCATATCGCTTACTCAGAGGTGATCTCTTCCTGACTTACAAAGCCATGTCCAACTCAGAATTGATGGACATGCTCCACATAAAGAAATCCAAGTCACTGTGAGCCACACGCTCTAGTGAGCTAAACCTCGCCACAACAATAAATAGAACATGCTGGAGGGATAGATTCCCATCACAGAGACTCCCCATGCTTTGGAACAAAATTCATAACTACATTAGGCAGAGCCCCTCACTAACACTCTTCAAGAGAAGACTTGACGAGTGGATGGGTAACAGAAAGTACACCCCTGGGATCACTTCATTGGCTCTGCTTGACAGAGGCTCAGTTAATTAATCAATTGGGCGATGAAAGCCAAAACACTCTGGCTAGACTTATAAATGCTCTCAGGCAGATAGCCTAGTATCTACCTATGAACCTATGAACTAAAGCCAATAACTCTGCTGGAGAAGCACTATTCTCTTGCGCCATAGCCAAATTATGGAACTCCCTCGCACTCACAATTACCTCCATATCATTATGCACCCACTTCAAAACTTTACTAAAAGTGCACCTAAAAACATGCTGGCTATGCCCTTACAACTCCCCCTCTAATATCACCCACCCCATCCACCCACTACCTTTCTTTCCACCCCACTAACTACCTTGATTATAGCAAGGTCAGATGCTCATAAGCCTAACTACTTATTTTACAGCAGGAATTTCTTATTATAATAATTGTTAATGTCTGTTATGTACTTCGCAGGTGATAAAGATTCTAGTCGTCTGCTAATGTACTATATCTCATGTCCTTGTGCTAGAATACATTTGACAAATCTTAAATTTGTGGCCTAGGGTGCATGCAATATTGTTTATTTTATTTTTTTGGCTAAAAAATATAAAAATGAAATTTAAAAAGGGAAGTCTTTGTAAGCCTGAGCTGGGAGGCACTGCTTAAGTTATCCTACACGAATAAGAAGCATGCTTTTTCACATCACCATTCATCGTAAACCACATGCCAAACATTGTGGGTTGAAACACCATAAACCCACAAAAAATATCATTTTTGCATGAAGTGGGGGTAGAATCCAACTCCATGGTTGTTTGGTGAAGAAAAAGAGGAAACTCTGAGTGCACTTCCAGCCTGACCAATAGAATACATTTGAGTGAAACCCACCAGCTCATTATATTGTACATTAAAGCCGCTGAAGGGAATGTAACAAAGTATGTGCATAATTATAATGCAATGGCCTACACATATTTAACTAGATTACATTGTGTGTAAATGTTATATATGATATTTGAGAGGGATGGACTGGACAGTGTCTATTTTGTTTGAGTGGACCCATATATTTGATAACATTCTGGCTTTAAAACGGCTGCACTAGACTTGCTGTTATATTTCTTCGCACAAAATGTGCAGATGAGTAAAAAAATCCAGTGGCTCATTTTAGAATAAACTATGATTATTCTTACTATAAATAGCAGGTTTGAAACTCTGTTATTTCCATGTATCATTGCTCTCAATCCATCCATCCATCAGTCCATCCATCCATCCGTCCACCACCCCTTTTTCCCATTCTTGCACATGGGTTAAGGGTGTCATTTCAATAGTGACAATCGTCTAGAACCAGTGTTCACACTGCTGAGTGGCAAGTCAGATTATTCTCTAAATTCATTACCTGCAAAACCTTATAAGCATCACCAGTTCACATACAACCATTTATTTTATTGATAAAATAATATAATTATATCAGTATATATATAAAAGATCAACAATATGTGAATAATCAAAAAGATCTTCATGTGTTGTAAAAGAAGACATTGCACTTTGTAAAGCTAGTATAACAGTTACAAGAAATATGCTGAAATGTCAGCATAATGACTAAGGTATGGATACGTAAATGACACACAGTTACATAGATCTCAGTATTTAATAACTAAAACTAAACAAATAAAGCATTTACTTTCCTAAATTCACAAAGACAGTAATTAGTAATTACAGCTCAGATTACAATGACAAGGTTTTCTTTGAAAGAATTTTATTTACTATGTGGTCCCAAAATTATCAGAACTTCTTAATTTGATATATTTCTAGTCATAATGTTATAACTTTTCAATAATCATTTTATACATATGATACAGAAGGATACGACAATTAAAAAAAATAATTACAACTCAAATCCAAGCTAAACTCGTGCATCAAGGTATGCAATTGATTAAAGATAAAATGTTGCTAATGCAGAGGTTATCTAAAAATCACTCCTACGACAGCAAGAGAATAATAAAATCTGCAATAGCAGAAAGTCCAGAACTTTCTAGTATATGAATTGTGCCAGAAAGCCCAGGGCATTGTTTATGACGTCTGGCACTGCTAAGGAAATTATGTTAAATCTCAGAGAAAATGAAATATGTTTTCTACACACATTTTATTATGCTAATTTACTGCTAAATTGAAATACATTTTCTACATGAATGGAACTGGGATGTTCATTTTAACGTGTGAAAACATTAATAGTTACTGATAAACACACCAGTTCAGATTTCAAAACAGTTTATACTTGGGGCAAGATGATGCCCTGAGCTTAATACAATTCTCTGGACATCAGTGATTCAGAAGATTTACTTGGTTCTTCATGTGAAATAACCATGTCGACCTTCTACAGTGATCATTTGTCAATCTTCCAGCAAAAGAGGTATCAGCTAGCTTGTTGCCAAAGTCTTAAGGCAAGTATAAATATGGAGAAATCTTGCATAGTCAGGCATACCTGAATGGAAACCACCCGGGTCTGCATCCAAGAAAACGCACTCAAGATATTAAAAGGTGCAGAAATATATGAAAAATGACTTGCTGAGCAGGGTTCTGTTCAAAGCCACATAGTATTAGGTAGCAGGGTAGAGAAACGTCCAGCAGTCATTACTGGATAGTAAGTATCCATTGACAATCCATATTCTGTTTTCCATTTTTGTACTTTTTGCACTTGTGTGTGTTCCTGTGAGCTGTTGTATTTATGTGTATATATATATATATATATATATATATATATATATATATATATATATATATATATATATATATATATATATATATATATATATATATATATATATACATACAGTATATGGATATATTTCAAAGGATCAAAATTTCACATCAAACCTCTCATCTTTGAAAACCAGAGTGGTGATATATTACCGGTATCATATTGTTACTCATAATCACTTTCTTTTGCACCCTACCCAGTGTATACATGCCTTCTTTTTCCCACTATAAATATAAATATATATATAGATATACTGCTATACATATGTGTAGTCTTACACACACACATTTGAAATGCAGTAGGTATGTTGATATGATTGTCTTATATCACATAATTTTTTATTTACTGGGAAAGTCCAACTTGGAACAGAGACAATTTTCAGCAGAGGCATGAGAAGAAATGGTCAAGATGCATGTCTTTGTAACATGGGAGGAAACCAACACAAATGCAGGAAGGACATGCAGACTCTGTACAGAAGGCACCCTGGCCAAGAATCAAACTGGAGAACCACTTGTTGTAAGGCGACACTGTTACCACTCCACCACTGCATCATCCTTCTTTAAGTATTTATTAAAATAGTGACTCAAACCTCACTCCAAGCTGCTACAGTGTTGTTTCTATTCTCTTTGTTCAGTGCAGTTAGATATAACATATTCCATGCTCATGTTGTATACCACCCAACCCCATTCTATGTGTTGCTACATCCCCCACTATCCCTGCAATGACAATCCCAAGGCACTCTGCATCTTTCTGGGGTTACCCTGTTTTGGTACAGCTCAAACTCCGCTTCTACATTACTGCCTCCACAGAATAGATGTTTGGAAATCACATAATGTATCCTTTCCAGAGAGGCTGGATTGGTTTATGGACAGCTTCCTTCCTATTTATGACAGCTGTTATTACGTGCATCAGTACAGTTTCTTTGCAACTCCCTGTAGTCGAGTTTTGCAGTTTCCCCTACCCTTCTAAATATTATAAATGAGGAATGTGTATTCTAGGATAGGAGAACTTGGGGCAGTGAGCTATATCACTGAAATATCTCTGCATCACTAAACTGCATCTTTAGCAACCCAGATATTGAGCTTATTACACAACTTGTCTGCGGGGAAAGGAAAAGTCCTTGCTTCTCTAGCTGTTGCTCTGAAAAGTACAGTTTTGTACCTACCATAAATGTAGATGTTCGAGAATCCACATTGCTGCAGTCATAACCTGTGGGTAGTCCACTGTCCTCGGTCGGCCCGAATACCAAAGTGTTAGGCTGGCGTCGGTCATGGGCGCTCAGAACTGACGTCAGCACGCAGTGGTACATAAGCGCATGACCGACGCCATATCCTCAGTCTTTCTTGCCCCAGATGTCAGAAGGCCTAAAAAGGAAAGGCCATAGCCAAAATAGAAATACCCAACAACCAACCTAGATAACATAATAAGAACCCCAACAGAAACACAGCAACCCCAAACTATAGAGGGGAAGGAGGGAGGGAAAATTGGACTGCAGCAATGTGGATCCTCGAACATCTACATTTATGGTAGGTACAAAACTGTACTATGTTCTTCGTCTCACATTGCTGCAGTCATAACCTGTGGGTAGAATCCCAAAGCAAAGGTAAAGGGAGGCTGGCAAACTAAAAAGCATTAGGAGCTGCCAACATGCCCTGTAAAACTGCAGTGGCAAACCCAGCCCTAGACTTAGAATAAAGAGGAAGATGGTAATGTTTAGTAAAAGTGTGCACTGAACTCCAAGTAGCTGCCTCCAAAATATCCTTAGTAGCTACCCCCCTTAAAAAGGCAGTAGAAGTGGCGGTAGCCCTAGTGGAATGAGGTCTGATCCCCGCAGGAGCATCCTTTCCATGATGAGAATAACAAAAAGCAATACAATGGCCAATCCACTTAGAAATAGTTTGCTTAGAAACAGCCTTCCCCTGTGAACCCAAAGCAAAAGAAATAAATAACTGTTGAGTCTGCCTGAATTCTTTAGTTCTGCTCAAATAATAGCATAGCTGCCTGTGAATATCCAAAGAATGCAAGACTTTTTCCCCTTTATTTTGGGGATCAGCATAAAAAGTAGGTCAAATGAATAGACTGGTTTAAGGCCACATTAGAAATAACTTTAGGCATAAAAGTAGGGTTAGTACGCAAGGACACCCTATCCTTATGAAATATCAGGAAGGGTTCAACTGCCATGAGAGCCTGTAATTCAGATACCCTCCTAGCAGACATAATGACCAACAAAAAGACAGTCTTCCAGGACAAAAACTTCAACTCAGACGTAGCAGCTGGTTCAAAAGGAGGTAAAGTAAGCTTTTCCAACACAAAATTGAGATCCCAGGAAGGAGTAGGAGCTCTACGTGGGGGTTTTATGTTCTTTGCCCCTCTAAGAAATTGTTTAAACAAAGGGTGAGAAAATAAAGGAGGGTCACAATCATAGTGAGCAGAAATGGCTGCAGCATGAACTTTCACGGAGGAGAAAGACAAACCCTTGTCTAATAATTCAGTAAGGTACTGTAGTGTAAAACTCAAATTAGGCACTGAAACATCAAAGCTCTTTGCTGTGCTCCAAAGAAAAAATCTCCTCCATTTATCAGCATAAACTTTTCTAGTACTAGGCCGTCTGGCTTCCAAAATGACATTCAAAACTTGTTGATGAAGCTGAGACCCCCCAGGATCTAAAACAGAATACGCCAGGCTGTCAGATGCAGGGACTGTACCCTGACATTGAGAAAATGATTGCTTGCCTGGGACAACAGGTGCGGAATTGGTGGCAAAGGCCAAGGAGGCTCCTGTACTAAACTCCTCAGCAGAGGATACCAGTGCTGACGTGGCCAATCTGGTGCTATCAGAATCATGCAAGGCTTGTCCTGTCTGACTTTCAAGAGTACCCTGGGAAGGAGAGGCAGAGGAGGGAAAGCATAAACGTGAAGGTTGTTCCAACTGAAAGATAGAGCATCCACTTTCCAAGCTTTTGGGTGAAACATCTTTGTGCAAAATTTTGGCAGTTGGAAATTTAGTGGAGAAGTGAACAGATCTATGTCTGGAGTTCCCCAAGCCACTGTCAACTGTTGGAATACACGAGGATCCAATTTCCACTTGTGGGGATCCACAATTTGTCTGCTCAAAACATCTGCTAAGGAGTTCTGTGCTCCTGGCAGAAACCGTGCCTGAAGAGTAATGTGCAAACTCAGAGCAGTCTCCCACAAAATCATAGCTTGTCTGCAAAGAGGGTAAGAATGGGTTCCCCCCTGCTTGTTGATGTACCACATGACTGTTGTGTTGTCTGTTTGAATCAACACCTGTCCTGGTTGAAGTAGATCCTTGAAGGCCATCAGGGCAAATTGGACTGCTAACATCTCCTTCATGTTGATATGCAAATGCTGTAGTCTGGGAGGCCACGTGTCTTGAATCCATTTCCCATTGAAGTGTGCTCCCCAAGCCAGGTCTGAGGCATCCGTCGTTAAGATTTGACTTGCCTCTGGTCGGGTCACAGAGAGTCCCTTGTTTAGGTGACATTCCTGAGCCCACCACAAGAATTCCTTTTGGATGCAAGGTATTATCTGAATGACAGTGTCCAAATCGTGGCAGTGTTGAGTCCATACACTTTTGAGATACCATTGTAGCTTCCTCATATGCAGTTTGGCATTGGGAAGTACCAGAATGCAAGATGCCATGAACCCCAAGGCTTGAAGGACTTCCTTGCAGTCAGCCTGGACATTAGGGATAATTGCTGGAAGTATAGGTGAAGATTTCTTTGTTTGTCCTGGGTCAAAAAGGCCATCTGAGAGGCTGTATTCAGTCTCACACCCAGAAAGCACATGTCCTGAGAGGGTACTAGACTGGACTTTATTTTGTTCACAGAATATCCTAGGCACCTTAAAACTGCCATTACATACTGTAGATGTTGAAGTAACTTGACTTTGTCTTGAGCAAGAATCAGGCAATCGTCCAGATAAGGATAAATTTGTATTCCTCTCAGTCTTAAGAAGGCTATCACAGGAGCCAGGACCTTTGTGAACACCCTGGGCGCAGTAGATAAGCCAAAGGGCAATGCAGAGAACTGATAATGAAAAGTACCAGCCTGAAAACGCAGGAATCTCCTGCAGCTGGGCCTGATAGGAATGTGAAGATAAGCCTCTTTGAGATCCAGAGTTACCATCCAGTGATCTTTGCCTAGCAGAGGCAGAAGCTGCTGTAAAGTTAACATCTTGAACTTTGGAATGTCTAGGTATGTATTGAGAATGGACAAATCCAGAATTGGCCTCCAAGTGTTTCCTTTCTTTGGCACAAGGAATAGGCGAGAATAAAACCCTAGGCCTACTTCTGACGGAGGTACCACCTGGATCGCCTCCATTTGTAAAAGTAAAGAAATCTGTTTGTGAGCCTCCAGCCTTTGCTGAGGAGGTACATCTGGCATGCCTTTGAAAGGAGGCAAGGTGTGAAAATAAAACTTGTAGCCTTGCTTTATAACGTCCAACACCCATTTGTCCTGGGTGACCAAAAACCAATTTCGTTTGAAAAGTGCCAACTTTCCTCCTAGAGGAGCTGCCAGACAGGAAGAATCTGGCAGCTGGAGATACAGGTCATTGGGTCTGTTTACAAAAAGGCTGACCCCTGCCCTCACCAGAAGATTGTGCAGGAGAACTCCAAGTCCTAGGTCTGAAAGAACCCTGAACATGAGCTCTGCCCCTACCACGTCTAGACCTGCCCTTAGACTGAAATTCAGAAGAAGGGTAAGCCCATCCTTTTGCAGGCCAATTCCTGCTAAACTTAGGGGGCTGCACTTGTAAAAATTCCTTAACCGTCTGCATGGACTTAGCTTTGTCTTCCATTTTTTTCAAAACTGACTCAACAGGAGAACCAAAAAGAACTTCAGATTGAAGAGGAGCATCCAAAATTCGAGCTTTAACATGCTCTGACAAATTTTGATCCTTAAGCCAGGCATGCCTACGAATAACTGAACCAGTGGCAGCCACCCTGGAAGAAGCCTGAAGAGCATCGAAGCCACACTGCAAGGAATGCTTACCAACCTGATCTGAGGCATGAACTAAATCATGCAATTCCTTACACTCTATACCCTCAGCTAAAGCATCTACCCTAGATTTCAACTGACTTAACAGAAAGTTCTGATACTTCAGCATATGAAACTGGCAATTTAAAGCCCTCATAGCTAGCGTGGAGGAGGTATACACTTTTTTACCCCACCTATCCAAAGCCCTAGAATCTTTATCCAGAGGTACTGGATTCTTAACTACAGAAGCCCTGACACCCTTATGTCCTTGACTAATAGTTTCCGGGTCAGCTCTAGGACTCTTATACAAATATTTATGAGCCTCTGGAACTCTGTAATACCTGTCTGGCATGACAGGGGCAGGGGTAAAGAATCAGGATTAAGGGAAGCTTCAGAAAAACATCCTGAACAACATCTAAAACAGGGAATAGCCAAAGGTCTATGTTGTGGCAAAACAAAATTCCCTAAGCCTCTTACGAGAATCTGAAAAATCCTGACCTTCCCACTTGAAATGCTCCCTCATGGAGTGCAGGGTTTCAGAAAAGGAAAAATCCTCTGGAGGAGAGGCAGAAGGACAGGAATCCTCTGCATCCGAATCAGAATAGGGAGGAAAATCCTGAATGTCCTCAGCTGAAGACTCAGAGTAATCTGAGGAATGCTCAAATCCCTCCACATCTGTCTCCACCCTAGGCCTCTTGTCTAGAGGGGGCATAGAACCCCTGATTAAAGTAATCAAATCCTCTGCCATTTTCAACATATGTTTTTTAGGAACAGAGCCCGAAGAACTAGGGCTGATGCCTGTACCAGAAAGACCAGGTTTAGCTTTAGCAGGGCCCTTAGTGACAGAAGTAGAAGGCCTAATAACCTTTTGTAAAGATGAAACTACAGAAACTTGAGAAGCCCCCTCGGCCTGACCTGACTCCTGAGAGGCCAATTCCTGTAAAATTAAAGGTTCCCCTGTGATTCAGCCGAGACCTCGGCTGGATCCATTCAACCGTAGTTTCCATAGAACCGGCGTCACTCATCCTGTTTAGACTTTAACGATTTATCTTTTTCGCTTTGGTAGCGGGCGCCGGAGAATCCGGCGGCATGTTGTAGTTACACCGAAAACAAGCCTAGCACAATCTAATCTGCGTTTAATAGTGCGCTTATTAAATCGCTCAGGCCCCAAGCAAGGAATACAGAGAGAGTGATAGTCCCTATGAGGTATCTGTTTCCCACAAGAAATACAATTATTAACTTTTTCTGACATCCGGATTAACTGAGGCAAGAAAAGACAAAAATATTCAACGGGTACTTAGCCAACTTCGGTCTTCGGTCTGAAACTTGAGCAAATGTTGCTTCTGCGGACCATGCGGCAAGAAAGACTGAGGATATGACTGAGGACAGCGGACTACCCACAGGTTATGACTGCAGCAATGTGAGATGAAGAACATATATAATTACAAGCTCTTTCTTTTTAGGTTGGGATTTGATGTGTATTCTTTCGTAGCTTATAGACTTTACAGCTAAGCAGAGTTTTATCACCAACTTATTTTATTTTTGGCACATCTATGTATCGGTTATCTAGGCTATCTTGACTATTATTAAACAAGTCATGACCCTATCTATGCATGATGCAGAACCAGTTGTGTACACTGTAAAATATTTTTTCCAGGCATTTGGTTAGTGATGTATACAAGCTGTCAGTATTTAAACTGCTTACTTTATTAGCTAACAGAAATGTGTAGGCCTCTCCATGTCTGATAATATGCTATGTATTGTAGACAACATACATGGGAGGTTATAACATTGATCTTTGTGCTAGCTTAAGTACAGGTGCAAGCACATAAGACTGATGAGTTAAACAATCCGCATGTAATGTGCTGTTTTGAGTGGTGCAGCTATTGTAAGCAGTGTGCAAATATTTTTTCTAACGATGTGGAAAATAGTTTCATGGATTCTAGTTTTGGTTTTTATTGCCATATTCATGTGAGTGCAGATATATTTCTGTCATACCATATGCAGTGAGAGGTATGTATGAATATATATATATATATATATATATATATATATATATATATATATATATATATATATATATATATGTATATATATATATATATTTTATGAAATAACACAAAAGCTAATTAAAAAGATTATTATACAAGGGAGGTAGTACTGTAGTATATAATCCAAAGCGCCAAGGTTAGCTAGGCATGCCCCCCCACAAAAAAAAATGAAATTAATAAAACACATCAACCAGTAATGTCCACCATTTTTATTGAGTGCTTTCATCCAGTTCACTTCAAACACAAACATTCAAAACACATGTTTAGATATTTTTACGGGGCATACCCCATTTAAAATTAGAATCTATTAGCTCTCATCTTTAAGTAGAAGCAATCAAAGCACATTTATTTAGACCAGGCTGGAGCATAAGGTTTAATTTACTCTGCCCAACCAATTATTTATGTAACAATGCATTCTCTGAGTCCTATATTCCTATCTAAGAGAATTGCTGTTCTCTAATAACTTACTATTAGAGCAAGGGAGATGTGGTGAATGGATTTTCTAGTTGTTGTCGGGTCCAAGACAGAATGCAAAATGCTCTGT
The DNA here is from genome assembly GCF_019279795.1 of Protopterus annectens. Lineage (NCBI taxonomy): Eukaryota > Metazoa > Chordata > Ceratodontiformes > Protopteridae > Protopterus > Protopterus annectens. The sequence goes on from NC_056731.1 coordinate 745,364,422, forward strand.
CTCACTAAGAGACTTCTCAAAATAACATCTCAAATATTACTGCTGGGATAGCTTGCAGAATGACTTCACTTCCTGTCATCTGACCCTAGTTTGCAGGCAAAACAACCATTAATGAAACTGGCAGTATTTAGCATCTACCTGTAAAAATATACAGACAAGGGCTTCTTCTCAGATCTCTGGCAGACGCTGGAAGTCATAAAACAATTGCATTCCTTTATGCTTTCAAGACTAGTAATTAGTTCACCCTAAAGGCAATACAGAAAGTTTCTTAGTACAGACATTGTGTCTCTTGCTGCACTTAAAACTGAAAGATACCATTTTTTATGGCCTAGCCATAAAGTAATTTAATTTCAGTTATTTTTCTGAAGTTTGCTGGACTGAAGTTAGCCTCCTGTATTCCAGTTTCCATTGTTAAAATACATACATTCAAGCTGTTACAATAGTGCATGCACATTTCTGCTCTCTTCCAGTAGGGCACACTGTGGTTACATTTCAAACACAGTACTCTACAAATACATTTTCAATACACACATCTTTACAGGCAGTTTGATATACACATGACATACAGTTCTAATACATTTGTAACACAAGCATCTTATATAAATCATTTCAATATTCACCGATGACATATAATTATTTACAAAATTCCAGCTAGCTGGGCTGGCAATATCTCCTTTTGTCACACCAGTCACTGCTGATTTGTACCATGTTAGTTGGCTTGAGTGATATACAAAGCAGTGGAATGCTAGTGACATATTAGTCTGGGCATGCATGTATTTCCCTTGTTGCAGCTATAATGAGTGGCATGCAGATTGCTCTATTACTTGCTTATAACCATGATTAGTGAGTCACAGAAATATAGGTAAATGTTTAAAATTAAAAAAAAAATAAATCGAACAATTGGGAATCTGTTAATTTCCACTGTGAACAGGAGTCAGGGATTTCAGCTTCACTCAGCTGTGCACAGCACGTTGCTTCATCATCCAATTTGTATTGATGAGCAGTAAGGAAGCCTTAATTGGGTAATCTGTAAGCATCAAAATGCATGAAGTGCAGACTAAAGAAATTGGTAATACTAGTAAAAGTCAAGAGAAGAAAAAGGTCAACAATTGCAATAACAACTGCAAATACCCCTAAGATCTCTGTAACACTAGTCTGTGTCATGCATTAGAATACACAGAAGAGCCTTCAGCTGAGAGCAGTTTAATAGCCACATTAATAGATGATTATGTTTTTATTTGCTAGCTTGCTGGATGCACTGATCTATTCTGAGGCTTGTCAGCTATGAACAATGTTGTGAAATAAGAAATAGTTACACAACAGAATAAATAAACCTTATTGAATTGCAATATACATTAAAATACAGAAAACACCACACACAATCTAAAATCACAGATGAGTCAGTTACAACAAATACTAACAGGTATAAAATTGTTATATTTTTGACATAATTATTGTAAAATGACTAACATAAAATCATAAAGTATCAGGAAATAAGTGTCAGTGAAGACAACACAGTACTTACCTGAAAGTTATTATTTATGAATATAAAAATATTTTAAGAGCGGGGAAAAACAGAACTGAAAGAATAATAATCTGAAGAAATGTCAGACTGAAAATTAGGGACAGGTGAGAGGTATGGACTTCATACCCTTCAGAAAATGCATGATAATATAAATCCTGTTATTCTAGCAACTTTCTAATTTTATAAGGCCAATGTTTAAAATCTGTCCCTGTTTTGAGCCCTTGTCCACAAATTATTTTTGATTTTATCTGGATTTATTGAGCTAAGAGGTTGAGAGGTATGTATACCTCTTCATTTTAAGAGTTTCATCCACTGCTCAATTGCTCTGTCTCTCTGTCTTTCACAAACACACAGACGCACACACAAGCACATTTCTGCTTTCATGTATGCAAGCACCCATAAACTCATACACTCAGAGAGAAACATAAACATACATAAACATACACACACACACACACACACACACACACACACACACACACACACACGTATGAACACATATACACACACACACATATGAACACATACAAACACAGACACACACAATACACACACAGACACAAACACACATATGAACACACACACACACACACACACACACACACACACACACACACACACACACACACACACACACACACACACTTTTCTATGTTTATATTATCCAGTTTTTTTTACACTCTCTAACAGGAAAAACACTGCTTAGCAAGTGTAAAATAATGATTAAATCACTTCATTCTTGCTTTCATGCACACACTCACAGACATAAAAACACACTCTTTTTTTTAATTTTCTGTTTTTTTTTTTTATTTTATACTTGCTAAATAGCAAAAGTGCTGATTACAAAGTATAAAATAATGTGTGCCCTTAACCTTCATGCAGTCCATGCCCCACTGCAGCTTAGGATGTTGCAGTGAAGTGGCAGACTTGTTTTTAAGCAGGCATTACCTGAACATTAACAACCTTCTTGAGAGCATTTGTTCTCCAGTGGTAATGTACAGGTCACCTATTCTATAAAATTAAATAATTGCTTACTTTCTGCTCCTTTGTAAGCAAATGATACTCTGTATAGCACATTTTTATTATCTTTTATAAAATTAACTTAATTAATTATAATATTTGTCAGTTTTCAATAGCAATAAATAATTTGCCACCCGGCTCTAATTTACAGTTTTAATTTTATTCTTTCTTAGTCACTGTGCTTCTGTTTCAGTTCTGTCAGGCAGTTGTAAACATTTGTTACAGCTACACATACTTTTTTACCTGCAGAATATCAGTTTCTTCAATTTGTCTTTTGTGCCATTTTACCATGGATTGTTAATTCATTTCATGTCTCTGCTGCCTACTAATAAACTAATATTTCATTAGGATTTTGAATGCATTTTTTATAAACTAGTTTATTGTTCTCTCAGCTGATTAGGACAGGATAACTTCATTAAACCCAGTTTTCAAAACAGATCAACATTATCTTATTAAACAGGGCTTTGACAAACAAGGACGTGATTTTGGCCAACAGTGGTTGTCATAGCATAGTCCTTGAATAACTTCCAGTTTGTTACATCTTGCTGCAGGGTAATGATTATTCTTTATCAGCAATTAGTTATTCAGTGCTTAAATGGCTTTGGTGAAATAAGTCATACATTAATGCAAGCAATTTCACATTTGTAAATAACTTCTCAAGTACTACTGATGAATTAGATAAAAGTTCATATCCACTATGTTTCATGGCTCTTATAGGGACTGTACCTTATTGTTCTATTTCTATCTGCATAGATGTGGAAATGTCAGATATAGATATATGATTTACAATGAGAGGTTCATAGGTAATAGTCAGAGTACTGATCCAAAACAATGCCTAGAACCATTCTGAATGAACACATCACTTTTCACCATATCAGATCATCTTAATAAAGCTAAAGTAAATGTGCAATGTTACTGAATTTTTAGGAGAATTAAGCTATTGTGTTTAATATGTACCTATTGGAAAATAATCAAGATTACTATTTTCAAGCATGGGTACCTCTGTATTAAAATTATGTCCTAAAATCATTCATATAGCCCAACTGGAAGAAAATATTTCTATGTTCTACCATCTTCAGAATCTGTCAAGGTTTATAGGTTCATAGGTTGATACTAGGCTATCTGCCCTAGGGCATTTACAAGCCTAGCCAGCTTTCGCCACCCTTCTTAGATTAGTTGACTGTGTCTCTGTATAGTAGGTCACAGAAGATAGCCCATTTAAGGTTAGTTTAGTCATCTTGTTATGTGTTTCTACCAAATAAGTAAGGACTGAGAAAATGTCATGCGAAGTTAATGTAACAAATGAACAGGGAATACTCTTCTCTGGCCCTTTATCCTATTGCTTTATTTTATTTATTATTTCAGAATGTGTGATTAAATCAAGTTTAAAAGCTTCATATAGTTAACCTGGCTTCACACAACTGAGTGTATTGGTCACAGTCTCTAACCACAAGAACTAGAGACAAAGCCAGACATTTGGGGACATTTTTTTAATGATAGTACTCAAGTAGATATATAAAGAAAATGTAGTTTCACATTAATTTCCTTAGGTATAGCAAGTTTGCAGATGAAACGTCTGCATTATTTAGGCTTTGCGTTCCTCACAGTTGTACCTCAAAAAGTAGAGATGTCATGAAGTATAGAGTAAAAGTATGAGGCATCTCAGAAACACAGGGATTCTAGAGAACTTTAACTGAAACTATAGTATTACTGACTAAACAGCTTAAGAAACAACACAACATAATCTTTATTGAGCAGCAAATAAAGCTTTTAGCATCATCCAACAGACAAAAATGGGTAGTCATTCACCAGTAATTGTGTCTCTACTTTTATTTCCTTAGTCTGAGATACTTTTGCTTTCTCAGTCTGAGAAAGGGACCAGAAAACACAAAACAGACACATTTCCCCATCTGTTGTCATTTTGCATGCATACCTTCACAGTGGCACACGGAGCACATTTTGGCAACCCATGCCTTATTCAGGCTTCTTTAATTACATGTGCTGCTGTTTGGAAATGACATTCAGAATTAGCAATGACACACTCTGTTAGGCATGAAGCTGGGACACTGCCAGGACGAAAATCAGCAAAGGGATGTAAGGCTTTGAGTAGCGCTGTATAGTGTTAACAGCTACTCTTCCTCTTTATATTACAAACCGTTTTGTAAAATGGTAAATATTTATGTAATACATTCTGGTCTTCATATGTTGATACAATATTCATGCTCCTTGAATTGTTATGTTCTTTGTATTTTAATTTAACGTTTACTGTGGTACTTTTCCTCTTGGTTTTCTTCTGAAAAGAGGTTGGGTCCAATCAGACTTTCCTAGTCAACAAATGTAAGTAATTAATTTTTTTTTAAATGTAGAAACAAACATATTGTGACGAAAGGGTTTGCAAATTGCAGTACCACAGGTTTTGTTTATATGCGGGTTATGTGATTCTTTTTATGTGGGTAAGACAGAGAGAATATATGAGCATGAGTACAATACAAGAAAGAAAAATGATAACAATGCCCTGTTCAAACACTCATAAGTATGTGCAAATGCTGAGTTTAAATTCTTTGAGATAGAAGCTGTACCCACTGACCCCAGGGGAGGACCCTGGGAGACCCGGCTTGAATACAGGGAGTTCTACTGCCAATTGGTGTTGGATGCCAGTAACCATCCAGGGTTAAATGACATGTTATATTTAAAGCCACTTCTGAAACTCAGGTCTGCTAAATTATTAAACCACAATAGTATAACGGCAATTATTACATTAAATTAATTATAGAACAACATTTATATAAATATTTATATATTTTATATAGTCAGTTTATTTATTTATTTATGTAATCATTCTTGCTTTTTCCACTAGATGGTGCTAGTTCATTCTACCTTATTTTACCATTTTACATGATTTTATGTTTTTTATAAAAAAAATTTTATAAAATATTTATTGTTTTATAACATGAATATTTTATGTGGACAATTCACACAATACACCTTACTTGATGCATTTTACATTACAAAAGTTTTAAGACTGATTTCATGTTACAGGTTTTATTTATTTCATCTCATACATTCTGTATTTTAATTCATTTAAATTGAATCTTCATTGTTAATTGTTTAATTGATCAATACTTCTTATTGGTTAATTTCCATTTGAAAATGTATTTAACATGGCCTTTGGGACAGTACATGCCTAACTGATGAAGTTTGTAAGATGAAAACGTAAGGGGAACTGTTTTTACAACGTTTATGTGCTTGATGTGCTTTGTGCTTTTAAACCACTGTGTTCGTGTGCATTTTGGATTAAACTTCTGTTGAGTGGACCAGCTTGTTTCCAGTGCCTTTCTACAGGTTATTAGTAACTTTTCGGCATTTTTCAACCACTTTATATGGTTATAAGTAATTAAATTAATAAGTCAATAAGCACATGCATATATATGCATATATACATAAATAAACACATACATACATAAACTATATGACTCAGGGTGCCTTGGGAGTGCTGTGCTAAGCAAACAACTTTTGCTTTTACGTTTGCTTTGAATCTCTGCATTATGTACTCTAGCCTTATGCAAATACTGTGCAACTGATTTATAATCTAGGTTAAAAATAATTCCCTGAGAGTATGCATTCATGCTTTTAGGCCCAAAGCCAATATGAAATGTTTTAGTAAACTGAATATCGAGAACAGAGTGTTACTGCTAGAATGAGGGTACACTGGTGCTTCCATTTTAATGTGTTGTGAAAAATAGCTATTTCTTTTGTACAGAACTTTGTCTGCCAGATTAAGTTAATGCCCAGCAAATCTGAAGCACAGTATGATGTATGAAAAGAAAAGTACAATTGTTATTTGCCAAAGCCCTGCACTGCCATGTACCGAGGACAAGATAGACTACAAATAAACTTTTCTATGCATTAGCATCTGCTCAGCAAAGCTGAGTCAACAGACTGTTCATACCACATTCTCAAAATTCCACAGATGTTCAATAATTCCCTAGAGGAATTTGTCAGGGTAGCAGGTTAAGCTGGGACTCCTGAATCTAATTGCTGTTCTGTTCTTCAGTGTTTTTAAGTCTGAAAATAATAAGCATTTGTCTGTAGATGCATTCTACTTTTTGTTCATGTGATTGCCACCTGCTTTTGTTATTCAGTTATGTAATAAAGAAAAGATAAAGTAGCCCACCCAGACTTTAAAGTGATACTTGCTCATTAGACTCTTCATTCTGCTTTTGTGTTTTCCTTTTTCCTTGTATTTACTCTGCTTTTATTAGATATTGTTATATACAACTTTGTATTTGTACATAAAAAGATCTATATCTCAGCATGATTTGTACCTCTTTGTCGTTTCATGTTCTTCAGCAGCAAAAGACACATTTTATCATTGATTTTGTGGGACTAACACCTTCAGAAATGTCTGCTTTAGAAATACTGTGCACTAATCTGAAGAGTATAGAGCTACATCTGCCCGTATGATACTTGTACAAAACAGCATGGAATTATACGATTTGTTTAGTATTTATATCCATATTTCATAGATTGATCCTAAACAGGTCCGTTTCAGTCATGGCCACATCCAATGACAGTATTATAATGCAAATTACAAAGGTCAAGAAACATACTAGAATGGTCTGCAAAATTACATTGATGGTAAACATACAAATGCATTTTGCACATGCAAATGATTCAAAAAACAACAGTCTGCACATATCCTATCAAAATATAAGGCATATTCTCTTGTCAAAAGGTACACTGCATTAAATCTAATTTGTTGACTGAAAATATTTAAAAGGATTTATCCAGATTGTCTACATTAATTTTTTCATTGCTGTCTAAGGTACCATTATTACAAATAAATACTTTCTCCAAACTATTTTATTACATTTCATCACCTTTTCAAACACTCATATACATTTTTATAAAGATTAGTTCAAAACTAATAAACTTTGTATGGTACCTTAAATCAATAAGAAATAGTTATAATAAACATACAGCTCCCAAAATAAATGGTGATTTGGCATGCACTTTCAGATTTTCAGCTCTATTACCTAATTATAAATTCTATTAGATTGTTTAAAATCATGTTTATAACAAAATCAATAATAATTGTCAGCCACTTTTCGGTAAAATCATGAGATAACTATCTTTAAAACATGTGTATTTGTAATTTTAGTGCCCTTCCCTTCTTGACAAAACACCATCTTAAACTCTTTAAGATTAACAGTCTTATAGAACTCATATCTTTCTTTCAAGATCTGATAAAATATTTACATTTAAATAATAGCTTCCAGCTTCTTCAACCTATAAACCTTAATCCAGATTTTAAATTAAATAAAATGATTGTCTTGGATAATACCATCCCCCATCAAAGACAAAACCATTTGGGATTTTCTAATATTAGAATCTCACTCTATAGAAGAAATGATGACTAAATTTTCATTACAACTTCATAGTGTGCCATAAGGTGTTATCCTTGGTTCCCTCCTCTTTAACATTCTCACCAACATCCTCTATACATCCACACAACAGGCCTCCCTAATACAGCATGCAGATGACTCCATACTCATTTGCACATCTGACAACATGGCACACTTCCAAAAAAAATTACTCAGGAAGCTGTAATAGCCACTGAAATATAGCTTTATAACTGACAACTCATGCTCAATCTTAGAAAAGAAACTAAGACTTTTTTTTCCAAATATCTCCCTCATGAAAAAAACAAAATTTAAAGTCCTCTCTCTTAATAATATAACCATTGGAGTCACTCCTCATAGCAAATTCTTTGGGATGATAGTGGATGATAATTTTAAATTTGACTTGCATATACAAAATTCCATAAGAAAAAATCATCAAAACATAGGGTTGCTTTACAGACCCCAAAACTTTCTTACCAATGCAACTAAAACTATTTTTTCCACTACTTTTCTCCTCCCCACACTTTTTATGGATCAGCAATCCTTACTACCAGACATCACAAACATCAAAATTTGAACAATGCTATAACAAAGTTGCTAAAGTTACAGCAAATATTCTTTCAGGACCCACCAGTTTATGGCACTATAAAGACTAAATTGGTTAGAACTATCCCATCAAATAATATATACACAGCTTCTTACCAACTATAAAATTATTCAGCATCCATCTGTTTTTTCAGCACTAAATAACGTTCTATGAAGCTATGTTCCCAGTCGATCATTATGATCCAGTGACCAAAACCTCTGTCTGTTCACAAACCTATCAAATCTGCTGGGCATTGTCTACACTCATACCATCTCGCTAAGGCCTAGAACTCCTTACCTGTATCCATCATGTCAATAGCCTCTCTCCTATCCTTCAAAAACATTCTGAAAGACTTCCTAGCCAAGAACTGTCTCTGTTCTTGCTCAACACTAAGATAAGCTATATTCATGTGAACAAGTACTTATTGATATCTTACACTTCCTTACTCTCACTTCTTCACTCAATTCTCTACATTTTCTCTAAATATCCCATAAACCTGTATTTTTTTCACTTCATATTGAAATTTCTGATTGTATTATACTTTACTTATTACCTTTAATTTCTCTATAAACTGGCTAAAATTGGTTTAAATATTAAACCGTTGTCATATAACTTATATCTGTTCTTAACCAATGTTTTCATATTATGTCTAATTTTTTGTAATTATTTAAACTATAGATGATTTTTTTTTATGTGAAGATTGTAAAATTATCGTTCTTAAAATGTTTTGCAATACTTTGAAGCTTTTCTTCTCAGGCCTGCAGTGAAAATGCATTCCAAACCAATCAGACTTTCCTGTTAACCAAATGTCAACAAATAATAAATTAATAAACAATCTAAAGGATGCTTATCAACTCTTAGGCAAACACATGGCCTCTTCCTATACAATATTCAAATTAATATAGAAATAAAAAGAACAATATGCGTCTTTTGAAACCTTATTAATACCTTCCATCAAAGTAAAGCAACTTCAAAGGCATACAAATTAATCCAAACATTTGGATTCAGTGACTTGTAGCATTTCTCAAATATGTGGAGCCAAATAGATAATTTGTTAGATGATACCAATAAAATAAATAAATAAAATACATAAATAAATAGACATGTAGTTAAATATTAAATTTATTCTGATAAAAACATTCTATTGTACACAGTGGATTATCAACAATAATGCATGTGACTCCTTTAAAAATAGTATTATTTAATGACAAGTGCTCAACACTTTGCACAGTATGTCAAGTGAATGAAGCTGATTTGTTACATTTTTTGGTACTGCCCCCTTTTTTTCCTGAAGCCATTTGGAAGTTCTACACAGCAAATTGACCAAACTTAGGTTCAAAATATCACAAGGAACTAACATTTTTTAATATTACATATATTTCCTTCAGAACTCAGTATTTCTGTTTTAAGATTTCTAATAACTGTGTTAATACTTTTGAAATTCTATATTTATTTAACCTGGTTGAATAGGCAATCAATGTCATGGGTAAAACCTCAAGAGGTGGATACTAAATTTATTAAAACCTTTAAAGTTATTTATAAGAAAAACTCAACATTGCTGTCAACAGTATGTTGGAAAAGTGTATTATCTCTTTTTCTCTATGTTATTAACCACTTACAATATAAATATTACATTTATTAAGACCTTTAAAGTTATAAGAAAAACTCACCATTGCTGTCAACAAGTATGTTGGAAAAATTTATTATCTCTTTTTCTCTATGTTATTAACTACTTACAATATAAATGTAAGACTAAATAAATCATTTTTTTTATTTGTCTTATAAACGTGACAGTAAAAAGTTTTGATATATTTCTTTTATTATTTTCAGAGTTTTTTTTTTTTTACTTCTTTAGATTGAGCATATTCCATTTTTTTATATTTCAACATTATATCTTGTAAAACTGGATGTACAGAGTTCATTGGGGATTGATTAGTTTAGATGATGGGCCAAATTCATGAACACCTACAATAAGTAATACATTGTGAGTGAATAGACAACACAACTATAACTCTCACCTTCGTCCTCATAACTTTACTGATTTTCTTGCAGCCTTAAATATTGAGGTTGTTCATAAAGGTTACTGCAAATTATAGACTATGAATACACTTAGTGTAATATTTCAGAGTGACTTGAAGGCACAAAAAATGTGGTAGAGATGTCCTTCAATACAGATGATTTGCACTTAGTGTACACTTAATGTAGGTGTTAATGAATACATCCCAAAGTACTTTATATTAGAATGCTGTTTTGTTGTACAATTTTCAGTGTATTCTTCTGAATTTGTGTAATCTCTGCTTTTAATGTTCATGTTGTTATTATACAGTCTGTGTTTTTATTATTAACACATAGAATATAAGCGGAATCTGCTGCACATGAACACATGACAGCTCAAGTTATAGGAGTGGCCTTCACACTAACAAACAGACTGGATTATAAGGAAGTAGCATACTGAATAGTTTTAATTCGAATTGGTTGAGGTCAGCAATATTGTTAATATGTTCAAAGAGGGAACAATTGGTAGTGTGATGAATGGGTGAAAATACATGATCACCCACTTTCAGCTTGTTGACAGGTCAAAGTAGGACAACAATGCCATTTTGACTTGGCCTGCGGCTGCAGTTCTCTTCTACTTAGGAGAAACGTATCGTTAGAGGTAGGTTGAAATACAGAAACTAAAATTTAAAGATGAGTACAAGACATAGCATGATGTTTGTTCTTTCAATGGTTTTGCACACCAAACCCTCAGAGAAATGGATAGTAAGTAGTAAGAATCAATGTGCATTAGGCTACAAATTATCTTTGTGATCAACTACCTAGTAGAACCTATGAACCTATAAGGGAGATAAAGCTGACACCACTCTTCATGGCAATGAGCATGAATATACAAATCTAGTGACAGAAGGTTTGTTAAGCATGGTGACATATAAAAAATGGAAAACATATGAAAGACACACCAAATACCCCTGTGGAATCAGTATAGATTTGTCAGTGGCTGCTAGGGTTTCATAGCAAAGGTACATGGAGAACTGCTAAACCAGTTTCAGTTGTTTCTTGCTCTGCTTTGCAATGTCACATGGGAGATTAATTTGCAATGTCATAGTTACTAAGCAGTCTAGTCAGATACAAAGCAATTTAAAGAAAGGCTAATGTTTTAGTTGGAGATCACCAGTGTTTACAATGCACTAGCTAGTAGAAGCTGACTTTACCCAGAGTGCAGTCCAAGGGAACTCTGACAGCAGTTTAAGTGAATCTAATAGTAGCAAAACAGATTAACTGAAAATCACTTTCAGCAAAACCTGAATATGTCCCTTCACCACTGATATTTCATCATGAAGTTAATATATGTAAGTTAGTTGGGGGATGCTTTCTGCTCAAGGGACTTGCCACATACACAAAAAAATGTTTGTTTCTCTTTTAGCAGAACTGTATTGATATTTTCAGACTTGATTCCACTCTAGTTGTTGAGAAGAAATGAATCTTAATCCCAGCCAGTAATTTAAGAGTTTTTGACATTGCTGTTTCTGATATTTAATATCAAAATTATATATATATTGTTATTTGAGTATAGGTTCATAGGTTCATAGAAGATTACTAGGCTAATGCCTCAAGAATCCTTACAAGCCTACCCACTTTTAGCCAGATTTTACCAATTTTCTATTCTTTACGAGAAAGATAACAAGGGTCAGCAAGTAGAGTTTTGACTATTTTTACAGGCTGCCTCTGTCTGTAAGACACATGAGTACCATCCAAGAGTGAATTTGTGATTTCTTATCCATCTGTCCAAATTGTTCTTGAAGGTGGTCAGGGAAGGGCTCTGCTTCACGTGAATTGGAAGCCTATTCCATAGGAGGGGCAATCTCTCGGGCACATATCTGTCTCTCTAGCATGATCTCTTCACATCAGAGATCAGGTTTAGATCTTTAGAGTGGATAACCCTAATGCAGTATGTTTTGTGAATATGCAACATTTCCATGAGGGCTGGGTCAGAGACTGCCTTGTAGGTCAGACACAGATCACCCCTCAGTAATTAGTAGAAAATTGAATACAGTGATAGGGCTTTTAATCGGTCCACATATGACATGTTTGTTATACCCTGTACTTTTTGGGGGTGAAAAACCTCTGTGAATACTCCAGCTGTTGCAGGTGCTGGTGAGGTACATGCCAAAAGGTCCATTGTACTTGATTATTGGTCTGATGAGGGTTGGGTATAGTGTACTATGATATCTTTAGATCTGGATGCCATGCTCTTACTTATAAGCTGAGCTGCATAGAAGGATTTCCTCACCACCGTGGACACATAGTGGTAAAAGTTCAGATTATTATCTATCTGTGCACCAAGGTGTCTCATCACTGGGTTTACTCTTAGGGAGGGACTATCAATGTTGTAATTTGCATGGATATTTGATTTCCCAAAGTGTATTATTATACATTTCTTCACATTTAGTTTGAAGCCATGATTCTGACACCAATCATTATTCTGTGTCAGACCTTTCTGTAGGATATCAACACCATTTGGGGAGTCAATAATTGCTCCCAACTTGCAGTCATCAGCAAACTTGGTAAGCCAAAGGTCATGTACATTTGCCTTAACATCTGAGAAGTATATTCAAAATAGGAGGGGAACCAGCACTGTGCCCTGTGGTACTACACTGGTGACTGGCCTCTTGCTGGATGTGGATTCCCCTACTCTAACAACATATGTCCTACCCATGAACCATTTGGATATTCATCTGGTGATGTAAAAGTGTATACCTAATTTTGTGAGTACATCTGTAATACCCAAGTTCATCCCTGATAATTTGATGGAAAAATCAGTATTAGAATGCAATCCTGATGATGAATAAAGAACTGGATGCATTTCAGAGATATCTTGTTTTAAAGAGTTGAAAAAATAATAGAAATGTAATTGACTGATCTATGTATGATACTAGAATAGATCAGAAAGTGAGAATGCAGAAACAGCACTCAAACACCTCAGGTTTGGTAACTGGACAGGATTTCAAAGTCACTGTATAGTTAATTTTTTAAGTGCTTGAGTTAAGGCTATAAAATTGGCCCTCATTAACATCCCTGTGTCCATATTATGAAGAGATTTATATCAAATGGTTGAAAGACCATATGAATAATGTATAAAATATTGCTTTTCAAAACATCATATTGGCTTCACATCTGAAAGCTGGCATATTTTGGAGCCATTTGCTTGCCCTTTCCCCAATGTGGACTGATCTTAAAGTTCGAATATATATTTAGAAGTGGGAGAGGGGGATGCAGGGTGGCTTGCTAAAACACTGTTGTTTGTTGTATTGTTGGCTTACCCAGGAGAAGCTGTTCAATGTTTTGAAAAATGATCTTTCAAACTTAGATCATATGCTCTTTCAACCATATGATATGAAAGATTATATTTATTAGGTGATATAGTGAATTCTTGTAACTATTGACTCTGTTAAGCACTTTTTGACAACTGGTTAATATCACAAACTTGTTTAAATTTTTGCTGTTTGTAAATAAATTATTATTTCCACCATTTTTGGGATATTAAAGATGACAGAGAAAAGAGTGTGTATTGTTAAATGGAAATCACTCCTGAGTGGAATAACAAATGTTTCCTGCCAAAGAGAGGAATAACACAGTATGATAGTGACATCATGAAAATATGAGTGACCACTTTCTCTAAATAACGCCATTGAGGCCAGAGCTCCAACAATCACAAATACCTTCTAAGATTAGAAAGAGACTATGTCAAATAAAAAAAAATCAGAACTCAAAGTTGTGACTGTAACAGGTCAATGTTTGTTGCCCAGTAAAGTATTGAAACATTGGAGCATCCAATGATAAACATCCAAAGATGTTAGATGGTGGACAGTTTAAAAAGTACACCACAACATTTTTAAATAGTTGATATGGATCATTTGTAGATCTTCCATTGAAGAAAAAAAAATTAAAAAAGGATCTCTATTTCTTTGATATGGGGAACAATAAGAGATGAAAGGTAGCACCATGTCAAAGAAGCTAATGTCCTTCTACAGTCTCTTTGAAATAACCTTGAGTAGGGCTCATTTTTGAATTATTTGAAATGATTGTATGCCCCATTATGGTCTTTCTACAATCACCTCTAAGATGAGTGAAGAAGGTTCCATCATTAAGTATCCAGACTGTTTCCCTTTGACACATGCCATATTCCTGAGCGTAAGAAGCTGCTAGGATGCTTTAGTCATCCAAGCAAGAATATCCCATTTATTTTTCTTATTACCTGGGCAGACTGCTTATGCTGAAGTGCCACTACAGTGAATATAAGAAATTTAAGGACACCAGATGGGCAAGACAAAGTAGAGAGTACTCCAACTAATATAGCCATTTAAGTGTCATGCTTTTCATCTCTTTTGCATCTCTTGAGCTAGTGCTGATATTTCAAGACAATACTGTAATGTATTTACAAAACCAGTTAAGGGTTACTTGGGAAAGATCACTCAGACAGAAGGTCGCATTTCTTTTGGAATAACACAATACCAACTGGGGAAGGATTGTCATTGATGGCCTTGTGCAAATTATCAGGACAGAATTAGAAGGGTTTACTTCAAGTATACCTGCATAGCAATTATATTATAAATAAAGGACAAGAGCAGCAAGCATACAAATATCTCTCCATATCAGTGCTTTGTAGGTATGCT